>NC_053027.1:529680943-530029448 GCF_003073215.2 Triticum urartu | reverse complement strand
TTTTCTTTTCATCGTGGTCAAGTTGATTAATTCTTTTCTTCGGAGATTGCTCATGTTGAATAATTTCTCGTTTCTAAGTTGTTAGTCTTTTGTTTTCCGAAGTTCCAAGCTTCTCGCTTGTTCCGTCACGAAGCTCCATCCAAATCATCGCAAGGCTTTAATCTTACCCTTTTCATCCTTCAGTTTTATCTCGTCATCCTTTTGTTACGGGAGATCTTCACGGTGGTTCGTCAGTATTTAATTCATTCTTCAAGTGTTCATCAAGATTCTTTTGGAGGAGCTCAAGAATCTTTTCTTCTTGCGTCTCGAAGCATAATTAATTCTCCGCATTCTTTTGAAGTGGAGTTTTTGCATTCCTTCGTTCTTCTCAGCTATTCAATCTTTTTCTGCTTGTGGTCGATTATCACCTTATAATTTTGAGATGTTTTCCATAAGTCCACAACAAGCTTATTCTTTTCGTTGTTGATTTTCTCAAAAACTTCGTTCAATCCTTCCTCCTAAGGATGCTTTCAAACTCAATGGTGGTGGATGATATCATTTCCTTCTTCGCTCTTTTCATTCAACTATTTCAATTCTTCCAGAGGCATTGTGTTGTTCCTCTCGTCACCTATAGTTCCATCTTGTCAATCTCAGTTCTAACTCTTTCAATGTTCAGCCGAAGTGCTGCCTAAATTCTGTCATCCTTATTCCTTTTTTCTAGCTTGTTCTTACCGGAGTGCTTTCAGAGTCTATCTTGTTCGTTGAGCTTTTGATTCCCCTTGTAATCGTCATTCCTCTTTTCTACTAGAGTGCACTCGACTTTGTTCATTTTCCCTCTTGCGTTCTTGTTTCACCTCATCCTCTTTCCCCCCATCTCGTTCCTAGGATCTCGGGATGAGATCTCTTATTAGTAGAGGAGAGTTGTAACGCCCTGGATCTGATGCGCCAGGTGTCCGCCAGTTATTAACCGTCATTGCCATTTCATTTTCTTGCGTTTTGCATTCTTGCCATTTCATCATGTGCATCTCATTTTGCATACGTGTTCGTCTCATGGATCCGAGCATTTTCTCCGTTGTCCGTTTTGCAATCCGACACTCCTATGTCCTCCAGCGTCCCCTTTTGTCTCCTTTCATGATCGGGTGTTAAACATTCTCGGAATGGACCGTGATTTGCCAAGTGGCCTTGATACACCATCGGTAGACTGCCTGTCAAGTTCCATGCCATTTGGAGTCCGTTTGATACTCCAACGGTTAACCGCGTAGCCCAAAACCCCTCTCTCTTTGCAGCCCAACACCCCTTCACCATAGCCCTCGAGCCCATCCAACCCCCCCCCCCCCCCCCCCCCCCCGCATGCTCTCGGTCGTTCGATCACGATCGTGTGGGCGAAAACCACACTCCATTGGACTCTCCTAGCTCCCTCTACCTATATATTTGTGCCTCTCCCCGAAAATCTCGCAGTCCAAAACCTAGCCCTCTTCCACCTCGCGCCCGGACAAATTCCCCCACCGCCGGACATGTCCGCCGCCTCCGCCCCGGCAAATCCCCCGCCTCCACATGTCTGCCGCCTCCGCCCTGGTGAATCCCCCACCGCCACGTGTCCCCGCTGCCGTCGTTTCCCACCGTGCGCCGCTGCAGGCCCGCAAGCCCAGATCCGGCCCGCGGGGCCCGAACCGTCGCCGCCGCCGACCGCGGGAGCTCCACGCCCGAGCCCCTGCGACTCCTCCTGTCCCCATCGCCGAGTCGCCGCCGCCGCCCTTGCTCGTCCGCGCCGCCCCCGCCAGCACGCGCCGCCGTCCGGTGCCCTGCGCCGCCGGCCAAACCCACCGCCCCACGCCCGAGCTCCGGCCATCCGGTGCCGCCTCCTCCTCCTCCTCGCCGGGATTTGGCAGATCCCGAGCTCCTCCGCCACCCCGAGCTCGCCGGCCCCCGTCTCCGTCCACTCCAGCAAAGCTCCAGCCGTCCTCGGGTTCCGTGCCGACGAACCCTAGATCTGCTCTGAGAGGTCGATTTCTACGAAGTCCTTGAAATCCTCAGATTTTATTGCCATGCTCATTGCATCATATCTTATTGCTCTCTACTCTGTTTCATGCATATAATATGTCAAAATGTTCATCAGGATGTGCTCTTCATTTTGTTCCATTGGGTCATGCTTGTTTGAGTTAATCTTGATGCCCTAAACATCATTGCAAGAGTGCTATATAATGTTGTCTACTGTCTATTAACAGAACATGCTCATTTTTCATTTTTGCATCTTTTTGTGTGATTTTCTTTTGAGCATGAAGTCTACATGTGTTATGAGCTACAACATGCCATCTTTGCTGTGGTGCAATCCTCTCTTCATGATATTCCATGTATTGTTTGTTTCAAGCTTGCAAAGTAGCCCCCGTGATGTTGCTGATTTCAGAGACTTAGAATGTCACTAAGTCTTTGTTCTGCTATTATTTTCATGCCATGTATTCATGTTGCTACAGTGAGATCCATGCCTGTTTTGAGTATGTTCAGTAAGGTTGTTTTGGACATGTGGTTATGCTCTATCCATCCATGCCCCTGTTTGTATTTATGGAGTGCTCTAGCATGTCTTAACCTTGCTCTACTTTTGCTATAAATGTTCCTGGCAGATTGTTTACATGTTAATCAATTTTGCCATGGTTGTTGTTACTGATCCAAACATGCTATGAGCTTGTTCTTTCCATGCTTAGCTTCATGAACATGTCTTCTTGCTGATGCTATGCTTACATTATCATGCAATGCCTTGTGATGAGTGAATCGAGCTCGCTAAGATGCGTCCATAATCCTGTTTATGCCATGCTCTGTTTTTTTGCTAAGTCTGAATCTGTTTATGAAACTTGCTATGTTTACATGGGTGCCATCATATCTTCTGTGCCTTTTTTGGCTCATGACTAGTAAGGGACTTTTGTTATATGAAATTAGTAGATTCATGCCATGGCTATGGTTGCTATGATCTGTTCCTGTAGCATGTTGTTTGATAGCTCTAAACTTGGTAACCTGATGTTATTTCTGCCATGTCCAGTGATTTCCTCTAAGTCTCTGAACCTGTTATTATTTGCAATCTTGCCATGTCCTTTTGAGCATGTTCTAGTAGTTTTTGGATATAGCTCAGTGTTCATGTTTGTTATGCTTTACCTGTACTTCATGTCCATGCCTTTTGTTTTCATGTTGAGATCCTGTAGCATGTTGTTTTGATGCTTGCAAGTTGCCTAGTTGCTGTTTTGGACAGCTTGTCCTTTAGACTTGTATAGAGTGTATGTGTTGAACCGGTGCTCCGTTTTGAGTGTGCTCTATATGAAACTTGCTTAGTTTTGTGTGTAGCTTCATGTTACCTTGTTGCATCCATGTTTTGAGGTGTGTGCTTGATGTTTGAATGCATTTTGCATCAATGCCATGTTTAACTTGTTTTGCTCATATCTTCTAGGTCGTAGCTCTGAATTAAGTGAACTTTATATGTAACTTGACAAGAATTTCGTGTAGATCATCGTGGTGCAGCTTAACTTGCTGTTTAACAAATTGAACATAAAGTTTATTCAGATCAGGAACAATTTCGAAATTTGCATATGAGGACTTACCGGAATTGTTCTATGTTGTTTCCGGCCTCATTTAAACTTGCTTTGATGTGTTGCTCTTGTATGCATCATCTCTTCCCATGAGTAGCTTCATGTAGCCTTGTCATGCATCATACTTGGTTGAGCATCATGCCTTGTTCATGTGTGGTGTGTTTACCATGTTGTGTGCTTCTTCTCGATAGTTCCTGTTTCGTTGCGATCATGAGGATTCGTTTGTCTACGCTTGGTTTGTCTTCGTGGCTTCATCTTCTTCATGGACTCATTCTTCTTCCTAGCGGGATTTCAGGCAAGGTGACCGTCACCTTGGATCTCATTACTATCATTGCTATGCTAGTTGCTTCGTTCTATCGCTTTGCTACGTTACCTACCACTTGCTTATCAAGCCTCCCAAATTGCCATGAACCTGTAACCTTTGTCACCCTTCCTAGCAAACCGTTGTTTGTCTATGTTACCGCTTTTGCTCAGCCCCTCTTATAGCGTTGCTAGTTGCAGGTGAAGATGAAGTTTGCTCCATGTTGGATTATGTTTATGTTGGGATATCACAATATCTCTTATATTATTAATGCATCTATATACTTGGTAAAGGGTGGAAGGCTCGGCCTTCTGCCTGGTGTTTTGTTCCACTCTTGCCGCCCTAGTTTCCGTCATATCGGTATTATGTTCCCGGATTTTGCGTCCCAAACGCGGTTGGGTGATTTATGGGACCCCCTTGACAGTTCACTTTGAATAAAACCCCTCCAGCAAGGCCCAACCTTGGTTTTACCATTTGCCTCAGCCTATTACATTTTCCCTTGGGAGTCGCACATCCCGAGGGTCATCTTTATTTTAAACCCCCGGGCGAATGCTTGTCTAAGTGTTGGTCCAAACTAGAGCACCGTGCGGGGCCGTCCCTTGGCAACTTGGGTTATGTTGGTACCTGTACGCTTCGCTTATCAGGTGTGTCCTGAGAACGAGATACGTGCGACTCCTATCGGGATTGTCGACACATCGGGCGGCATTGCTGGTCTTGTTTTACCATTATCGAAATGTCTTGTAACCAGGATTCTGAGACTGATCAGGTCTTCCCGGAAGAAGGAATATCCTTCGTTGATCGTCAGAGCTTATCATGGGCTAAGTTGGGACACCCCTGCAGGGTTTGAACTTTCGAAAGCCGTGCCCGCGGTTATGTGGCAGATTGGAATTTGTTAATATTCGGTTGTAGTAAACTTGAATTAAACTCTTCTAAAATACACCAACCGTGTGCGTAACCGTGAGTGTCTCTTTTCGAGGTTGTCCGAGAGGAGAACATGGTTTTTGGGTTATGTTTGACGTAATTAGGAGTTCAGGATCACTTCTTGATCATTACTAGTTGACGACTGATTGCTAAGCTCCTCTTATCGCTCTTGTTTCGTAAGTTAGCCACCATATTTTGCTTAGCCGCTGCTGCAACCTCACCACCTTACCCCTTCCTTTCCCATTAAGCTTTGCTAGTCTTGATACCCATGGTAATGGGATTGCTGAGTGATACGTCTCCAACGTATCTATAATTTTTGATTGCTCCATGCTATATTATCTACTGTTTTCGACTATATTGGGCTTTATTTTCCACTTTTATATTATTTTTGGGACTAACCTATTAACCGAAGGCCCAACCCAGAATTGTTGTTTTTTGCCTATTTCAGTGTTTTGAAGAAACGGAATATCAAACGGAGTCCAAACGGAATGAAACCTTCGGGAATGTGATTTTCTGACCGAACATGATCAAGGAGACTTGGGCCCTACTCCAAGGAACAAAAGAGGCGGTCACCAGGGTGGGGGGCACCCCCTAGGGCGCGCCCCCTGCCTCGTGGGCCCCTTGTTGCTCCACCGACGTACTCCTTCCTCCTATATATACCTGCGTACCACCAAACGATCAGATACAGAGCTAAAAACCTAATTCCACCGCCGCAACTTTCTGTATCCACGAGATCCCATCTTGGGGCGTGTTCTGGAGCTCCGCCGGAGAGGGCCGTCATCACGGAGGGCTTCTACATCATCATAGCCTCTCCGATGAAGTGTGAGTAGTTTACCTCAGACCTTCGGGTCCATAGTTATTAGCTAGATGGCTTCTTCTCTCTTTTTGGATCTCAATACAATGTTCTCCCCCTCTCTCGTGGAGATCTATTCGATGTAATCTTCTTTTTGCGGTGTGTTTGTTGAGACCGATGAATTGTGGCTTAATGATCAAGTCTATCTATGAATAATATTTGAATCTTCTCTGAATTCTTTTATGTATGATTGGTTATCTTTGCAAGTCTTTTCGAACTATCAGTTTGGTTTGGCCTACTAGATTGGTTTTTCTTGCCATGGGAGAAGTGCTTAGCTTTGGGTTCAATCTTAAGGTGTCCTTTCCCAGTGACAAAAGGGGCAGCAAGGCACGTATTGTATTGTTGCCATCGAGGATAACAAGATGGGTTTTTTATCATATTGCATGAAACTATCCCTCTACATCATGTCATCTTGCTTAAGGCGTTACTCTGTTTTTAACTTAATACTCTAGATGCATGCTGGATAGCGGTCGATGAGTGGAGTAATAGTAGTAGATGCAGGCAGGAGTTGGTCTACTTGTCTCGGACATGATGCCTATATGCAAGATCATACCTAGATATTCTCATCACTATGCTCAATTTTGTCAATTGCTCAATAGTAATTTGTTCACCCACCGTAGAATACTTATGCTCTTGAGAGAAGCCACTAGTGAAACCTATGGCCCCCGGGTCTATTCTCGTCATATCAATCTCCATCACTTTATTATTGCTTTGCTTTTTTACTTTGCCTTTTACTTTTCACTTTGCATCTCTATACCAAAAATACCAAAAATATTATCTATCATCTCTATCAGATCTCACTCTCGTAAGTGACCGTGAAGGGATTGACAACCCATAATCGCATTGGTTGCGAGGAGCTATTGTTTTTGTGTAGGTATGAGGGACTCGAGCGTAGCCTCCTACTGGATTGATACCTTGGTTCTCAAAAATTGAGGGAAATACTTACGCTACTTTGCTGCATCATCCTCTCCTCTTCGGCGAAATCCAACGCAGTGCTCAAGAGTTAGCACTGTGTCCTCATGGCTCACAGATTACTACAACACCAGTTGCAGGTACAGTTTATGCGATGATCTTGCCGTGAGAGCGATGTTTATTGGTGTTGGAGTTCTTCTTCTGCTTCTTCTTTGATTAAGGGATAGGTTCCTGGTCGGCAGCCTGGGCTAGCAGGGTGGATGTCGTTTGAGTTTCTATTTATGTTTCATCCATAGTCAGATGTTGATCTTATGTATGATGTATTGTTGTATTCATGTGACATTGTATGTCTTGGATGTACCCCCACTATTTATGTAATGTTGATGTAATGATATCCACCTTGCAAAAGCGTCTTCAAGATGCGCTTCTATCCTTGGTGGGACCTTCGAGTTCCTTTAGGATAGGGTCGCGTCTTGGGCGTGACATTCCCGGGGCTGCCACATTTGCCTCCTCCCGTGGCCCAGCTCGATCCAGCCCCGTCAGCTTCCCCGTGTGAGCCAACCAGGCCAGACGGCCACCCCCGCAAGCACTCGGCCTCGGCGTTTGCTTGGTGGAGACTAGGAGCAGCGACAGAGACGCCGCCCCGAGGTGGAATCCCTGCGTCCGCTTGGTTCCGTCCACGGCTGCACAACACCTCTCCCCCGTCATCCACCTGCCAAGTTCATGTCCACAAGTGACCTTCTCTCCAAACACACACTTACCTTCCTCCTCCTGTCGCTTCCAACTCCCCTCTTAGATGATTGAACTCTGTCGCATGGAGTAGTAGAACTGCCGGCGTGTCCTGCTCCCATTCCATATTTGTGCGCCTTGACTTCTAGCGGTGCCACGATGAGAAACCAACTCATCCTATTTTGTAGGGTACTGGTGAAGTTCAGAAATGAATGTGGATTAAGGTTTAGGATGTGCAGTATTTGTTTAGTACATTCAGAGTGTCCCCTGTTTTTCATTTCTTAGCTTCTTCATAGATTATAAGAAAATTTTTGTGACCAACATTCCATCATCTGAAGCTTACAGTATCATGTGCGTACTAAAAAAACACATTTTGATCGGTATACTTTGCATCCGTGTGAAACTATATGAAAAGGGATGAACGGTTTGGTTGTATTACCGGTTCAAGTCGAGTTCTCCCTGCAGATACTTCAATTTGTTTTCCCAAGTATTCAGTTCTCTATATATTTTTTATGATGATGCATCTCCCTGGATCAGTGCCAGACTTTACAAACAAGGATGCTTTCAAAAATAACAAATAACATGTTCTGATATAGCATGGTGTCAGTTTCTTAGGCCACCATCTCAATTTCTCTGGCAGTACACCCCTCCCCCTGCACCTGCAGCCCCTGCTGCTACTTCTTCACCTTCGTTATAGCTAGCTTATGGTGCTTTGTTTCCTTCCCCCGCAGCTTCCATTTCAGCCGTTGAAGCTGCAGATGGAGCGCTACATGCAGCAGTGTCGCCCCAACAGGCATGCAACACCGACGACGACAGGGTGTGGCGTGCATCTGTCCGGCATGCTGGGCGTGGTGCCGAGGGGGCTACAGTTTGAATTGGATGGGGGTTAAAGTTCAGGTAATGCTATTGTCTGCTGGCAAAGGACCATGCAGGTTGTTTCATTACTGAAAAACGTGTGACACAAAGGAACAAGATTTTTTTTCAATGAACTCCTACTCGTATTCTTTTCCCCTTCGGCTATCTCTGCCATGGTTGTGTGCATGCGTGTTATGTGTGTGAGTCCGCTACATCAATTTTCATATAAGAACCATTTTCGATTGGGCAAAATTAGTTGATGGTAGTCGAAGTTCGGCATTTGTATTTGTGACGTTCAGTAATTATAGAATGAGAAGTTGTCGGTGTACAAAAAGAGGGGTACACTTTTTGTACCCCTATAACTGTGCACGGGCAGTATGAGCCACGGGCACCACCGCACCAAGCAAGGCAAGGGAGGTGAGCCAGGGTAAGACCGAAGCTCAAGGGAACTAGAACGACGCAAAGACCAAGACCATGAAGAGCAAAGGGGACGAAGCGGACTCCCCCGGCAAGATCCTTGCCGGGAGACAGTTTTAGCAACCCCGGCAAGACCCTTGCCGCGGCAACTCGCCCCACACCTATGGAGCAAATCACCCTTGAGTCCATTGCCCCCATGGGGCAAGGATTCGGGAGACATCCCCGTGGTGGCATGCAGATCTTTGTGAAGACATTCAAGATCAGATACGCACTAAGAAGATGACGACCCTTGGCGGGACCCCAGCCGAGGAAGACCACAAGACCCCCGGTAAGCGCCTTACCAGGGATGACAGCAGGCGCCTCGGCAAGACCCTTGCCGGGGCCCCGGCAAGGCCTTTTGCCGAGGACACCCACAGGGCCACCATCAGGCCCACACCGACTAAACCTCCACCACCGTACGCGTACAGCTGCCGACCCAACCAGCTGGGCAGGCACCCGCATGGCGGCATGCAGATCTTCGTGAAGACCCACCACTGCGCCACCTCAGCTGCCTTCCTACCTACATGGCATCACAGGCATCGCTGGCCAGGGCGCGTGTTGACACAAGAAGGAGCGACGACGGACAAGACAGATCTCTCCCCCGTCCCTGATAAAGCAAGGACACCTAAGCAAGATGCATTAAATGCGCCTTGTCATGTAATGCGAGGGATAACCTCGCAACATTGTACCCTTTCCACCTCCCGTGTGCCACTGTGGCAACCCCTTTTTCTATAAAAGGAGGCCCGAGGTGACCAGGAGGGGGATTAGGCTTTTTGGAGCTCCTCACGCCCCACAGCTAGCTCAAGAACACAGATATACGATCCACCAAAGCAGGAGTAGGGTTTTACGCATCCTCGCGGCCCGAACCTGGATAAACGAACCATGTGCTATCTGTTGGATCCGCTCTTCTCACGACCCCGCGCCCCGCTAACCGTAGTAGGGATTCTTGTGATCCCATAGGTGTCGTTCCCACCGACAGAAGTAGTGCCCTTCTTGAGGAGCAGTGTAGTACTCGACAATGGCCGTGAAGAGCTAAGTGTTGACTCTGTGCAGATATCTATATGGGGCGCATACCCTGTGTTTGCTAAAATGCCACCATGAACAAGAATACTACTTCCATCAGTTTCGAGTATGTGTGGTCCTCTGTTTTTTATTCTTCCAATAAATTCTTTGAGTGTTTTATTTGCAATGTATTTCCTTGGTTCACTACTTCTCCTTGTTTCTTGCAGTGGGGCATCCACTGATGATGTTCCACAAAAACATTTCTGAAGCTATACTAGGGCTCCTCCTTCCCCCATCCTGTTAGCTGCTACTGCACATTGAACCTGCTTGACGTCGCGGCTCCTTGCTAGCTGCTGTTGGTGTGTGTGAAACATACAAAAATGTTTGGTGTTATGCTTTGGTAGAAACCTTTCTAATCAATCAAGTTTAGCACTGATTTCAGGTCAAGGGAGAGTTTGTAAGACAGTATGAGCCATTTTCAGTTTAATTAGAAGTTCAGCACCGCAGAATTTTAGTTCAACAACTTGTTGGATTTTGCCCTTTTGGGGTCTTCGCACTACACTTGGACACTTAAAAATTCATACATATGTGGGCAAAGTTATATATTCCTATCATGTGTACGTGCTGCAAACAGTAGTTAAACTAGGATATATCTTGCTGATCTACTTCATAGTTTGTGCCAGAAAACTATAAATTTTATGTTTTCTAGTTGGAAAACGGGCGCTCTCTGTGTGCTTGTTGTAATGGTTGTGATAAGACAATTTTTTCTGTTTCGGATGGTATTACATGCCAAATAAGGAGACAAAACATATAAAGGTTTCAAAAATCATATTTTTCTTATTGCACAAAAAAGGAATTCAATAAAAAAAGTTATTGAAAAAAGTATATGCATTTTGACGAGAGACAAATCAGTACGAAGAAGTTCAATAATTATTGCCCTTCCTGTTCATGTTTTATCTACTTCACAAAATGATGCACTCCTATTTTTTTTCTCTCTCAGAGAGTGTGTGCAAGTGTATTTTCAGCACTACATGCATATCCAAAACCAAACTTGGTACACCCACCCTCAAGTTTTGAAGTTAAGAAAATGTAAGACGTAAAAGACATGTGGGGATTCATGAGATAAAAATGATTTCATCAAAACCGAATTTTGGAAGTTCACTCATAAAAACTAGAAAAGTGCATGAAAAAGAACGGGTAAAAGACGTAGTCTGGAATTTCTCTACTTTTTTGGTTGATACAAAAAAGAATGCAGAAGTTCAGAATAAAAAATGCGCAACTCAAAGTTGACAACAATAAAACCCAAAAAAGTGTGTGCATGTTGAAAGAGACAATCTATACAAAGAAGTACAAATATTATTGCCCGGCGGGTTCATGTCTTCACAAGATGTACCACTATTTTCTGCTCTCTCAAAAAGTTTGTGTTTCAGCACTATAACAGATCCAATACCCCGAAGAAAGTTATCGGAAAAAATATAGAAAGTCCAGGGGCATAAAATTTCTGAAAGAGGTATTGAAATCGATAAAGCTAAAGTTGATGCGATTGAAAAGCTTGAATATCCGCATCGCCAAGCTTGCCTTCCACGCCAAGGAAAGTACCATCCGGACACGGGACGAAGTCTTCAATCTTGTATCTTCATAGTCCAGGAGTCCGGCTGAAGGTATAGTCCGGCTACCCGAACACCCCCTAATCCAGGACTCCCTCAGTAGCCCCTGAACCAGGCTTCAATGACGACGAGTCCAGCGCGCAAATTGTCTTTGGCATTGAAAGGCGGGTTCCTCCTCCAAGTCCTTCATAGAAGATTGTAAACACCAAGAGTAGTGTCCGGCTCTGCAAAATAAGCTTCCACATATTGCCGTAGAGAGAATAATATTAACACAAATCAAATCTGCTGACGTATTCCGCAGTGCGTCATCACACTACAGCCAAGTCCTTTACTCAAATCGTTTTTACTTTCCCACCTCAGCGTGTTTTGCGAGGCGGTTTCCTTGGCACGTCTTGTCAAAGCAGAGATCGTGTACCTCCCTTTTACGGGATTCTCATCAATACGGATGTGGGTAACCCAACCGCGCCACTTATCACGGCGCTTGGGAGGCAAGCGAGTTTTATTAGGCTGGTGGCGACGCATAGTCGCATCCGCCCATATAAGGGGATAAGGATCCATCTTTTTACCTACGCCTTCTTCCTCCTTTGCCTATCCATCTTCTGCGCACCCGAGCTCCAGCGCCCAAGCCCGCACTTCCCACCTCAACCTTCTCCAGCAATGTCCGGAGCGAGAGGCAAGTGGATGGTCTCCTCCACCACGAAGGACAAAATCAAGAGGCTAAGGAAGGCCGGATACCTGTCCAAGGACATCACGCACTGGCTCCCCGAAGAGGGGCAGCTTCTTCCCACCCCAAGGCCCCATGAGAGGGTAGTATTTCTCCCCCACTTCCTCCGCGGACTGGGTTTTCCACTTCACCCATTTGTCCGGGGGCTCATGTTCTACTACGGCCTAGATTTCCACGATCTGGCCCCGAACTTCATCCTCAACATCTCGGCGTTTATCGTCGTGTGCGAGGCTTTTCTCCGCGTCCGCCCTAATTTCGGCCTCTGGCTCAAGACCTTCAACGTCAAGCCCAAGGTGGTGCGCGGCAGCCAGGCGGAGTGCGGAGGTGCCATGGCAGGCAAGATGGCCAACGTCCTATGGTTCGAGGGCTCTTTTGTAGAGACCCTAAAGGGATGGCAATCTGGGTGGTTTTACATCACCGAGCCGCGCGATCCGAAATGGACCGCAGCCCCCGAGTTCCGATCCGGACCCCCACGCGGCTTGTGTCCTGGAAAGAGACGGGCCTGTCATGGGGTGACGAAAAAGAGTTGACCGGATTGCAAACATGCATCCAGTCCCTGGTGAACAAGCCATTCCGGCTTGTTAATGTAATCCAGGTTATGCTCTTCCGCCGGATCCTCCTGTGCCAACAATGGGATTTTAATCTGTGGGAGTTCGACCCGGCGCAGCATCGAACCCTCAACAGGCTCTTCGACTCGACGTACGAAGACGCCTGGAGGATGCTATTCAAGGGCGCCGAGGCTCCCGCATCCGCTTCCGAGGACCACGGATACAGCTCGCAGCGTCACGCTAGCGAGGTAAGCCATCTACACCTTTTACAGGATGTTTAAGCTTTTCTCATAGTTTGACTCTATGCGGGATCTAAACTCCCTTACCTTTGACAGGCTTGGCGGGCGGTGTCCGGACCGATTAACTGTCCGGCTCCGCTGCCCGAAGACCCAGCCCCAGCTCTACTAGTAAAGTTGCTAGTTCCGGGGCGTTATGTGGTGCCGGAGAAGAAGGCCAAGAAGAAGAGGGCCACGGGGACTCGAAAGAGTTCCCGGCGTATGGTGGTGTCGGATTCGTCGTCTGACGAGTCCGAGACGCACTCCTCCCGTGAAGACAAGGAGGAGGAAGAAGAAACCTCTCCCCCTCCAGCGGGGGGAGGAGAGAAGAGAAAGGCCGCCCTAGTAGGGGAGGCCGAGGGGTCCAAGAAGAGGAAAGCCCCTCCGCCGGACTGCGTCCCCGACGCCCACGAAGACGAAGAGGAGTGGCCGGACAGGGCCAAGCATCCGGCGAGATCGTAAGTGTTCGGATACCAGAGTAACTCATGATGTTCCTCTGCTGCACAACTTTCCCTAATGTCGAATGTAATTATGCAGTCCGCCCCAGGCCGAAGTCGACGAATCGTCGGGCGGTTCCTTGGACTCATCGGACGTGAACTTAGTTCCGCCCGCTGTCTCCCCCCGCACTGCGGACGATGCCGAAGTGGCGTCGCGACAAGCCCCGGGGCAGGAGGAGGTGGTCCCGCAGGAGCCACAAGGCAACCTCCCGGACTCCAGGAGTGAAGGGGACAAGACCCCCCAGGGCTCCAAGTCCGTCTTTGAGCCGGACACCGCACCGGAATTTACAACAGTTCCGGACCGCGATAGGCGAACTCCTTCCAAGAGGATTAAGCCTTCTGAGCCGGCAGCCTCTGTCCAACCGGAGGTGCCAGACAATCTGCTGGAGGTGCTTCACGGCGCCTCCATCGACGAGGAGCATCGTACTATTATGAGTACGGTGATCCAGAAGGTTTAGTCCGCCAAGAGCGGACTGAGTGAAGCTTGCGCTAGCCTTCTAACAGGCTTCGAGGTAAGTAAAAACATGTAAAAATATTACCGTATAGATAGTAGCCCCTGATGCTCTGTTTGGCGTTCGAAAAGAAAAGCCGAATAGAGGATCTATTAAATATCACAGGAGTCTAACTAAAAAGGAGTCAATATACGTATGCAGGCTTCGCTGCTGGCCACCGCCGCACTGACTGCGGAGGTGGGTGCCCTGAAGCAGGGCCTCGAGCGGACCGAGCAAGAGCTCGGCCTTGCCAAAGGATAGCTCGAGGAGAAAGAAGGTAAGAGATACCTTATAGAAAAAATGCCTATAGGGAGGCACAATTGCAAAAAGTAACAGGATTGTACTGCTTATTGTAGGGGCCACAACTGAGGTGGCGACCCTCAAGCAGGCGCTGTCCGAGGCCGAAAAGAAAACGGCCACGGAGTGCACCGAGCGAGAGAAACTTGAGGCCCAGGTCGGCGAGGTGCAGCAGGAGCTTCAGGCTCTCATGAAAATACATGAGAGTTTGGAGCTTGAGTCCAAGACGCAGGCGTCCAAGCTCGCGGCGGCCCTTGAGACTGCCAAGTCTGCCAAGGCCGAAGCCCAAAAGGCCCTCCAAGAGTTGGAGGAGATGAAAAAGATAGCGACGGGTAAGGCCTTCTTTATGCAAAGGAGAAGTATAAAAGTGAAGTACTTGTTACTTACCCGAATCCGGAGCTCTCCAGGGGCATTCGCAGATCTTCCCCGCAGCGTATCCGACGCCGCCGCATTCTACCGAGCCAAAGAGGGCAGCTCGATGGAGAAGGTGTTCTGGTCTCAGTATGCTGAGGCCGGACACCCTGTGCCCTTGAGCGACCAGTTGAAACAGCTGGTCGAGCTCCACAAGGCGGCCGAACAGGCCATGAAGGGCTTCATAGTTCGGCTGTGGCCCGGAGAGGCCCTGCCTGGGAGCTACTTCGGGCTGGTGCGGCGACTGGTGGAGGCCTGTCCAAGGCTCGAGGTCATCAAGCACTCCGTCTGCATCGAAGGTGCCCGTAGGGCCCTTGCCCGTGCAAAGGTGCACTGGGGCAAGCTGGATGGTGAGAAGCTTGTGAGGGACGGGCCGCCGCCGGGGAAGGAGCATCGCAAGGCCGAGAACTACTATAAGGATGTTCTAGCAGGTTCCCGCCTTGTGGCGGATGCATGTAGCAAGGATGTAATTTTTGAATGAACTCGCTCGTGTTATCCTGTGCGCTGAAAACTTGTTCATATGCGCTAAGCAATGCTTGAATTTAAAATATTACTTTCTGTGCGGCCGTTTATCAAAAATTGAGAGATGGCCAGTCGTCGGCTTCTGCCCCCATGCCACTAGTGCTGGGGTGTTTGGGAGAAACCTGAGCGCTCTTTTTCCCATGATTGGGTCCGTCGAGGGAGGCGGTCAGCACAACGAACCAGGCAATCGGACTATAATGCTTGAACACTCTCACTTAGCCATAGAACTCAATAATTTTAAATTTCGGCGAAGCCCCTAGTTCGGAAGACCGAGTTCGGGGCGCTATCCATGCCTTGGCCGGACAAAGCCGGCTCCTCGCTCGAAGCGGCATAAGTCTTTAGGGACTCGAAAAACCTCTCGAACAGCGACCGGTCTCTCGCCATATCATGACAGTCAGTTTTAGCTTTCTCCACTGAGGTGCCTAACCCTGCTCAACCGGGGCACAATCGCAGTGGTTCTCCTAGTGCTACCTTAGCCGATATAGCGGAACATAAGGCACCAAAACATAGGATCTGGGCAAACCCAACTATTGACCCAAATCATGATTCGGAGCCGATGCATATAGTGCTATAAGTTCAGGGTGCCGCACTTGTGAAAGTGTACGGACTTCTCACGCCATATTTATGGGTACTAAAGCCCCTGACGTATTTTGCCGTACCACAGTGTACGGGTGCAAGATGTCATAAACATATATATGAAAAGGTGATAATGCAAAAAATAGACAGAAAGCTATGCATTGTTTATAGAGAGGCTATTTATCAAAGCCGAACGATACAAATAGTGCGGTAAGCAAAAGTTATTGGACTATTTAGCATGTCCTGACCAGGTGCAGGCCGCGGAATTGTATTTAAAACAGGTATACCGCTCGTAACAGAGACCACCTGGGAGTCCTATAATGCGGCATGGCTTGTCTGCCTCCCTGGATCTTGCATCGTTTGTGCGGCAGTCGAATTGCCAAACAGGTCGTCCGAAGTATGGAGTCCTGAAAGTAATAGAAAATTAAAAAAAAGAATCCGGCAGCCCCTAGTACGTTTTAAGCTGTATTTTGGGTGTGCCGTTATTGTGCCCCTTCCCCTGTGCCCATGGTATTTCAAGGGCATAGTTATGTACGGGAGGTACTGGTTTCTCTATGTCGCGAGAGCTGGGGTTGGGGCCGCATTGCTACGCTTGCTGAAAGTGTGCCAGGCGGTCCTGCTGTGGGTTACTCCGGGCGCACTTGGCAGTGTCTGGCTTTTTAACGGCCGGACTAGAGAATTGCCTAGAAAGGCTATTTTGTACTTCCGCTGCGAGAGCCGCCGTGTGCTCCTCCATACGGAGGGAGCGTTCGGTGTTTCCGTTGACCGTGATTACTCCTCGAGGGCCTGGCATCTTGAGCTTGAGATATGCGTAGTGTGGCACCGCATTGAACTTTGCGAATGTGGTTCGTCCGAGCAGGGCGTGATAGCCACTGCGAAACGGGACTATATCGAAGATTAACTGTTCGCTTCGGAAATTGTCCGGGGATCCAAAGACCACATCAAGTGTTATTGAGCCTGTACAGTTGGCTTCTGCACCTGGTATAACGCCTTTCAAGGTCGTTTTTGTGGGCTTAATTCTTGAGGGATCTATGCCCATTTTCCGCACTGTATCCTGATAAAGCAGGTTCAGGCTACTGCCGCTGTCCATGAGGACTCTTGTAAGATGAAATCCGTCGATGATTGGGTCGAGAACCAATGCGGCGAAGCCACCATGACGGATGCTAGTGGGATGGTCCCTTCGATCAAAAGTGATCGGGCAGGAGGACCATGGGTTAAACTTCGGGGCGACTGGCTCTATCGCGTATACGTCTCGTAGCGCACGCTTCCGCTCCCGCTTGGGAATATGGGTTGCGTATATCATGTTCACCATCCGTACTTGTGGGGGAAAGCCCTTCTGTCCATTGTTGTTCGGCGGCTTGGGCTCCTCGTCGTCGCTGTGCAGCCCCTTGTCTCTGTTTTCGGCCCTTAACTTGCCTGCCTGCTTGAACACCCAACAATCCCTGTTAGTGTGATTGGCTGGCCTTTCGGGGGTGCCATGTATCTGGCACAAGCGATCGAGTATCCGGTCCAAACTAGACGGTCCCTGAGTATTCTTTTTGAATGGCCTTTTCCGCTGACCGGATTTATAGCCTTTGAATCCGGCAATGACTGCCATGTCTTCATTGCTGTCACTGCTAACGCAGCGTTTTTGCTTATTCCGACGTGTCCTGCCACTTTTGTCCTTGGTATCCGAATTACCAGGGTTCTTTGATAAGTTGTTACTGCGAGCTAGCCAGCTGTCTTCTCCCGCGCAAAAGCGGGTCATGAGTGTCGCGAGGGCTGCCATAGATTTCGGCTTTTCCTGTCCCAGGTGCCGGGCAAGCCACTCGTCACGGATGTTATGCTTGAAGGCTACTAGGGCCTCTGCGTCCGGACAGTCGACTATCTGGTTTTTCTTTGTTAGGAACCGTGTCCAGAATTGTTTGGCCGATTCGTCTGGCTGCTGAATTCTGTGGCTTAAGTCGTCGGCATCCGGTGGTCGCACGTAAGTGCCCTGGAAGTTGTCGAGGAATGCGGCTTCCAGGTCCTCCCAAGAACCGATTGAGTCTGCTGGCAAGCTGTTAAGCCAATGTCGAGTCGGTCCTTTAAGTTTGAGCGGGAGGTATTTGATGGCGTGTAGATCATCGCCGCGTGCCATGTGGATGTGAAGGGGATAATCCTCGATCCATACCGCCGGGTCTGTTGTGCCATCGTATGATTCGATGTTTATGGGTTTGAAACCCTCTGGGATTTTATGATCCATTACTTCATTCGTGAAGCATAGCGGTGTGCGGTGCCTCTGTACTGGGCTATATCACGACGCAGCTCGGAAGAGCTATGTCTGTTGTATTCGGCCCGGCCGGATTAGTTGTATCCGGAGTGAAGATCATTGTCACATGCCGTAGGGCGCCTGCGCGATCCGTAGATCGATCTTGTTTGTCTTGCCTTATCCTCCAGTATGTCTCGCAGGTCGGGCGCATTTTCCCGTGCCCTATTTGAGCGGCGTCGGGGCATGGCTTGGGTGGAGGGCCGAGAGGCCTCTCTGCCGTGGCCACGAGGGGGCCGGTCTGCCATGTCATGCGTTGGTGATGTAGGTGCTTCCTCCTCTGATCGGGGTAGCGGCCTGCGCTTCGGGTAACTCTTGGAGGGGCGTTTGAGTTCATACTCTTCGGCCGCGAGGACTTCAGTCCATCTGTCAGCTAGCAAATCTTGGGCAATTCTGAGCTGTTGCTGCTTTTTCTTGAGGCTGCTTGCCGTGGCTAAAAGCCTGCGTTCAAAACGCTCTAGTTCGGCGGGGTCTGATGGTATGACGAATTCGTTGTCATCAAGGCTTGCCTCGTCTTCGGAGGGAGGCATATAGTTATCATCCTCGACCTCTCAGTCTGCCGCTCTCTCATGAGGGCTGGCTTCTCCATCTTCCTATGCCGAATCTTGCTGGGGTGGGTGTTCTTCGGCGCTATCCGGGGTAGTATTATCTCCTGTGCCGGAATCACCGTTTTTGCTTTGGCGGGATTTAGAGCGGTGCCGCTGACGCCGGCGCTTTGGCTGTTTCTTGGGGGTGTCATTCCCCACTGTTCCATCGCCATCTCCATCTTTTGGAGTATCCACCATATATATGTCATATGACGAGGTGACCTTCCAGCGCCCTACAGGTGCTGGTTCCTGTTCGTCTCCTACATCGTCGTCCATACCGTCGATGTCTTCGGAGCCGAAGTCAAGCATGTCGGTTAAATCGTCAACAGTGGCTACAAAGTGGGTGGTGGGTGGGCTTTGAATTTCTTCATCGTCCGTATCCCATCCTCACTGACCGTTATCCGGCCAGGGCTCTCCTGATAAAGAGAGAGACTTAAGGGAATTCAGGATGATGCCAAAAGGCGAGTGCTGAAAGATGTCTGCGGCGGTGAACTCCATTATCAGCGCCCAATCGGATTTGATTGGCAGGGGCGCGGGGGGTTCGGAGTCCGGGGAGGAGTCCGGATCCTCGGAGTCACGGGTTATGCAGACCGCGGGGCTAGCGTTCGGCTCGATCACTTTTGGAATCGCAGCCCCCGAGGTGACGTCCAACCGTTCATCCTCGATTGGCGCAATAGGCTCCGAGTTAGGGGTCGGAACCGGTGCGTGTGCGGCCTCCAGGACACTGTCCGGGGGCAGAGCTAGATCATGCCCCTCGAGATAGTGCGGCGCGCTTGGCCGTGGCTCGAACCCGTCGAAGATCAAGTCTCCGCAGATGTCAGCTGTGTAGTTTAAGCTTCCAAACCTGACTTGATGGCCAGGGGCGTAGCTTCCGATCTGCTCCAGGTGGCCGAGCGAATCGGCCCGCAGAGCGAAGCCGCCGAAGACGAAGATCTGTCCAGGGAGAAAAATCTTACCCTGGACCGCGTCGTTGTTGATGATCAAAGGAGCCATCGGGCCTAAAGGCGACAACACAGAGGAACTCTCTATGAAAGCACCAATGTCGGTGTCAAAACCGGCGGATCTCGGGTAGTAGGTCCCAAACTGTGCGTCTAGGCTGGATGGTAACAGGAGGCAGGGAACACGATGTTTTACCCAGGTTCGGGCCCTCTTGATGGAGGTAAAACCCTACGTCCTGCTTGATTAATATTGATGATATGGGTAGTACAAGAGTAGATCTACCACGAGATCAAGGAGGCTAAACTCTAGAAGCTAGCCTATGGTATGATTGTTGTATATGGAGTTGATGAAGCTGTCCTACGGACTAAAACCCTCCGGTTTATATAGACACCGGATAGGGTTAGGGTTACATAGAGTCGGTTACAATGGTAGGAGATCTTGAATATCCGCATCGCCAAGCTTGCCTTCCACGCCAAGGAAAGTCCCATCCGGACACGGGACGAAGTCTTCAATCTTGTATCTTCATAGTCCAGGAGTCCGGCTGAAGGTATAGTCCGGCTACCCGAACACCCCCTAATCCAGGACTCCCTCAGTGTTGTTCTAGGACAAAGAGTTGAGAAGAAATTAAATGTTATCCAATATGCTAGTACTAAAAAAGAATTTTTAGCAGTTGTATTTGCTTGTGATAAGTTCAGACCTTATATTGTTGATTCTAAAGTAACTGTTCACACTGATCATGCTGCTATTAAATATCTTATGGAAAAGAAGGATGCTAAACCTAGACTTATTAGATGGGTTCTCTTGCTACAAGAATTTGATTTGCATATTATTGATAGAAAGGGAGCTGAGAACCCCGTTGCAGACAATGTGTCTAGGTTAGAGAATGTTCTTGATGACCCACTACCTATTGATGATAGCTTTTCTGATGAACAATTAGCTGTCATAAATGCTTCTCATACTGCTCCATTGTATGATGATTATGCTAATTACATTGTTGCTAAATTTATACCACCTAGTTTCACATATCAGTCAAAGAAAAAGTTCTTCTATGATTTAAGACATTACTTCTGGGATGACCCACACCTTTATAAAGAAGGAGTAGATGGTGTTATTAGATGTGGTGTACCTGAGCATGAACAGGAACAGATCCTACGCAAGTGTCACACCGAGGCTTATGGAGGACACCACGCTGGAGATAGAATTGCACATAAGGTATTGCAATCCAGTTTCTATTGGCCTACTCTCTTCAAAGATGCTCGTAAGTTTGTCCTATCTTGTGATGAATGTCAAAGAATTGCTAATATTAGTAGACGTCAAGAAATGCCTATGAATTATTAACTTGTTATTGAACCATTTGATGTTTGGGGCTTTGATTATATGGGACCATTTCCTTCCTCTAATGGCTATACACATATTTTAGTTGCTATAAATTATGTTACTAAGTGGTAGAAGCTATTCCAACTAGTAGTGCTGATCATAACACCTCTATTAAGATGCTTAAAGAAGTTATTTTTTTGAGGTTTGGAGTCCCTAGATATTTAATGACTTATGGTGGTTCACATTTCATTCATGGTGCTTTTCGTAAAATGCTTGCTAAGTATGATGTCAACCATAGAATTGCATCTCCATATCACCCACAGTCTAGTGGTCAAGTAGAACTAAGTAATAGAGAGCTTAAATTAATTTTGCAAAAGACTGCTAATAGATCTAGAAAGAATTGGTCCAAGAAACTTGATGATGCATTATGGGTCTATAGAACTGCGTATAAGAATCCTATGGGTATGTCTCTGTATAAAATGGTTTATGGTAAAGCATGTCACTTACCTCTTGAACTAGAACATAAAGCATATTGGGCCATTAAAGAGCTCAATTATGATTTCAAACTTGCCGGTGAGAAGATGTTACTTAACATTAGCTCACTTGATGAATAGAGAACCTAGGCCTGTGAGAATGCCAAACTATTTAAAGAAAAAGTTAAGAGATGGCATGACAAAAGGATACAAAAGCGTGAGTTTACTGTAGGTGATTATGTTTTGCTCTACAGCTCTCGTTTAAGATTTTGTCGGAACACGGGTTCCGGCAAAACCTTCAAGGTTCGAACACCGGGGCGCGCGCAAATATTTCCTCCCTACCGATCCGCGTCCAAACTAGCTAAGATCTCAAGAACGAACTCGACGAACTCACAACACAAGGGACACAGGATTTATACTGGTTCGGGCCACCGTTGTGGTGTAATACCCTACTCCAGTGTGATGGTGGTGAATTGCCTCTCGGGCTGACGATGAACAGTACAAGGGGAAGAACAACCTCCTGAGGTTGGGGCGTTCTTGTGCTCGGTGTGTGGCTAGGGATTAGGTGAGATGCCTCTCGATCCCCCCACTACAATGGTGGATAGTTCTACTTATATAGGCCCTGGTGCCCTCCCCAAATATTGAGCGGGAAGGGAGCCAACAACGACCAATTTGAAAGGGGATAGCTAGTACAGCTTATCTGGACAAAAGCGGTCTTCGCCTGCAAAAAGCTCTGGTGGTGACGCCGTCTTGGGCTCCATGGTGACCTCCATCTTGCCATCCTGCTGGTCTTGGTCTCGTTGCACCGATATGGAAACCTTTGCTTGATGCCTCGGTACTCCGCGCCTGCGCTTGCCTCCTTTAGCACCAAAGAGGAAATGAGGATGCTGCGCGCGCTGGCGCCCGCCTGGTCTCGATCGTCATGGCTCACGTCACGAGAACCTCGCGAGGTTTGCCTTTCCTTGATCTCTCCGCCCATCGCGAGCCTGCCTGGTTAGGCCGCTCCTGAGGAGGTCTTGCATCGTCCGCCTCGCGAGGCTTGGCCCCTCGTGAGGGTCTTGAATGCCTTGTTAGTGAATATGGGCCGTACATGCCTACTAGCACAGCCACGCCATGGGCCGCAGGTAGGCAACTCTGGGGACCCCCGTTCCCAGAACGCCGACAGGAGCCCCCGGGCCCAAGGCGCGCTCAGGCTTGGCTTCTAGGCGAAGCCAAAGGTCAAGCGGAGCGCCGTAGGCCCCAAAAGCCTATGGGCTTGGTCGACGCGTGGCGGTTGATTGGACGTGGGTGTCTCTGCTTCCCCACGCTGCCTTGGAATCTGCCTGGCTATGCGGCCCCGCAACCTACATAGTTATTCTTCCATCGCCCGCGCGATTCTTCTACGATTCCTCTGCTTCCCCAAGACTCTGCTTCTCCTCCCAATCTGGCCTGCACTCCGCCCGCTCCCTCGCCATGGTGCCGTAACAAGCTGACAAGGGGGAGAAGCCTCTTTCTTCTACCGGCGCGCCTTCGGCCATCGAGCCCGTGGTTGGCCGATCGCTGGTGCTTAATGATGAGGCCATGGACAAGGTGCGCCCCATGCTCGCCTCCGGTTTCAATGAGTGGGGGAAGACGACGGCTTGGCCGGCATCTCGTGCTCGCATTGGCCGGGCAGCCGCCGAGGTCCCAATCTTCATCGATGCTCTTTGGGCTGGCCTGGTCCCCCCTTTGTCCGCCTTTTTCAATGCAGTGCTTGAGCCTTACCAGATCCACATGCTGCATCTTGACCCCCAATCTCGTGACTCTTCTTGCCGTCTTTGCCTTTGTTTGTGAGGCCATGGTGGGCATTACCCCTTCCGTGGCCCTTCTTCTCCACTTCTTCTCATTGCACCTGATGGATCCCCAGCAGAGCTCGGGGTGCGTGAGCCTCCAGGCTGTGGCTGCGACGGCACGCGCGGGGATCGACTTCGAGCTTCCTCCATCTACGAGTGAGTTTCGGACACGGTGGGTATTTGTCAATGCCGGAGTGCTCAACCCTCTGCTCCATTCTTCATCGGCGCCTGCCGTTCCCAACCCTGGTTGGGGCCATGAGAAGCTCGCGAGCCCCTGTCTTGTCCCCGTCTAGCTCAGGCTGAAGAGGCTGAAAGATAGCAGCGTGACCGCACCCATGGTGGTGAAGGAGTTCGTAAGGCACCGAGTCTCTCTGCTCCAGCGCCATTCTCGCCCGATGTGGGCCTTGCTCAACAGTCAGGATCACATGAGACTTCAGGAGTCCGTGCTTCCTCTTGAGATGTGGCAAACTGTGCTTGAGGTCCTGACAGGTGTCGCGTCGCCGGGCGACATGCCCGGGAGGAGCTGTATGCTATACCGTTGCAGGAACAAGGCAGAATTTGTGGAGCACATGCCTTCCTTCGATGAGTGGGGGCTGCGCCCGGTCGGCCTGGTGGGGCCTCGCGAGAACCCCATCAACATGGTTCCCTTCTTCGTCCCTGGCATCGAGCTCGTCCAAAATGTGGATGCAGGGGGCGAGCACCACTGGAGGCCGGCGGCCCGAGTGCTGAGGTGCAGATGCCGCCCGGGGCTCCTGGGGCGTCGTCCTCAGGAACCCATGATTCTTCCTCCGGGGCGTCGGTCGCCGAGACGATGCAGCACGCGGCTCCCGAGGCCAAAGCTCCGAAGGCCTCGGGAGGCCGCGGTGGGATGGCACCCGACCGCTCTCCGCAGCCCGACACCCCTGAAGTTGTCCCCTCGAGCACCTCTCCGGCTGTACCCCGTGCCGGCCTTCACGTTGAACGCTTCGGTCAGCTTTGCATGGACTTCGAGGAGCTGCGCAAGAGGAAAGGATCCCCGAGCAGCAGCGGTATCTTCAGGCCATTGAAGCGAAGGAAGTACATCGCGGTCAACGAGTAAGTACTGTACCTTAGTGATTTCTTGAGTGCTACTTTCCCTCCTGATGGTGGTACTCCAGGGTCCCTTCCGCCAAGGCCGTCGCATCTCCTGAGGGGCAGCCTCCTCTTTCCCCGACTCCCCCGCCGGCTTTGAGCGTCCTGAGCCTGCATGTTGTCCCTAGAGCAAGGTCGGTTGGGGAGGCGTGCTTGCCTCCACGGCACTTTGAATCGGCGGTCCCGTCGTCCTTCCTCCATGGTATAGTGTGGAGCTTGCAGGGCGTGCCCAGGGCCCCTCCTCTGGTCATGGACAGCAGCTGTCTGGCTTCGGTCTTCGGCTCCTGTTCAGGCAGCGGGCCCCGTCTAGCTCGGGCCTCTTGTGAGGTCCGGCTGGCGCCTGGGGCAGCGCCAGCCCCCTGCCCCCTACTAAGAGGGGGCGCACCGCTCTAGGCTTCGCCCTCTGCCCCCGCGGCGGAGGACGAGATGGGTCGTGATGGGCCATGCGCTTGAGTTCGAGCACGGGTGGAGCGTTGTTCGTCATGAGCTCTTCCAGGAGGCGATGGGCGCAATGAACCGACTCGGTAGTGAACTCGCGGATGTCGACTTGCGCCTCAAGGCCGAGGGTCTTCGGCTGGTAGTGGAATGGCGTAAGCTGAAGGTGGCCATCAACCTTGGCTGTTACCAGCGTGATCTGGATAATGCGAAGGCCGAGACGTCCCTCAAGGTTTCCTTTGAAGCTTGCTCCCGAGCTTTGGAGGAGGCTCACGAGGCTGACCACCGTCGTGAGGCCGCAGAGAAGTGCGCGTCGGAGCTCCAGGCCTGGAGCGCGCCCCTGGAGCATCAGGTGGAGGTGCGCAAAGCCGCCCTTGCATAGGAGGAAGAGATCCGGAAGCTTGAGGAGGCGATGGCGTTGGAAGCTATGGAACACAACCTCGAGCTAGAGCGGTTGGAGACGAGGGAGCGCCAGGTAGTCCAAGCGGAGGACGCCGTCGATGTGCGCGAGGCCAGGGCTCTGGAGGAGGTTGATCACCGGGTAGCCGAGGCTCGCACGGATCTTGAGGGTAGGTTTGACTTGAGGTTGGAACTTGCGGGGACGGAGGACGCGGGTAGGGCTACGGCCCTCAGGTCCAAGCTGGCTGAAGTGGAGAGGTGCGAGGAGGCTATGGTAGCTGCCCTGGTCACAGCGCAGGCGGAGTTGGCCTCTGCCTGCATCGAGCTGCTGTCTCTTCAGAAGCGGGTTGACGATGCCGAGTCTGTTGCAGGGCAGAATAGGGAGGAAGTGCTTCAGCAGCGGACAGTTGAGCGTGAACACGCCCCCATGCTCCAGGACCTCAGGGTCAGGGCCAACGCGGCGCTGGGCCACGTCTGCAACGAGAATGCTCCGCACCCACACTCGAACGACTATGCCAGTCACCTATGCTTCTTTGCCGACGTGGTGACGCGCCTGGAAGCCCGGTCTGATAGAGCTCGCCGGCTTGTGGAAGAGAGAAGCCGGGGCCTACTCGGGCGTGCGTTCTCCCATGTCTTCAGCCATCTCTGGAACACCTTCCCCGACTTCGACTTTGACGCCGCCATTGCCCCCGTACCGCAGGCCATCCATGGCGACCTGGCGCGGTGGGTGGAGGACAACGTGGATGCGCTGGTCAGATCCTTCGCTTCTGAAGACGACGCGGTGGTGGTCGCTGCAGACGAAGGCGACGTGGTTGACAATGGCGATGCCGGCATCGGTGAAGGCAGAGGCGACGCCAACGACGATGACAGCAACACCAGCGGTGCGTCTGAAGACAACGTGGAGGACGCGGCGAGCGACATATCTGGCTGATCCCATGTTCCCTTGCTGTTTTACCCTGTATGCAAAAACTTGGGCGTGGCCCCTAAAGATTGTGAGAGAATTTTGAGAGGGGGAGCCCCTCACGTAAACAAATCGCAATTTTTACTCTTATATGCCAAGTCGAGTGTGCGCCTTCATGGATCCATGAGCCTGGCGGCAAGTTTTGCCGTTGCGGCTTACCTTAGCTGAGGCGTGCCCTGAACTGAGTTGTAAGCTCGTGAGCTGCTGCGGAGCTCCTGAAGGGTCAGCTGGTCCGCCTGAGAGGGCCTCGCGGGGATCTAGTGCCGACCGGCGCACGTGGTGCGCGTGCCGCGCCCAGCCCCGCTCGCGAGGCGCCCACGAGAGGGAGGCATCGGGCACGAGCTTCAGAACAAGGCAAGAGCCAGATGGCAAGAAATCGCTTGAACGAGAAAAGGCAACCCCGCGCGCATTGTTAGAAAATTCAACTTCATCTTAAATCCAAATCTAGAAGGCAAGGCTACAGAAAAGGGATCCAAAGCAAATGACCATGTCCAGCACCTAGTCTAGTCTTCTTGTCTTCAAGTCTCCTCACCAGCGCGGAGCTAAGTGCTGCCACTAGCGTGTACAGCCCCACTCATTATTACGTGAGAGTGTCACGGGCGGCGATCTTCACAGGCGTGAGCCGTACCTCATATCGCCAGACGAGGGCCCCACCTTGCGCCTCCCTCGGCCACCGTTGAGGACGACAGGAAACCAGGACAGCACCAAAGGGGGCAAAGGGGACGCTAGCGGCGCCCTCGGCGACCACGGGTCCTCTGCCGGGGGTAGGCTTTTCAGCACCTTCCCAGCAGAGGGCCTACCTCCGGGGGGGCAGCTTGCTCCATGTGACGCGGGGAGGGATCTGGCTCCCGACCCCTTTCCGGCAGCCCCTAGCGCGATCCCCCTGGCGGAGGGAGGTCGCCGAGCCGGGGCCGCCAGCAGCTATAGTGACCCGATACCCATGCGACTCATGGTTAGCATAAGCTTGCTCCTGAGGGATTAGTGTTACCCTGTATCTGTTGTCGACGGCGCGGTTGGGGGGGCTCTCTGGCGGCTCCTGGAAGGCTTCAGCTCCTAACGCCTCCTCCTCCCAGCCTGGCCTGAGGAACGAGCCAGGGTCCTCCTCCGGTATGTACTCCTGGTCCATCATCCGGGGCACGTAGGCCTCCGAGGTCGCTGCCCCGAAGACCTCGCCGAAGTGCCGCACGCTCCATGTTGCTCGGCCTATCATGCCGTCCTGAGGATGGCAGGGCGGTGCTCCGATGGGGCCGTACGCCGCAACACTTGTGCCCGCACCCATCTGGGGCGGTGCGGGCGCAGCAGGGCGCCCTCCACCATGGGCCATGTTGACGTCGATGAGGCCCTCGGGCGCACCCGAGAGTATGCGGGCGCTGCGTGGCCCACCGTGGGACCCCGCCGCCGCCTGAGGCATGAGCCGATAGTAGAAGGGCAGCACTCCCGTGGCCTCCGTGTCCAGTAGCTCGGCGACGCGTTCCAGCAACGCATCCTGGGCGCTCTCCATCAGCCGGCACCGCAGCAGCTCCCGCGCCACTGCGAGCGCGGCCCACATGTTCGCCTGCTCCCGCTGGGTGTGTGTCACTGTCGCTGCAGCGTGGCTTGCGGCCCTCGCTGCGGCTCGCGCTTGTCGTGCAGTAAGGGTGGGCGGCGCTTGGCCGCGCCACCCGCGCCCAACAGCATTAGGTGCCGCCGTGCCACCTGAAGCGCGGGGCTGAGGTCTTCCTGGGCAGGCGGCGTTGCCCGGGCGGGCCAGGCGGCCCAGCGGTCGGCGTGAGCCCTCGGGTCGCCGGACATCGGGACCGCGGAGCGTTGGTGGATCGATTGGCGGGGAAGAGACTCCGGCGCACCCCTACCTGGCGCACCAAATGTCGGATCACAGGTTCTGGCAAAACCCTCAAGGTTTGAACACTAGGGTGCGCACGAAGATTTCCTCCCTATAGATCCACGTCCAAACTAGCTAAGATCTCAAGAACGAACTCGACGAACTCACAACACAAGAGACACAAGATTTATACTGGTTCGAGCCACCGTTGTGGTGTAATACCCTACTCAAGTGTGATGGTGGTGAATTGCCTCTCGGGCTGACGATGAACAGTACAAGGGGAAGAACAACCTCCTGAGGTTGGGGTGTTCTTGTGCTCGGTGTGTGGCTAGGGATTAGGTGAGATGCCTCTCGATCCCCCCTCTACGGTGGTGGCTAGTTCTAGTTATATAGGCTTGGTCCCCTCCCCAAATATTGAGCGGGAAGGGAGCCAACAACGGCCAATTTGAAAGGGGACAGCTAGTACAGCTTATCCTGAGAAAAGTGGTCTTCGCTGATGACCCACAAGTATAGGGGATCTATCGTAGTCCTTTCGATAAGTAAGAGTGTCGAACCTAACGAGGAGTAGAAGGAAATGATAAGCGGTTTTCAGCAAGGTATCCTCTGCAAGTACTAAAATAAGTGGTAACAGATAGTTTTGTGATAGGATAATTTGTAACGAGCAACAAGTAACAAAAGTAAATAAAGTGCAGCAAGATGGCCCAATCCTTTTTGTAGCAAAGGACAAGCCTGGACAAACTCTTATATAAGGAAAAGCGCTCCCGAGGACACATGGGAATATCGTCAAGCTAGTTTTCATCACGTTCATATGATTCGCATTCGGTACTTTGATAATTTGATATGTGGGTGGACCAGTGCTTGGGTGCTGTTCTTACTTGAACAAGCATCCCACTTATGATTAACCTCTATTGCAAGCATCCGCAACTACAACAAAAGTATTAAGGTAAACCTAACCATAGCATGAAACATGTGGATCCAAATCAGCCCCTTACGAAGCAACGCATAAACTAGGGTTTAAGCTTCTATCACTCTAGCAACCCATCATGTACTTATTACTTCCCAATGCCTTCCTCTAGGCCCAAATAATGGTGAAGTGTTATGTAGTCGACGTTCACATAACACCACTAGAGGCTAGACAACATACATCTCATCAAAATATCGAACGGATACCAAATTCACATCACTACTAATAGCAATACTTCTCCCATGTCCTTAGGAACAAACGTAACTACTCACAGAGCATATTCATGTTCATAATCAGAGGGGTATTAATATGCATAAAGGATCTGAACATATGACCTTCCACCAAATAAACCAACTAGCATCAACTACAAGGAGTAATCAACACTACTAGCAACCTACTGGTACCAATCCCGGACTTGGAGACAAGAATTGGATAGAAGAGATGAACTAGGGTTTTGAGAGGAGATGGTGCTGGTGAAGATGTTGATGGAGATTGCCCTCTCCTGATGAGAGGAGCGTTGGTGATGACGATGGCGATGATTTCCCCCTCTCGAAGGGAAGTATCCCCGCCAAGGTTCTGCCTCATGGCGGCGGAGTTTTGTCCCGAAAGGTTGCTTATGATTTTTTCCTCGACGAAGACCTCATATAGCAGAAGATGGCCATCGAAGAGCCAACCGGGGGCCCACAAGGCAGGGGGCGCGCCCCCCACCCTCGTGGCCAGGTGGGTCCCCCTCTGGTGTACTTCTTCCACTCAATAATTATTATTATTTCCAAAAATGACTTTCGTGGAGTTTCAGGACTTTTGGAGTTGTGCAGAATAGGTCTCTAATATTTGCTCCTTTTCCAGCCCAGAATTCTAGCTGCCGGCATTCTCCCTCCGTATGTAAACCTTGTAAAATAAGAGAGAATAGGCATAAGTATTGTGACATAATGTGTAAGAACAGCCCATTATGCAATAAATATCGATACAAAAGCATGATGCAAAATGGACGTATCAACTCCCCCGAGCTTAGACCTCGCTTGTCCTCAAGCGGAAGCCGATAACGATAAATATGTCCCCATGTTTAGAGGTAGAGGTGTCGATAAAAATAAAATACGGACATGAGGGCATCATGATTCTTTTCATAACAGCAACAAATATGGATATTGTCATATGATTTCTTATGCTCAAGTAATAATCTATTCACAACGCAAAGTATGAATCATAAACTTTATTGAGAACTAACAAACTATAGTCTCAGTCATTGAAGCAATTGCAATTTATCATAACATCATAAAGAGTCTATGTCAGAGCTTAATAGCAAGTCCACATACTCAACTATCATGTAGTCTTTCATAATTGCTAACACTCACGCAATACTTATGGTTACGGAGTTTTAATCGGAGACAGAGAAAGATAGGGGCTTATAGTTTCGCCTCCCAACCTTTTACCTCAAGGGTAATGTCAATAATAATAACTCATGCTCCCCTACATCCAATTAGATATATCTATCAGGATCTTTCCAACATACTGTGCTTGCCAAAGGATAAAATGAAAAAGGGAAAGGTGAAGATCACCTTGACTCTTGCATAAGGTAGAGGATAATAATAAAGGATAGGCCCTTCGCAGAGGGAAGCAGAGGTTGTCATGCGCATTTAGGGTTGGATGCACAAAATCTTAATGCGAAAGAACGTCACTTTATATTGCCACTTGTGATATGAACCTTTATTATGCAGCCCGTCGCTTTTATTGCTTCCACATCACAAGATCGTATAAAGCTTATTTCCTCCACACCAATCAATCATACATATTTAGAGAGCAATTTTTATTGCTTGCATCGATGACAACTTACTTAAAGGATCTTCTCAATCCATAGGTAGATATGGTGGACTCTCATGGCAAAACTGGTTTAAGGGTTTTTGGAAGCACAAGTAGTATCTCTACTTGGCGTTAAGAATTTGGCTAGCATGAGGAGGAAAGGCAAGCTCAACATGTTGGATGATCCATGACAACATACTTTATCTTAGATATAAGAAAACATAACCCATTACGTTGTCTTCCTTGTCCAACATCAACTCTTTATCATGTCATATTTTAATGAGTGCTCCTAATCATAAAAGATGTCCATGATAATATATTTATATGTAAAACCTCTCTTTCCTCGGTACTTCCTATTAATTGCAACGATGACCAAAGCTACGTTTGCCAACTCCCAACAACTTTTATTCATCATACTCTTTCTATGTGAAGTCATTATTCTCAATAAGATCAATATGAACTCTTCATTTCTATTTATTCATTTCTATTTTCTTTTACTCACTCAAGATCATGGCAAAATAACCAAGCCCTTAACTCAACACTAATCTTTATTATATAGCTCACGGACTCAATTACATAGAGAGATCATAAAGCAAAACTCAAAACTAGATCATGCCATAAACTTTATTCTACTAGATCAAGATACTACTAATAGGATCGAACTAAGAAAACGGTCAAGATAGGAGTGTGATGGTGATACGATACCGGGGCACCTCCCCGAAGCTTGGCAGTTGCCAAGGGGAGTGCCCATACCCATGTGATTATATCTCCTTCTTTGTTGTTGGTGAAGGTGGAGGTGTTGTTGGATAATCGCACATCGAATGTAAGAGGTCCTCCAGCTTGCGGATAATGCCCTTGAGTGCAACGATATGCTCCTTGAACAAAATATTTTCACGTGTGAGATACTTTTTCTGTATACGAGCTAACTCAATCATCTTGAAAGCTTCGATCTCAGTTGGGGTAAGAAGATTGTGATCAAGTTTAAGGATGTCTTCTGCTTCCGGAGCTTGATCCTCTGTGGCCTTCTTGATCCCTTCATCCTTGTTGATCTCCATGGGTTCTTCCCTCTTCAGCTCTATCTTCATTAGCCAAGCATCGTTGTCACCATCGTTGGAGGAGGGGGACGAAATGATGCCTAGCCTTGACAACCCTGACAGAAAATAGCTTGAAACAAGAACACTGGATAATTGCGTGATACAGGAGTCAAAACCTTCGGGAGATTATATAATGAATTTTTACCGACCGAAATACGCATCGTGCAAGAAAACGGAGTCCGGAAGGCACACGAGGTGCCCACGAGGTAGGGGGCGCGCCCAGGGGGTAGGGCGCTCCCTCCACCCTCATGGAGCCCTCGTGTCCTTCCCGGACTGCTACTTATTTTTCTATTTTTCTACATATTCCAAAATGGAGAAATATTGCCATAAAACAGCTTTGGAGTCGGTTTACTTACCGTACCACATACCTATTCCTTTTTGGAGTATGAAACATTCTGGAAAGTGTCCCTTATGTATTCCTCCGGGGTTACGGTTTCAATAATATTGGTTACAACATTTATAGGATTACCTAAGATATAATGTTTGATTCTTTTACCGTTCACCACCTTCGGATTTGTGCCTTCGAAGTTGTTGATTTTTATGGCACCGGAACGATAGACCTCCTCGATAACGTAAGGGCCTTCCTATTTAGAGAGAAGTTTTCCTGCAAAAAATCTTAAACGAGAGTTGTATAGCAATACATAATCACCTACATTAAACTCACGCTTTTGTATCCTTTTGTCATGCCATCTTTTAACTTTTTCTTTAAACAACTTGGCATTTTCATAAGCTTGGGTTCTCCATTCATCAAGTGAGCTAATATGAAATAACCTCTTCTAACCGGCAAGTTTAAAATCATAGTTGAGCTCTTTAATAGCCCAATATGCCTTATGTTCTAGTTTGAGAGATAAGTGACATGCTTTTCCATATACCATTTTATACGGAGACATACCCATAGGATTTTTATATCCAGTTCTATAAGCCCATAATGCATCATCAAGTTTCTTTGACCAATTCTTTCTAGACCTATTGACAGCCTTTTGCAAAATTAATTTGAGTTCTCTATTACTCAATTCTACTTGACCACTAGACTGCGGGTGATAAGGAGATGCAATTCTATGATTAACATCATATTTAGCAAGCCTTTTGCGGAAAGCACCATGAATAAAATGTGAACCACCATCAGTCATTAAATATCTAGGGACTCCAAACCTCGGAAAAATAACTTCTTCAAGCATCTTAATAGAGGTGTTATGATCAGCACTACTAGTTGGAATAGCTTCTACCCACTTAGTAACGTAATCAACAGCAACTAAAATATGTGTATACCCATTAGAGGCAGGAAAAGGTCCCATATAATCAAAGCCACAAACATCAAATGGTTCAATAACAAGTGAATAATTCATAGGCATTTCTTGACGTCTACTAATATTACCAATTCTTTGGCATTCATCACATGACAAGACAAACTTACGGGCATCCTTGAAGAGAGTAGGCCAATAAAAACCGGATTGCAATACCTTATGTGCAGTTCTATCTCCAGCGTGGTGTCCTCCATAAGCTTCGGAGTGACACTTGCGTAGGATCTATTCCTGTTCATGCTCAGGTACAAAACCTCTAATGACACCATCTACTCCTTCTTTATAAAGATGTGGGTCATCCCATAAGTAATGTCTCAAATCATAGAATTTTTTTTCTTTTGCCGGTATGTCAAGCTAGGTGGTATAAATTTAGCAACAATGTATTAGCATAATCAGCATACCATGGAGTACTACGAGAAGCATTTATGACATTTAATTGCACATCAGAAAAGCTATCATCAATAGGTAGTGGGTCATCAAGAACATTTTCTAACCTAGACAAGTTGTCTGCAATGGGGTTCTCAGCTCCTTTTCTATCAACAATATGCAAGTCAAATTCTTGTAGCAGGAGAACCCATATAATAAGTCTAGGTTTAGCATCTTTCTTTTCCATAAGATATTTAATAGCAGCATGATTAGTGTGAATAGTTACTTTAGAATCAACAATATCAGGTTTGAACTTATCACAAGCAAATACAACTGCTAAGAATTCCTTTTCAGTAGTAGCATAATTTCTTTGAGCATTGTCTAGAGTTTTACTAGCATAATGAATAACATTTAATTTCTTATCAATTCTTTGCCCTAGAACAGCACCTACAGCATAATCACTAGCATCACACATAATTTCACAGGGTAAATTCCAATCAGGTGGCTGAACAATAGGTGTAGAGATCAATGCTTTCTTAAGTATTTCAAATGCTTCTACACAATCATCATCAAAGACAAATGGTATATCTTTTTGTAATAAATTGGTTAGAGGCCGAGAAATTTTTGAGAAGTCCTTAATGAACCTCCTATAAAAACCGGCGTGACCTAGGAAACTTCGTATACCTTTGATGTCCTTGGGACATGGCATCTTTTCAATAGCGTCAACCTTGGCTTTATCAACTTCAATACCTCTTTCAGAAACTTTATGCCCCAAGACAATAACTTCATTAACCATAAAGTGGCACTTTTCCCAATTCAAGACAAGATTAGTTTCTTCACATCTCTGCAAAACTCGATCAAGATTGCTCAAGCAATCATCAAAAGAAGTACCATAGACGGAAAAGTCGTCCATGAAAACCCCACAAATTTTTTCACAAAAGTCAGAGAATATAGCCATCATGCATCTTTGAAAGGTAGCAGGTGCATTACATAAACCAAAAGGCATACGTCTGTGTCGGTGTACTAGAGTAGGGGTACCCTTGTATCCCGAACTTGTGCACGGGCAGTCGCAGCATCCCGCGGCAAGGCTTGCCGGGTGACCGCCAAGGTCCTCCGTGGTTCCTTTGGAGCCATTCAAGGACAAAGTATACAAGCCAAGGAGACAAGACCCCGGCAAGAGGAGCTTGCCGGGAAGGCCAACCAAGGCAAGGCGCTTAAGGAGACAAGACCCCGGCAAGAGGAGCTTGCCGGGAAGGCCAACCAAGGCATATCAAGGAACTTGCCGTGACGTGCCACACGTCCCAGCAAGGCCCGGTGAGCGACAAGCTCCCGGACGCGACAAGACAACGACCGCGGCAAGGCGCTTGCCGCGGAAACCACCACTCTATGCCCGCGCTCCAGCACATCCACCAACGTGTCGCTCTGGGACCCTTCCAGGCATACGTGGCAGGAGGCTGTGCAGCCAGCGGTGAGTGGTGGCAAGCGGCGCTGACAAGATTGCCATCGTGGCGAGCAGTGGCGTCCCTGACGGTCCCTTTTGCACTATTTAGGCGACGCAGACGGGAATTTAATGCCCTTGTCCCCTGCCGTCAGGGTTAGGTATGATACACTATAGCAGGTAGTTGTACCAACCGCAACACCTTTCCATTTTTACCCTTGTCTATGTTGCCACCTGTCGGAGACCCCTTGAGCATATAAAAGGAGGCTGAAAGCACAAGTGCTCCCTAGGTGGTTTTGATAATTGATGACAACATATGTCTTGTTGGACTAACACTTCTATCTAGCATGTTTCAGATAAGTTCAGCAATGGCATGGCATGATGTGAAAGTGGAACCCTCAAGATGCTAAGGACAAGGGATTGGCTAAAGCTTCAAGCTCAAGACTCTTCACTTTTACATTTTAGTGATCCAAAATCACATTGAATCCATAGGAAAAGCCAATACTATCAAGGAGGGATGAGGTGTTGCTTAATGAGCCTCTTGCTTCATGTGCTTAATGATATGCTACAAAATCCTCAACTACTTTCCCATATCCACATATGACCTAAACTCTAAGCCAAACTCGGTCCTACCAATTCTTCCTATCCGGCGCCACCGAGTTTCACTTGTCATTATCCACTGCCAAACCCTAGCATTTCGGTCTTACCGATAAGGATCTCGGTCTCACCGAGATGGGATTGCAAACTCTCTGTTACCTATTGTAATATTCTCGGTCCCACCGAGATATGCAATCGGTCCCACCGAGATTGCAATGTAAGCTCAGTGTTTCCCCTTTGTAACTTTTCGGTCCCACCGAAAGAGCAAATCGGTCCCACCGAGTTTGCCTGACCAACTCTCTGGTTAGCTAATTACCAAATTCGGTCTCACTGAGTTTGTGTAATCGGTCTCACCGAGATTACGTTATGCCCAAACCCTAACCAAATCGGTCCTACCGAGTTGCATGTCAGTCCCACCGAAATTCCTAACGGTCACTAGGTTTACATCTTCGGTCAGACCGAGTTTTTTTATTCGGTCCCACCGAGATTGGAAAACTGTGTAACGGTTGGATTTTGTGTGGAGGCTATATATACCCCTCCACCTCTTTCTCATTCGAAGAGAGAGCTATCAGAACACACACATCATTCCAACTCATTTGTTCTGAGAGAGAACCACCTACTCATGTGTTGAGACCAAGACATTCCATTCCTACCATATGAATCTTGATCTCTAGCCTTCCCAAGTTGCTTTCCACTCAAATCCTCTTTCCACCAAATCCAAATCCTATGAGAGAGAGACTATCATTTGAAGCACAAGAGCAAGGAGTTCATTACCTACACACCATTTGTTACTTCTTGGAGAGTGGTGTCTCCTAGATTGGCTAGGTGTCACTTGGGAGCCTCCGACAAGATTGTGGAGTTGAACCAAGGAGTTTGTAAGGGCAAGGAGATCGCCTACTTCGTGAAGATCTACCGCTAGTGAGGCAAGTCCTTCGTGGGCGATGGCCATGGTGGGATAGACAAGGTTGCTTCTTCGTGGACCCTTTGTGGGTGGTTGCTTCTTCGTGGACCCTTCGTGGGTGGAGCCCTTCGTGGACTCGCGCAACCGTTGCCCTTGGGTGGAGCCCTGTGTGGACTCGCGCAACCGTTACCCTTCGTGGGTTGAAGTCTCCATCAACGTGGATGTAGGATAGCACCACCTATCCAAACCACGGGAAAAACATCCGTGTCTCCAATTGCGTATGAAATCTCCAAACCCTTCCCTTTACATTCTTGCAAGTTGCATGCTTTACATTCCGCTGCTCATACACTCTTTGCATGCTTGCTTGATATGTATTGTGCATGTTGAATTTGTGCCTAAACTCCACTTAAACCGAAAAAGCTTAAAAATTGCAACTTTAGCACGAAGTGTCTAATCACCCCCCCTCTAGACACATCTACTTCTAGATCCTACAGAGGCCCATGCGCAACGTAGAGAGGGGGAAGAGAACACTCACGCTCGGTCTCGTTAGGTGCTGGGGTGTACTGTAGCACTCCGCGCTCCCGAGCAAGAACTCAATACAAACCACAAAGCAGGAGTAGGGTTTTACGCATCCGTGCGGCCCGAACCTGGGTAAACTGCTCGTGTGCTTCGCCTCGATCCGCTCTTCGTGCGACCCTCGCCCCCGCCGAACCGAAAGGGACTCGGTCCGCCGGTCCCATAGGTGCTCGTGGATTAGTCCCCCGACATCTTTGGCGTGCCAGGTAGGGGCGCCGAGGTTGTGGGAACCAGATCCGGCGTTCACACGAGCTAGATCTTCATCATCTTCATCGACATGCCACCGAAGAAGAAGGCTTCGCAGGCGGCTGCTCCATCCGCGCCGAACCCACCACCGCCGGAGCAAACGGATGATGGGGCAGACGCCGACAGAAGAACGGGCGTCGACGAGGGAGCTCATGGTGCTGCCAGGCCAAGGACAAGGCTGCGCTGCCAATCGGTGGCGTAGCCGGCTCCCACAACGACCGGGCGCACTCCAAGACCTCGGTGTCCGTACATGCACCGCGCCCATCTCAGGAGGCGCGGGACCGGCAGCGTCATGGTACTCACGGTACCATGCGTTTGCTGGACCAAGATCGAGCTGGTAGATCTTGGAGTGCTCAAGACCAGCATGCACGCCAACATGCTGGCACGAGCGAGGCACGGTCGCCTGGACGGGATACTGCTCCTTCTAACATAGTTAGAAGTCCGAGCATATCCCGCTCCTCGCACCGTTCGCCACCACCACCCGCCACTCCAGCAGAAGCTTTGGCGCGAGCTCAACTGCTCCTGGACTACCCTCCAACGGCAGACAAGATCGATGACTGGAGGGCCACCATTCAGAGTCTCATCGGCTTCGCCAACGGCGACACTCAACGGCAGCCGAGCACGTCGCAGCCGCAGCAAGTCAGCCAGGCACGAGCCGGTGGTGACAAGACCGGTGGGGGTGCAACCACTTTGCACTCTCCGCCCCGAAGGCCAAGATCGCCGACTCACCGGATCCACCTCGACAGCGACTCCACCGCGTCATCAGATCCACGAGCTCGTCGCGATCAGCTCCAAGTTCTTCACGAATGACAGCAAGAAGACGCTCGTACTCGCATCGAGCGCCGAAGAGAAGCGCGACGTCAATCGGACCAGCGCGCTGGGCCCTCTGTCGACATGCATGCGCCAGGGGAACCAGGCAACTTGCCGTACGCGGTAGGTTGCCCTGCGTTTACTCGTGAGCTGCGGCAAGTCCAGTGGCCCAGCACGAAGAATTTCAAGCCAGACGTACCAGAGAAGTACGACGGCAAGTCGCATCCGTCGGAGTTCCTCAGCATCTACACCATCGCGGTGCAGGCTGCCGGCGGGCGGGACGACAAGATCCTTGCCAACTACTTCCCGCTGGTGCTCAAGCCCAACGTCAGGTCCTGGCTCATGCACTTGCCAGACAACTCCATATCCTCCTGGGCAGACCTATGCCATCAGTTTGTCGGCGCCTTTACAGGCGGCCACAAACCTCATGGCCAAGAGAGTGACCTTCATCTGCTCGCCCAGAAGGAAGGAGAGCCCCTGCGCAAGTACATTCAGAGATTCATCCGTGTACAGCACAACATTCCAGATGTCCACCCTGCCGCGGTCATCAGCGCGTTCCATCAGAACGTGCATAACCGCAGGATGCAGGAGGAGATGGCGATGTGCAGGATCAGAGACGTCAGTGAGCTGTATGCCCTGGCCGACAAGTGTGCACGTGCTGAGGAAGGGAGGAAACTCCCTGGAGAGAATACAGGAGCAGGAGGATCTGACAGCGAGGATGCTGCCCCGGCAAAGAAAAACCGGCGACGGAACAACAGGAAGAAGAAAGGCAAAGATGAGTTAGTCATTGAGCAGTCTAGCAATGAAGGTGGCGCCAAGAAAGCCAAAGCTGGTAGCTCCGGCAAGGAGATTGCCGCATGCACTAACTGCCAGGCTGTGGCGGTCGCCGACAAGCAGGACGGCACCGACAAGCAGTACTGCAAGATCCACTGCACTAAGGGCCATGACCTCCAGAGCTGCAAGAAGGTCGAGCAGCTTCTCCAGCAGCAAAAGGCTGAATACGAGCGACGCGACAAGGAGAGGGCCCAAGGAGGCGCTGGAGAATCCGGCAAGAAGCGCGCCGGCCGGGGAGGACGCCGCGGCAAGGCCAAGCAGCGGCAAGGAGACAGACATTCCCGCGGCCGCGACAAGGATGAAGATGACGACGATGAATACATGGATGATGTCGAGACCAGTGAGCAGGAGTTCCAGAAAGCCACAGAGGTCTTGTGCGTTGACGGCGGTGCTTCTCTGCATACTTCGCACCGCCAACTCAAGCAGTGGGTGCGGGAAGTCAATGCGGCGGAACCACCTGTCGAGTCACGCAAACTTCTGAAATAGTCCAGCACGCCTATCATCTTTGATATTGAGGACCACCCTGATCGCACAACTGCTGTCGGGTGCTTGCCGATGTTGGTTTCACCAACTATCCGCAACCTCAAGGTCACTAAGATGCTAGTTGACGGCGGGGCCGGCTTGAACCTGATCTCCTCCGCTGTACTCCAGAAACTCCAGATCCCTGACAGCGAGCTTGAAGAGACCGGCACATTCCAAGGAATCAACCCGGGAAGGAGCAAGCCGATGGGGAAGGTCACGTTGACAGTAACATTTGGCAGCAAGGTGAACTTCAGGACTGAGAGGGTCACTTTTGACGTTGCCGATTTTCCATTGCCTTACAATGGGATACTCGGCCGTCCAGCACTCGCCAAGTTCATGGCAGCCTCTCACTACGCATACAACATGCTGAAGATGCCAGGCCAATTAAGCGTCATCTTTGTCCCTGGCGACAAGAAGGATGTTCTTATCTGCGCCGACAAGATCTACCGGGAAGCGACAGCCGCAACAGATCGCAAGTCACCTGCCGTTGAAGCTCCCGGGGGGAAGAAGAAGACCAAGTCCGGCAAGAATTCTGATGCCCACTCCGGCAAGCGCACCTCTTCGGAGTGCTGCGCTGCCGTCGAGGACGCACCACCGAGCTCCACCGGCAAGTGTGAGAAGACAATGGCAGCTCCGCCAGAGACAAAGAAGGTGTCCGCCAAGGAGGACGGCACTGGTGGTACCTTCACCATCAGTGCCACTCTCGACCCTAAATAGGAAAGCGCGCTTGTTATACCTATGTGCTTCACGTCCCGATCTTATGCTAAGTGTGTGCATGTGTGCTCGATATCAAGCTGCTCCTAAGGATTGTCATCTTAAGGCTGTGAAAATGATAGTGAGATATTTAATCCATACACCAAATTTTGGCATTTTGTATCCTAAGAGGTCTTCTTTTGATCTTGTTGGCTATTCCGACTCAGATTATGCCGGAGACAAGGTTGATAGAAAGTCCACTTCGGGTACTTGTCAATTTCTTGGTAGATCTCTTGTGTCTTGGTCTTCCAAGAAACAAAACTCGGTATCCTTATCCACCGCCGAAGCGGAATACATTGCTGCCGGTTCATGTTGTGCTCAATTACTTTGGATGACCCAAACTCTTAAAGATTATGGGATTTATGTGAAACATGTTCCACTGCTTTGTGACAATGAAAGTGCTATCAAAATTGGTCATAATCCTGTACAACATTCTCGAACTAAGCATATTGAAGTTCGTCATCATTTCATTCGAGATCATGTTGCTAAGGGTGACATCAATCTTAAGCATGTTCGCACCGATAAGCAATTAGCGGATATATTCACTAAACCGCTTGATGAGAAAGTGTTTTGCAGGTTGAGAGGAGAATTGAACATCATTGATGCCTCGAACTTGGAGTAGAAAACTCCATTGGATACATGCAAGACATGAGCTTATGACTAATCCATGATATATCTCTTATGATAACTATCTTATGTCTTGGATATATTTGCACCTTGCATGTTGTCTAACCCATGTAGGTGCTTGGTTGAATCTAATTCCATGAGATTGTGACTCACTCATATCTTGAGCAATCTCTACATCACCAAGACTCTACACAATAGTGGTTGAAGACAAGGAAGCACAAAACCATTCAAACATATCCTTTGAGAAATTCCATGTTAAGCTTCATGATTGTCATTTTTGGATACACAAGTGCTCTTCCTTGCAAGAACTAACCCATGTAGGTAGATGAACTCAAACTCCAAGTGGTGCTCCCAACTCTTGATGAACTACATCAACCCTGAGCACCCACACAAGTTCAACTACATGATCAAGAACCACATCACCACCCAAGGTATGTCATTCCATCTTAGAGAAGCTTTACTTCAAGACATGAGTCAAAGCAACTCAACAAGATGTGAATACATCAAGATGCTTAAACGAAAAATGGTAACCCCATTTTGAGCTCAAACGATGAGTATGACCTATGATCAAGTGTCCTCACTTGACTCCTAAGTCAATATACTCTAACATAGGTGACTATGTCACCGCCCAATTCTAGATGAAGTTCTCTTGTGTCCTTTTGAGTAATTGCATCTGTTCCTTGCATATTTGTTTCCTTCTCTCTCAAACAAAACAAAATAAAAAAAACTTCATCTAGAAACTTTCACTTTTTCCTGTTTGTTTTGTTCTGCATATTTTTGCATCAAATTTCTTGCAAATCCTTCAGCTAATTCATTGCAAATCTTTGTGCGATCTTACTTGACTAATGAGCTGAGGTGACAAGTGTTTTTCTCTGTTAAACTCGGTCTCACCGACTTGCAAATTTCGGTCCAACCGAATCTTTTCGGTACCACCGAAATGTGCCACTCGGTGCCACCGACTTTGCAATCAGAAAAACAGTTTGCCACTTGTTCTACATTTCTTATGATCCAGCTCCACTCAATGAATCTTGTTCTCCACAAGCATCACAATTTTATCCTCTGCTTTGTGCTAAATCTCAAGGACCAAACCCATTCGATGGATTCCAGTAAAAACCTTCTTGGAAATTGATGTCAAAGGGGGAGAGAGAGATCACATCAAAGCTTGTAGGAAAGAGAGATCACAGCAAGAAAGAAAAAGTATTAAGGGGGAGAGAAAGTCTCGAGGATCCCAGATGCTTGATTTCCAAGAGGAGAGATGCCACATGTCTTTTTGGGGGAAAGACATGTTCATATGAACTCATTTGAATTAAGTTCTATTCAGCTCTGATTTTCTGTTTCCTATGTTCTCCCAATATCCCATGTAAGATTCAGGGGGAGCAAGACACCTAAAGGAAAAGAAATCAGCCAAATTCATTGCATATCTTTATTATTGGGGACATGTTGAATCCAATGATATCACTCTCTACATGTCATCCCAGTCTTGGCATTCTTGTTGTTTCTTTTGTTTGCTCTGGCTAGTGGACGTACCTGTGTTATCTAACCTTGTTTGCAGGTTCATTCCATCCTACGCCAACTCGAGACCACAAGGTAAGTATATGCATCAAAATCATGAGTATGAGGAGTTCTTGCTTATGTACATACTGTTTGCAAGAAGGACTCATGAGCATGAAGGTATTTTCCTTAATAATCTTTTGCTCTGATGCATATGGCCAAGATACATGTAACACATTGCCTACTCCATCATGATTATGCTCTCACATGCCTCTATATTTCATATTTACATGAGTGCATACATGTAGGGGGAGCCTATGCTTGCTACATGTTCTTCCAAAGCTTTACCTTGATGTTCTGTATATCTTTATCTAAAGCTTTGATGTATGTTGCCATCAATTACCAAAAAGGGGGAGATTGAAAGCACAAGTGCTCCCTAGGTGGTTTTGATAATTGATGACAACATATCTCTTGTTGGACTAACACTTCTATCTAGCATGTTTCAGATAAGTTCAGCAATGGCATGGCATGGATGTGAAAGTGGAACCCTCAAGATGCTAAGGACAAGGGATTGGCTAAAGCTTCAAGCTCAAGACTCTTCACTTTTACAATTTAGTGATTCATGATCACATTGAGTCCATAGGAAAAGCCAATACTATCAAGGAGGGATGAGGTGTTGCTTAATGAGCCTCTTGCTTCATGTGCTTAATGATATGCTACAAAATCCTCAACTACTTTCCCATATCCACATATGACCTAAACTCTAAGCCAAACTCGGTCCTACCAATTCTTCCTATCCGGCGCCACCGAGTTTCACTTGTCATTATCCACTGCCAAACCCTAGCATTTCGGTCTTACCGATAAGGATCTCGGTCTCACCGAGATGGGATTGCAAACTCTCTGTTACCTATTGTAATATTCTCGGTCCCACCGAGATATGCAATCGGTCCCACCGAGATTGCAATGTAAGCTCAGTGTTTCCCCTTTGTAACTTTTCGGTCCCACCGAAAGAGCAAATCGGTCCCACCGAGTTTGCCTGACCAACTCTCTGGGTTAGCTAATTACCAAACTCGGTCTCACCGAGTTTGTGTAATCGGTCTCACCGAGATTACGTTATGCCCAAACCCTAACCGAATCGGTCCTACCGAGTTGCATGTCAGTCCCACCGAAATTCCTAACGGTCACTAGGTTTACATTTTCGGTCGACCGAGTTTTATGATTCGGTCCCACCGAGATTGGAAAACTGTGTAACGGTTTGGATTTTGTGTGGAGGCTATATATACCCCTCCACCTCTTCTCATTCATGAGAGAGCCATCAGAACACACACATCATTCCAACTCATTTGTTCTGAGAGAGAACCACCTACTCATGTGTTGAGACCAAGATATTCCATTCCTACCATATGAATCTTGATCTCTAGCCTTCCCAAGTTGCTTTCCACTCAAATCTTCTTTCCACCAAATCCAAATCCTATGAGAGAGAGTTGAGTGTGGGAGACTATCATTTGAAGCACAAGAGCAAGGAGTTCATTACCTACACACCATTTGTTACTTGTTGGAGAGTGGTGTCTCCTAGATTGGCTAGGTGTCACTTGGGAGCCTCCGACAAGATTGTGGAGTTGAACCAAGGAGTTTGTAAGGGCAAGGAGATCGCCTACTTCGTGAAGATCTACCGCTAGTGAGGCAAGTCCTTCGTGGGCGATGGCCATGGTGGGATAGACAAGGTTGCTTCTTCGTGGACCCTTTGTGGGTGGTTGCTTCTTCGTGGACCCTTCGTGGGTGGAGCCCTTCGTGGACTCGCGCAACCGTTGCCCTTGGGTGGAGCCCTGTGTGGACTCGCGCAACCGTTACCCTTCGTGGGTTGAAGTCTCCATCAACGTGGATGTAGGATAGCACCACCTATCCGAACCACGGGAAAAACATCCGTGTCTCTAATTGCGTTTGAAATCTCCAAACCCTTCCCTTTACATTCTTGCAAGTTGCATGCTTTACATTCTGCTGCTCATATACACTTTGCATGCTTGCTTGATATGTATTGTGCATATTGAATTTGTGCCCAAACTCCACTTAAACCGAAAAAGATTAAAAATTGCAACTTTAGCACTAAGTGTCTAATCCCCCCCCCCTTTTAGACACATCTACTTCTAGATCCTACACAAAGCACGTCGCTAGAACCAGTCTCATGAACGCGGTCATGTAATGTCGGTCCGGGCCGCTTCATCCAACAATACCGCCGAATCAAAGTAAGACGTTGGTGGTAAGCAGTATGACTATTATCGCCCACAACTCTTTGTGTTCTACTCGTGCATGCCATCTACGCATAGACCTGGCTCAGATGCCACTGTTGGGGAACATAGCATGCAATTTCAAAAAAAATCCTATGATCACGCAAGATCTATCTAGGAGATGCATAGCAACAAGAGGGGGAGAGTGTCTCCACATACCCTCGTAGACCAAAAGCGGAAGCGTTAGGTTAACACGATTGATGTAGTCGAACGTCTTCACGATCCAACCGATCCAAATACCGAAAGTACGGCACCTCCGCGTTCAGCACACGTTCAGCTCGATGATGTCCCTCGAGCTGTTGATCCAGTAGAGGGTCGAGGGAGAGTTCCGACAGCATGAAGGCGTAGTGACGGTGATGTGATCCGTGCAGGGCTTCACCTAAGCACTACGACAATATAACCGGAGGAGTAAACTGTGGAGGGGAGCACCTCACACGGCTAAGAGAAATCTTGGTGTGTCTTTGGGGTGCCCCCCGCCCCTATATATAAAGGGGGAGGAGGAGGTGGCGGGCCCAAGGGGGGGCGCAACAAGGGGGGAGTCCTAATTGGACTCCCAGTCAAAGTAGGATTCGCCCCCCTTCCTTCCAACGAAGAGGGGGAAGGGGAAAGGAGGGAGAAGGAGAAGGAAAGACGGGGGCCACGCCCCTCCCCTTGTCCAATTCGGATTGGGCAAGGGGGGGGGGGGGGGCGCCACCTCCAGTGGCCTGCCTCCTCTCCTCCACTATGTCCCATTAGGCCCATTAACTTTCCCGGGGGGTTCCGTTAGCCTCCCGGTACTCCGAGAAATCCCTGAACCTTATCGGAACCATTCCAGTGTCCGTATATAACCTTCCAATATATCAAACTTTACCTCTCGACCATTTCGAGACTCCTCATCATGTCCGTGATCTTATCCGGGACTCCGAAGAAACTTCGGTCACCAAAACACATAACTCATAATACAAATCATCATCGGACGTTAAGCGTGCGGACCCTACGGGTTTGAGAACTATGTAGACATGACCAAGCCACATCTCCGGTCAATAAAAAATAGCGGAACCTGGATTCTCATATTGGCTCCTACATATTCTTCAAAGATCTTTATCGGTCAAACCGCATAACAACGTACGTTATTCCCTTTGTCATCGGTATGGTCTTTCCCAAGATTCGATCATCGGTATCATCATACCTAGTTCAATCTCGTCACCGGCAAGTCTCTTTACTCGTTGCGTAATGCATCATCCTGCAAATAACTTATTAGTCACATTGCTTGCAAGGCTTATAGTGATGTGCATTACCGAAAGGGCCCAGAGATACCTCTCCAATACACGGTGTGACAAACCCTAATCTTGATCTATGTCAACTCAACAAACACCTTCGGAGACACCTGTAGAGCATATTTATAATCACCCAGTTACGTTGTGACGTTTGATAGCACACAAGGTGTTCCTCCGGTATTCGGGAGTTGCATAATCTCATAGTTAGAGGAATATGTACAAGTCATAAAGAAAGCAATAGCAATAAAACTTAACGATCATTATGCCAAGCTAACGGATGGGTCTTATCCATCACATCATTCTCCTAATGATGTGATCCCGTTCATCAAATGACAACACATGTCTATTGTCAGGAAACTTAACCATCTTTCATTAACGAGCTAGTTAAGTAGAGGCATACTATTGACACTATGTTTTGTCTATGTATTCACACATGTATCAAGTTTCCGGTTAATACAATTCTAGCATGAATAATAAACATTTATCACGATATAATAAAATATAAATAACAACTTTATTATTTCCTCTAGGGCACATTTCCTTCACTTTTGGGATTTGGATGGAGGAGCCGTGAGGCTTCGTTACGACTCCTACAGCCCTAGAGGTCTTCTCGAGGCTGGTTGGGTACTCGGTGTTCGCGCTCACCTATGCGGAGAGGACCCTGGTAGACACCTAGAAGGCTCTACAATAAGCCAAAAGCGCTGAAGGATCTCCCTATCTTGCGAGGATAGCCACTAGAAGCGGCAAAGCTGCTGTAAAGAGTGCATGAGGAGCTGTCAAGGCTATCGAGACAGTTTTTGAAACTGGCAAGTCCGCCCTAGCCGAGGTCAAGAAGATGATTGGCGACAAGGACAACTCTTCACAGAGCTGAACTTAATTTCAAGTTGCTATGATGGAGCTGAACTTTTGTTTGTCAACTATTTGTGCACTGTCATAATGTGGTCTCTATGATCGATGCTGCGAAGGTAGTTTCTACGTTTATATGAAATTCCTATATGACTTTGCTATATGCAGTTGGGCAACTTGTTGTTAGCTTGTTTATTGACTATGGTAAAATGTGCTGCTCCTAATCTATGATACATCGTAATGCATATGATTGAATGAGAGAACAACGCATAATCGAGCATAAATGGCTCATCATGTTGGATCCGAGCTAAATGGATTCAGTGGTGTGAGATATTTGAGAGAAGGCATCACTACAAAAAAATACACTTCTGTGATGATACGTGTTTGTCACAGTAGGTCACGTTTTCTATCATGCATGTACATCCATGACAATTTTATGATAGAATCAAGATAGTCATACTTGTGCTGTCATAGAAGTGTTCCATGACGATAAATCGTGTGTCACAGAAGTGCTTTCGTCAAGGGTGACCGACACGTGGCATCCACCGTAACGGAGCACTGTTAAGCTATCGGGTCTGGTTTTGGATCTGATAACCCGTTAATCGCCCCGACCAATGGGGATTTTCCACGTGTAAAATCATCATTGGCTAGAGGGTACACGTATCGGCTCGCCATTGGAACAGATGTCATCCACTCATTGGACCCAAAGCGCCTATGATACGTCGACATGTGGCACGGCCCAACAGAGGCCCATTCCTGTGAAAAGGCCGGCCCGTTTGGCTTGGTCAAAAGGTGGCAGCCTGGCCCACGGCAAGCCTGTTAACGGCATGTTCGCATATAGCCCATTTACAGCCCGCTAACCCAGGGCCCGTTTACGGCCTATCCGAATTAGGCCTAGTAGCGTCATCTGGGCCGTCCAATATAATTCCAGCCCGTTTTAACTTCTGGCCCATGTATGGCCCATGATGGCTTTCGGCCCATATGAGGCCCTTAGTAACCCTCGGCCCATTAACTGTCTGTGGTAAAACTGGCCCGTGATGAACAGTGTATCACTTTATACCCATTAATGGCCCATTATTCCGTTGGGCTGTTTCCAGCCCATGTTATCTTTCAGCCTTCTCAGGGCCCATTTATTCTTGGGCTCATTTCCAGCATTCGTTTACTTTCGGCCCGTTACTGTCATTTTCTGCTTGTGGGCTAAATTCAGCCCGTGGTTATAGTCGGCCCGTTTGTGCCCCGTTAATACGTTGGGCCTTTTTCATAGCGTCATCAAATACGACTGATTAACGATGGCCCGTTATGGTCGGCCCATGAACGGATGATTTCAACTCTAGCCCATTTATGGCCATAATGTGGTCTGTTATTGGCCCATGTTTGGCCAACCGATCATACCGCCCGTAGAAGGCCCATTGATGATACGGCCCGTAGAAGGCCCATTGTGTCAATGGCCCGCATAAGGCCCATGGTTTCTACGCCCCGTAGAAGGCCCATTGTTTCTACGGCCCTTAGAAGGCCCATTGTTTCTACGGCCCGTACGAGGCCCATGTTAACTACAATAAATATGTAGCACAATGGGATACTCGGCCGTCCAGCACTCACCAAGTTCATGGAAGCCTCTCACTACGCATACAACATGCTGAAGATGCCAGGCCCGATAAGCGTCATCTCTGTCCCTGGCGACAAGAAGGATGCTCTTATCTGCGCCGACAAGATCTACCGGGAAGAGACAGCCGCAACAGATCGCAAGTCACCTCCGTTGAAGCTCCCGGGGGGAAGAAGAAGACCAAGTCCGGCAAGAGTTCTGATGCCCACTCCGGCAAGCGCACCTCTTCGGAGTGCTGTGCTGCCGTCGAGGACGCACCACCGAGCTCCACCGGCAAGTGTGAGAAGATAATGGCAGCTCCGCTAGAGACAAAGAAGGTGTCCGCCAAGGAGGACGGCACTGGTGGTACCTTCACCATCAGTGCCACTCTCGACCCTAAATAGGAAACCGTCTGACATCCCCGGTGTTCCCAGGAAAGTAATTGAGCACCATCTTGCCGTTTGTCCTCATGCGCGGCCCGTCAAGCAGAAGGTCAGGAAGCAAGCAGTGGAGCGCGAAGAATTCATCGCAGAAGAGATCAAGAAGTTGGAAGCAGCAGGCCTTGTCAGAGGAGTGCTCCATCCTACGTGGTTGGCCAATCCTGTAGTCGTGCGCAAGGCGAACGGGAAATGGAGACTTTGTATTGACTTTACCGATGTTAACAAAGCTTGTCCCAAAGACCCATTTCCTTTGCCGTGCATTGACCAGATTGTTGACTCCACGGCCGGATGTCACTTGCTTTCATTTCTTGACGCATACTCAGGATACCATCAGATCTTCATGGCAGAAGAGGATGAGGAGAAGACCGCATTCATCACTCCATGTGGCACATACTGTTTCATACGGATGCCTTTCAGTTTAAAAAATGCTGGCTCAACATTTGCAAGAGTAGTCCATGTCGCTCTTGAGCCACAAATACACAGAAATGTGGAAGCCTACATGGATGACATAGTGGTCAAGAGCAAGGACAAGGCAACTCTGATTCAAGATTTAGACGAGACCTTTGCAAATCTGCGCAAGATCAGCCTCAAGCTCAACCCCGAGAAGTGTGTGTTTGGAGTCCCCTCCGGCAAGCTTCTCGGGTTCTTCGTGTCTCAGCGAATCGAAGCCAATCCCGACAAGATCAAGGCCATTGAGCAGATTGAAGCACCAAAGCGCGTCAAGGATGTACAAAGACTTGCCGGTTGCGTGGCTGCTCTCAGTAGGTTTATCTCTAGGTCTGCTAAGCGCGCCCTGCCGTTTTTCAAAATATTGAAAAAGGCAGGTCCAATGAAATGGACTCCGGAAGCGGAGGCTGTGCTGCAAGACTTGAAGAGATACCTGTCCTCCGCTCCAACACTTGTCGCACCTAAGCCACAAGAGAAGTTGCTGCTGTATATAGCGGCAGCCAATCAAGTGGTTAGTGCTGTGTTAGTAGCTGAGAGGGAGGCAGATGACGAGCCAGCAACCACGGCAGGCGCATCCAACGACAAGCAGAGGGCTTCCCCGACAAGCTCTGGTCCCGACAAGGATTGATCTGCGCAGACGCGCGAGGAGATACAGAAGAGAATGGTACAGCGCCCAATTTACTTTGTCAGTTCCCTTCTGCAGGGGGCTAGGTCAAGGTACTCTGGCGTGCAGAAATTGCTTTTCGGCCTTCTCATGGCCTCGAGAAAGCTGCGCCATTACTTCCAAGCACATGAGTTCACAGTTGTCACTCGTTTTCCGCTGAAGAGGATACTACATAATCCAGAAGCGACAGGCAGGATTGTTGAGTGGGCACTGGAATTGTCAAGCTTTGGCCTCAAGTTTGAGAGTACTTCAACTATCCAAAGCAGGGCATTGGCAGAATTCATAGTAGAATGGACGCCAACACCAGATGAATAAATTCCAGAAACGAGCATCCCCGTCGAGGAAGCAAGCAAAGAGTGGCTGATGTACTTTGATGGTGCCTTTTCGCTGCAAGGCGCCGGCGCTGGCGTGCTGCTTGTCGCACCCATCGGAGAGCACCTCAAGTACGTAGTCCAGATGCACTTTCCCAAGGAGCAAGCAACAAACAATACTGCAGAGTATGAAGGCTTGCTTGCCGGTCTCAGGATCGCGGCAGACCTTGGGATCAAGAAGCTCATTGTCAGGGGTGACTCGCAGCTTGTCGTCCGCCAAGTGAACAAGAGCTATCAGATTCCGTTGATGGAAGCCTACATCGACGAAGTGAGAAAGCTAGAAAAGCATTTTGATGGCCTACGGATGGAGCATGTTCCAAGAGCTCACCAGAAATCAACTTCCTATCAAAGTGCGCCGCACTTAAGTTACCTGTGGAACCAGGGATCTTTGTGCTCAAGCTGACTCAACCGTCTGTAACGCCATCAACTGGACAGAGCAAGAAGAGGAAGTTGATTTCTGGTGACTATTTTTCGGCAGAGCTTCCCGAAGCCGCCGCCAAGAAGGTTCCCAAGATCAACGCCAAGAGCGCTGAGGAGCAGTCTGCTCCGGCAAGCCCTAGGGTTTGTTCCGTTGAAGCAGAAGCTCCCGACAAGTTTTGATCCGGCAAGCTTGCCGGGGAACGTCAAGCTCCGGCAGAGCCGCAGGTTCTCGCCGTAGAAGCGGATGTTCCCGCAGCAGTAGATTTGCCTTTAGTCCTTGTTGTCGAGCCACAAGCTCCAGCATGGGCACAACAGATTGTCCATTTCCTTCAGACAGGAGAACTTCCCGAAGAGCAAGAAGAAGCGGAAAGAGTAGCCCGGCAGTCAAGTATGTACCAGTTTGTCGACAACACACTGTACAGAAGAAGACTCAATGGTGTGAAATTGAAGTGTATTCACCGGGAAGACGGACAAAAGCTGTTGGCAGAGATACATGGAGGCATATGTGGTCACCACATTGGCGCAAGAGCACTTGCCGGCAAAGCATTCCGGCAAGGTTTCTTTTGGCCGACAACCCTCCAGGATGCAACTGCACAAGTAACCAAGTGTGAAGCATGCCAGTTCCATTCCAAGAAGATACACCAACCAGCTCAAGCTCTCCAGACGATCCCTTCATCCTGGCCATTTTCGGTCTGGGGGCTCGACATCCTCGGCCCCTTTCCTCGAGCAATCGGGGGCTTTGAGTACTTGTACGTTGCAATCGACAAGTTCACAAAGTGGCCGGAAGTGGAAGCAGTGAGGAAGGTGACAACACAGTCAGCAGTCAAGTTCTTCAGGTCGATTGTTTGCCGCTTCGGGATCCCTAACAGGATAATCACCGACAACAGTACGCAATTCACGAGCCGCACCTTCATGCAGTACGTCCAAGATCTTGGCACCAAGGTCTGCTTCGCTTCTGTTGCTCACCCGAGAAGCAACGGTCAAGCGGAGAGGGAAAATGCTGAAGTGCTGCGTGGGCTCAAGACCAGAACTTTCGACAGGCTGCACAAGTGTGGAAGAAACTGGATCGAGGAGCTACCGGTGGTTCTTTGGTCGATCAGGACGACGCCAAATCGAGCCACTGGCCAGACACCTTTTGCTCTAGTCTATGGAGCAAAGGCAGTTCTCCCCACGGAACTCGTATACGGGTCACCTCGAGTGCTCGCTTATGATGAGCTTGAACAAGAGCAGCTGCGACAAGATGACGTGCTACTCCTTGAGGAAGACCGTCTTCAGGCTGCTGTACGAGCTGCTCGCTACCAGCAAGCTTTGCGCCGCTACCATAGCCGCAAAGTTAACGATAGAATTCTCGAGGAAGGCGACCTTGTTCTTTGGCGTGTTCAGTCCGCCAAGAATTCCAACAAGTTGACGCCGAAGTGGGAAGGCCCTTACCGGGTGAAACGAGTCACTAGGCCTGGCGCTGTCCGCCTTGAGACCGAAGATAGCATTCCGGTGAGCAATTCCTGGAACATTGAGCATCTTTGTAAGTTTTACCCGTAAGGCGCGGTTGCCGGAACCTGTTCCGGCAACCACCTTTTGTACAAGTCTTGCCGCTGTTGCATGTAATCCTTTGTACAAAGCCGGGCGCAGACCCCGTGCATAAGTAAAGCTCATATGCTCCGCACATCTTGTCAATTTCATGCTTTCTATTTTTTGCATATGTGATCTGACACTTTGTGCAGCACCTACTCCCCGGTAAGCAATAACGAGCCGTAAGGCTCCATATCTTTATTTTCTCTTCTTTCTTTTTTCTCAAGGAAAGGAAAGTTCCCTCGCCCACAAGTTTGCCGGGGGGGAAAGGAGAAGATAATGGTATGGACCAGGCGTCGTTCAAGAAAGTTTCGCCTTACCGGGAAGCAAACAACAGAAAAGCTAAGTTGCCAAAGTTTGAGCAATTAGATTTTTAAAATTTTTAAGTTATCTCCCTTGAACGACCGCACTTTGTATGGAAAACTTGTGCGCGGAGGAACCAACTCGTAGCTAGTTGCGCCCTTACTTTGTTTCGAGTCCGCTCAACAATTTAAGCGAGCTGCGACTAGTTGCGACAAGGTTTCTTGTCGGTAGAAGCACTGCCAGCAGGCTGCTGACGTCCCGCACTCAGCGCTCGCGGCTAAGCTGCCTACACCGGCAAGTTCCCTAAAAGCGTAGGGCAAAAACATACAAAGGGAGGAATCAAGTAAAGGGAATAACATTGCAATCATTACCCGGAATAGAGTTATATTACAAGGCGAAGAAGGGATATCCATTTGGAGCCATTTTCCAAGCGGCGGCTGGAAGTACCTTCGTGCTCGGATGCGCTCGCGTCTCCGTCGACCAGAAGAGGTAGTAATCCTCCCTCAGCTCCCTCGCGGCGAGCTTGGGGGGGAAGATTGCCCGCTCCTTTCGCAGCGCCGCAAGCCGCTGCGCCTCGGTCGACTTCACAACCTTCCCCTTGTCGGCTCTCGGAGCCATGGAGGAAGTGGTGGAGGAGGTCGACGGTGTTGGTGGTGCTGGTGGCGATGGGGGGCGGGGCGCTGCTCTCTTTCAGCTTTGGAAAGACGAGGGGGCGGCGGAGATTTCCGAGATTGGAGTAGCAACCGTCGAATGGGCAAACTACCCCTGTTTCCCTTGCTTATAAAGAGGAAGGGGGCGGACGTTCCGCATTTCCGAATAAAGAAACCACCCACGATCTCTCCCACGACGCCGCATTCAATGCATGCCATTCAGGGCGGGCACGGTGGATACGGGGAGAGATACGGCGTAACCCAGGCCGCGCGTGCCCGTGCCCTGTTTTGGGCCTGGCCCAACAGCGCTCGGCACCGTGTATGGCCCAGGCCCGGGGGCTCCTGTCGGTGTACTAGAGTAGGGGTACCCTTGTATCCCGAACTTGTGCACGGGCAGTCGCAGCATCCCGCAGCAAGGCTTGCCGGGTGACCGCCAAGGTCCTCCGTGGTTCCTTTGGAGCCATTCAAGGACAAAGTATACAAGCCAAGGAGACAAGACCCCGGCAAGAGGAGCTTGCCGGGAAGGCCAACCAAGGCAAGGAGCTTAAGGAGACAAGACCCCGGCAAGAGGAGCTTGCCGGGAAGGCCAACCAAGGCAGCTCAAGGAACTTGCCGCGACGCGCCACACGTCCCGGCAAGGCCCAGTGAGCGACAAGCTCCCGGACGCGACAAGACAATGACCGCGGCAAGGCGCTTGCCGCGGCAAGCCACCACTCTATGCCCGCGCTCCAGCACATCCACCAACGTGTCGCTCTGGGACCCTTCCAAGCATACGTGGCGGGAGGCTGTGCAGCCAGCGGTGAGTGGTGGCAAGCGGCGCTGACAAGATTGCCATCATGGCGAGCGGTGGCGTCCCTGACGATCCCTTTTGCACTATTTAGGCGACGCAGACGGGCATTTAATGCCCTTGTCCCCTGCCGTCAGGGTTAGGTATGATACACTGTAGCAGGTAGTTGTACCAACCGCAACACCTTTCCATTTTTACCCTTGTCTACGTTGCCACCTGTCAGAGACCCCTTGAGCATATAAAACGAGGCCCATGCGCAACGTAGAGAGGGGGAAGAGAACACTCACGCTCGGTCTCGTTAGCTGCTGGGGTGTACTGTAGCACTCCGCGCTCCCGAGCAAGAACTCAATACAAACCACAAAGCAGGAGTAGGGTTTTACGCATCCGTGCGGCCCGAACCTGGGTAAACTGCTCATGTGCTTCGCCTCGATCCGCTCTTCGTGCGACCCTCGCCCCCGCCGAACCGAAAGGGACTCGGTCCGCCGGTCCCATAGGTGCTCGTGGATTAGTCCCCCGACAGTCTGTAAGCAAAAGTACCAAAAGGGCATGTAAAAGTAGTCTTTGATTGATCCTTGGCTGACACAGGTATTTGAGAGAAACAGGAATAACCATCTAGAAAGCAGTAGTGTGTATGTTTGCATAATCTTTCTAGCATTTGATCGATAAAAGGTAAGGGGTAATGATCTTTCTTAGTAGCCTTATTTAATTTGCAGAAATCAATTACCATCCTATAACCTGTAATAATTCTTTGTGGAATCAATTCATCTTTATCATTAGGGACAACAGTAATACCTCCCTTCTTAGGGACACAATGGACAGGACTTACCCACTGACTATCAGCAACGGGATAAATTATACCTGCCTCCAGAAGCTTTAGTATTTATTTTCTTACCACTTCCTTCATTTTAGGATTCAAACGTCGTTGATGATCACGAACTGGTTCGGCATCTTCTTCCAAATTTATTTTATGTTGACATAGAGTGGGACTAATGCCCTTAAGATCATCAAGAGTATATCCAATAGCAGCACGGTGCTTCTCCAGAGTTTTCTATAATCTCTCTTCTTCATTCTCAGAAAGATTAGCACTAATAATAACAGGATATATCTTCTTTTCATCAAGATAAGCATATTTAAGATTATCAGGCAACGGTTTAAGCTCAAACACGGGATCACCCTTGGGTGGAGGAGGATCCCCTAGGATTTGAACAGGCAAATTGTGTTTCAGAATGGGTTCCTGCTTAAAGAATACCTCATCTATTTCCCTTCTTTCATTCATAAACATATCATTTTCATGGTCTCGCAAATATTGTTCTAAAGGATCACTAGGAGGTACAGAAATAGAAGCAAAACCAATAATTACATCCTTACTAGGCAATTCTTCTTCACGGTGTTGTCTACTAAATTTAGAGAAATTAAACTCATGAGACATATCACCCAAACCAATGGTAACAACATTCTTTTCACAGTCTATCCTAGCATTAACAGTGTTCAAGAAGGGTCTACCAAAAATAATGGGACAAACGCAATCTTGTGGGGAACCAAGAACAAGGAAATCAGCAGGATATTTAGTTTTCCCACACAAGACTTCAACATCTCTAACAATTCCCATTGCTGAAATAGTATCTCTATTGGCGAGTTTAATTGTAACATCAACCTTCTAACTCAGCAGGTGCAATTTCATGCTTAATTTCTTCGTATAAAGTATGCGATATAACACTAGCACTAGCACCCATATCACATAAGCCATGATAACTGTGATCTCCTATTTTAACAGAAATAACAGGCACGCCTACCACAGGTCTATGTTTATCTTTAGCACAAGGTTTGGCAATTCTAGCAGTTTCACCGTAGAAATGAATAACATGCCCGTCAATATTATCAGCTAAGAGATCTTTAACAATAGCAATATTAGGTTCAACTTTAATTTGCTCAGGAGGTGTATAAGTTCTAATATTGCTTTTACGGACCACAGTTGAAGCTTTAGCATGATCCTTTATCCTAACAGGGAAAGGTGGTTTCTCAACATAAGAAGCAGGAACAATAGGATCATTATAAGTGACAGTCTTTTCTTCAAGTTTAGTAGGTGCAGCTACTTTTACTTCTATGGGAGATGATATTTAAACCACTTCTCCTTGGGGAGATCAACATAAGCAGCCAAAGATTCACAGAAAGAAGCTACTATCTCAGAGTCAAGTCCATATTTAGTGCTAAATTTATGGAAAACATCGGTATCCATAAAAGACTTAACACAATCAAACTTAGGTGTCATACCTGACTCCTTACCTTCATCGAGATCCCAATCTTCAAAGTTACGTTTAATTCTATCCAATAAATTCCATTTGAATTCAATAGTCTTCATCATAAAAGAGCCAGCACCAGAAGTATCGAGCATGGTTTGATTATTATGAGAAAGCCGAGCATAAAAGCTTTGAAGAATTATTTCTCTTGGGAGCTCATGATTCGGGCATGAATATAACATTGATTTAAGAATCCCCCAAGCTTGATTGATGCTTTCTCCTTCGCGAGGCTAAAAATTATATATATAATTGCGATCACGATGAACAAGATGCATAGGATAATACTTCTGATGGAATTCCAATTTATTCTTTTATAGTTCCATGATCCCGTGTCATCACATAGCCTATACCATGTCGATGCATCTCCCTTCAAAGATAAAGGGAAGACCTTCTTCTTAACAACATCATCGGGTATACCTGCAAGCTTAAATAATCCACAAATATTAAGTGCTCATCAGGAGGTTTTGTTCCATCTCCTGTAAAAGTATTAGCTAGCAGTTTTTCTAACATACCCGAAGGAACTTCAAAGGGACCATTTTCATTTTCAGTAGGTTTAGTAGGTTGAGGAGCAACTCTTTGCTCTACTGGTCGGGGTGAAGATACCCCGAACAAGCCCCTCACAGGATTATTTTCCATAGTAACAAGTGACAGTAAATTTCAGCACAGTATATAAAATTTTCCTTACCAAATTCCACCTACCAAAGGCGCTTCACTCCCCGGCAACGGCGCCAGAAAAGAGTATTGATGACCTATCATAGTCCTTTCGATAAGTAAGAGTGTCGAACCCAACGAGGAGCAGAAGGAAATGATAAGCGGTTTTTAGCAAGGTATTCTCTGCAAGTACTGAAATAAGTGGTAACAGATAGTTTTGTGATAGGATAATTTGTGACGAGCAACAAGTAACAAAAGTAAATAAAGTGCAGCAAGGTGGACCAATCCTTTTTGTAGCAAAGGACAAGCCTGAAAAAACTCTTATATCAGGAAAAGCACTCCCGAGGACACATGGGAATATCGTCAAGCTAGTTTTCATCACGTTCATATGATTCGCGTTCGGTACTTTGATAATTTGATATGTGGGTGGACCGGTGCTTGGGTGCTTTTCTTACTTGAACAAGCATTCCACTTATGATTAACCTCTATTGCAAGCATCTGCAACTACAACAAAAGTATTAAGTTAAACCTAACCATAGCATGAAACATGTGGATCCAAATCAGCCCCTTACGAAGCAACGCATAAACTAGGGTTTAAGCTTCTGTCACTCTAGCAACCCATCATCTACTTATTACTTCCCAATGCCTTCGTCTAGGCCCAAATAATAGTGAAGTGTTATGTAGTCGACGTTCACATAACACCACTAGAGGCTAGACAACATACATCTCATCAAAATATCGAACGAATACCAAATTCACATGACTATTAATAGCAAGACTTCTCCTATGTCCTCAGGAACAAACGTAACTACTCACAAAGCATATTCATGTTCATAATCAGAGGGGTATTAATATGCATAAAGTATCTGAACATATGATCTTACACCAAATAAACCAACTAGCATCAACTACAAGGAGTAATCAACGCTTCTAGCAACCTACTAGTACCAATCCCGGACTTGGAGACAAGAATTGGATAGAAGAGATGAACTAGGGTTTTGAGACGAGATGGTGCTGGTGAAGATGTTGATGGAGATTGCCCTCTCCCGATGAGAGGAGCGTTGGTGATGACGATGGCGATGATTCCCCCCCCCCGGAGGGAAGTGTCCTCGACAGAACAGCTCTGCCGGAGCCCTAGATTGGTTCCGCCAAGGTTCCGCCTCGTGGCGGCGGAGTTTCGTCCCGAAAGGTTGCTTATGATTTTTTCCTCGACGAAAGACCTCATATAGCAGAAGATGGCCATCGGAGAGCCAACAGGGAGCCCACGAGGCAGGGGGGCACGCCCCCCACCCTCGTGGCCTGGTGGGTCCCCCTCTGGTGTACTTCTTCCGCTCAATAATTATTATTATTTCCAAAAATGACTTTTGTGGAGTTTCAGGAATTTTGGAGTTTTGCAGAATATGTCTCTAATATTGCTCCTTTTCCAGCCCAGAATTCTAGCTGCCGGCATTCTCCATCCTTATGTAAACCTTGTAACATAACGTGTACTAACAGAACATTATGCAATAAATATCGATATAGAAGCATGATGCAAAATGGACGTATCATTCGCCTGGAAAATGCTCTGGTGGTGACACCGTGTTGGGCTGCATGGTGACCTCCGTCTTGCCATCCTGCTGGTCTTGGTCTCGTTGCACCATTATGGAAACCTTTGCTTGATGCCTCGGTACTCTGCGCATGCGATTGCCTCCTTTAGAGCCAAAGAGGAAACAAGGACACTGCGCGCACTGGCGCCCGCCTGGTCTTGATCATCATGGCTCACGTCTCGAGAATCTCGTAAGGTTTGCCTTGCCTTGATCTCTCCGCCCCTTGCGAGCTTGCCTGGTTAGGCCGCTCCTGAGGAGGTCTTGCGTCGTCCGCCTCGCGAGGGTCTTGAATGCCTTGTTGGTGAAGATGGGCCGTACAGGCCTGCTAGCACAGCGACGCCATGGGCCGCAGGCAGGCAAGTTGTGATGTCCGGGTAATTAAGCTACAGAAACCCCCCTCGTAATGATGCCTTATCACCTCGGTTACTATTGTTAAACTTGCGTTGATTAGGAACCGATTCAAATTCAAATTCAAAATCAAGGCAAACAACAAAAGTTTTCAAATATTAAAACTAAAATGTTCAGGTTGTGACAAATGTTGCATAGGTAGTTATGGTGAAGAACCCATATTTAAATAAAATGTTTAAATGCACTCTAGTAAATAAAACAGTGGCTAAAACAAATATTTAAATGATTTTACAATATTAAACAAATGCAGACTAACTTATTTACCTATCAAACTAAAGGTGAGAGTAGCCTAAATTATAATAGGATTTTTAGATGCAATTCTTGTATTTAAAACTAGTTTGTTTTGAAATGAATTAAAACATAAAAGAAAATAAGTAAGGAAAAGAAAACACAAAAAACAGAAAACAAAAGAAAAAAGAAAAAAACCCGGGCTTCAGCCCAGCAGGCCACAGGCCCAGCCGGCCGGCCCCAACTCCACTTAACCCCCCACCCCCCCCCCACCCCCACCCCCACCCCCCCCCCCCCCCCCCCCCCCCCCCCCCTCCCCCTCCCCCGATCCAGATCGGTTCGGGGCTCGCAGCGCCAACCGCCGACCCGCGCCAGGACGCCGCCGCCCGAAGCTCGCGCCACCTCGCTGGCCTGCCTCCTCCTGCTCGCCGGCCTGCACCTCATCACTGTGTCGCCGTCGTCTTCGTCTCCTCCCCGTGCCCCACTGCCCCAGACCCTACGACCCCGCCGTGAGCACCGCTCCTTCCCCTCTTCCCTCCGCCCTCGCACGCCGTTAGCTGTGGCCACGCGCCGCCGTGACCCCGACCACTGCTCTGCCCGCACGACACCACCACCACCTCCACCGTTGCGGCCTCCGCCTGTGTCCCGCATCGCCCTGAACAGCTCACCCACTCCGGCCGTGCTCTGGTTGAAGGAAATATGCCCTAGAGGCAATAATAAAGTTATTATTTATTTTCTTATTTCATGATAAATGTTTATTATTCATGCTAGAATTGTATTAACCGGAAACATAATACATGTGTGAATACATAGACAGACAGAGTGTCACTAGTATGCCTCTACTTGACTAGCTCGTTGATCAAAGATGGTTATGTTTCCTAGCCATAGACATGAGTTGTCATTTGATTAACGAGATCACATCATTAGGAGAATGATGTGATTTACTTGACCCATTTCGTTAGCTTAGCACTTGATCGTTTAGTATGTTGCTATTGCTTTCTTCATGACTTATATATGTTCCTATGACTATGAGATTATGCAACTCCCGTTTACCGGAGGAACACTTTGTGTGCTACCAAACGTCACAACGTAACTGGGTGATTATAAAGGTGCTCTACAGGTGTCTCCAAAGGTACTTGTTGGGTTGGCGTATTTCGAGATTAGGATTTGTCACTCCGATTGTCGGAGAGGTATCTCTGGGCCCTCTCGGTAATGCACATCACTTAAGCCTTGCAAGCATTGCAACTAATGAGTTAGTTGCGGGATGATGTATTACGGAACGAGTAAAGAGACTTGTCGGTAACAAGATTGAACTAGGTATTCAGATACCGACGATCGAATCTTGGGCAAGTAACATACCGATGACAAAGGGAACAACGTATGTTGTTATGCGGTCTGACCGATAAAGATCTTCGTAGAATATGTGGGAGCCAATATGAGCATCCAGGTTCTGCTATTGGTTATTGACCGGAGACATGTCTAGGTCATGTCTACATTGTTCTCGAACCCGTAGGGTCCGTACGCTTAACGTTACGATGACAGTTTCAATATGAGTTTATATATTTTGATGTACCGAAGGTTGATCGTAGTCCCGGACGTTATCATGGACATGACGAGGAGTCTCGAAATGGTCGAGACATAAAGATTGATATATTGGAAGCCTATATTTGGATATTAGATTCGTTCCGGGTGAAATTGGGATTTTACCGGAGTACCGGGGGGTTACCGGACCCCCCCCGGGGATTAATGGGCCTACATGGACCCTAAGGGAGAAGAGGAGGGCTGGCCAGGGCTGGCCGCGCGCCCCGTCCCCCCCTAGTCCGAACAGGACAAGGAAGGGGGGGCGGCGCCCCCCTTTCTTCTTTCCCCCTTCCCCTTTCCTTCTCCAACAAGGCAAGAGGGGGGAGTCCTACTCCCGATGGGAGTAGGACTCCTCCATGCGCACCCCAAGGGGGCCGGCCGCACCTCCCCCTCCCTCCTTTATATACGGGGGCGAGGGGGCACCCCATGACACACAAGTTGATCTTCGTGATCGTTCCTTAGCCGTGTGCGGTGCCCCCTTCCACCATATTCCACCTCGGTCATATCGTAGCGGTGCTTAGGCGAAGCCCTACGAAGGTAGAACATCAGGATCGTCACCATGCTGTCGTGCTGACGGAACTCTTCCCCGACACTTTGCTGGATCGGAGTCCGGGGATCGTCATCGAGCTGAACGTGTGCAAGAACTCAGAGGTGTCATAGTTTCGGTGCTTGATCGGTCGGGCCATGAAGACGTATGACTACATCAACCGCTTTGTTATAACGCTTCCGCTGTCGGTCTATGAGGGTACGTGGACAACACTCTCCCCTCTTGTTGCTATGCATCACCATGATCTTGCGTGTGCGTAGGAATTTTTTTGAAATTACTACGTTCCCCAACAGTGGCATCAGAGCCAGGTTTTATGCGTAGATGTTATATGCACGAGTAGAACACAAGTGAGTGGTGGGCGATATAAGTCATACTGCTTACCAGCATGTCATACTTTGGTTCGGCGGTATTGTTGGATGAAGCGGCCCGGACCGACACTACACGTACGCTTACGCGAGACTGGTTCTACCAACATGCTTTGCACACAGGTGGCTGGAGGGTGTCAGTTTCTCCAACTTTAGTTGAACCGAGTGTGGCTACGCCCGGTCCTTGCGAAAGTTAAAACAACACCAACTTGACAAACTATCGTTGTGGTTTTGATGCGTAGGTAAGAACGGTTCTTGCTAAGCCCAGTAGCAGCCACGTAAAACTTGCAACAACAAAGTAGAGGACGTCTAACTTGTTTTTGCAGGGCATGTTGTGATGTGATATGGTCATGATGTGATGAGATATAAGTTGTTGAATAAGATGATCATGTTTTGTTGAAGTTATCGGCAACTGGCAGAAGCCTTATGGTTGTCTCTTTATTGCATAAGATGCAAGCACCAAATAATTTCTTTACTTTATCGCTATGCGATAGCAATAGTTGCAAGAGCAATAGTTGGCGAGACGATCATGTGACGACACATTGATATAGATCAAGATGATGGAGATCATGGTGCCATGCCGATGACGATGGAAATCATGACGATGCTTTGGAGATGGAGATCAAAGGCACAAGATGATGATGGCAATATCATGTCACATATTTTGATTACATGTGATGTTTATCTTTGATGCATCTTATTTTGTTTTGATTGACGGTAGCATTATAAGATGATCTCTCACTAAATTTCAAGATAAAAGTGTTCTCCCTGAGTATGCACCGTTGCCAAAGTTCGTCGTGCCCAGACACCACGTGATGATCGGGTGTGATAAGCTCTACGTCCATCTACAACGGGTGCAAGCCAGTTTTGCACACGTAGAATACTCAGGTTAAACTTGACGAGCCTAGCATATGCAGATATGGCCTCGGAACACTGAGACCGAAAGGTCGAGCGTGAATCATATAGTAGATATGATCAACATAGTGATGTTCACCATTGAAAGCTACTCCATTTCACGTGATGATCGATTATGGTTTAGTTGATTTGGATCACGTGATCACTTAGATGATTAGAGGGATGTCTATCTAAGTGGGAGTTCTTAAGTAATATGATTAATTGAACTTTAATTTATCATGAACTTAGTCCTGGTAGTATTTGCATATCTATGTTGTAGATCAATTGCTCGCGTTTAGCTCCCCTGTTTTATTATTGATATGTTCCTAGAGATAACTAAGTTGAAAGATGTTAGTAGCAATGATGCAGATTGGATCCATGATCTGAGGTTTATCCTCATTGCTGCACAGAAGAATTATGTCCTTGATGCACCGCTAGGTGATAGACCTATTGCAGGAGCAGATGCAGACGTTATGAATGTTTGGCTAGCTCAATATGATGACTACTTGATAGTTTAGTGCGCCATACTTAACGGCTTAGAATCGGGACTTCAAAGACGTTTTGAACGTCATGGACCATATGAAATGTTCCAGGAGTTGAAGTTAATATTTCTAGCAAATACCCGAGTTGAGAGATATGAAGTCTCCAACAAGTTCTATAGCTAAAAGATGGAGAAGAATAGCTCAAGCAGTGAGCATGTACTCAGATTGTCTGGGTACTAAAATCGCTTGAATCAAGTGGGAGTTAATCTTCCAGATAAAATAGCGATTGACAGAATTCTCTAGTCACCATCACCAAGTTAGTAGAACTTCGTGATGAACTATAATATGCAAGGGATGACGAAAGTAATTCCCAAGCTCTTCGTGATGCTGAAATCGACGAAGGTAAAAATCAAGAAAAGCATCAAGTGTTGATGGTTGACAAGACCACTAGTTTCAAGAAAAGGGCAAAGGGAAGAAGGGGAACTTCAAGAAGAATGGCAAGCAAGTTGCTACTCAAGTGAAGAAGCCCAAGTCTGTACCTAAGCCTGAGACTAAGAGCTTCTACTGCAAAGGGATTGGTCACTGGAAGCGGAACTACCCCAAGTAATTGGCGGATAAGAAGGATGGCAAAGTGAACATAGGTATATTTGATATACATGTTATTGATGTGTACTTTACTAGTGTTTATAGCAACCCCTCAGTATTTGATACTAGTTTAGTTGCTAAGAGTAGTAACTCGAAACGGGAGTCGCAGAATGAATAGAAACTAGTTAAGGGTGAAGTGACGATGTGTGTTGGAAGTAGTTCCAAGATTGATATGATCATCATCGCACACTCACTATACTTTCGGGATTAGTGTTGAACCTAAATAAGTGTTATTTGGTGTTTGCGTTGAGCATGAATATGATTTGATCATGTTTATTGCAATACGGTTATTCATTTAAGTTAGAGAATAATTGTTGTTCTCTTTACATGAATAAAACCTTATATGGTTACACACCCAATGAAAATGGTTCGTTGGATCTCGATCGTAGTGATACGCATATTCATAATATTGAAGCCAAAAGATTCAACGTTAATAATGATAGTGCAACTTATTTGTGGCACTGCCATTTATGTCATATTGGTATAAAGCGCATGAAGAAACTCCATGCTGATGGAATTTTGGAATCACTTGATTATGAATCACTTGATGCTTGCGAACCGTGCCTCATGGGAAAGATGACTAAAATGCCGTTCTCCAGTACTATGGAAAGAGCAACAGATTTATTGGAAATCATACATACAAATGTATGTGGTCCGATGAATGTTGAAGCTCGTGGCGGATATCATTATTTTCTCACCTTCACAGATGTTTAGGAAGATATGGGTATATCTACTTAATGAAACATAAGTCTGAGACATTTGAAAAGTTCAAAGAATTTCAGAGTGAAGTTGAAAATCATCATAACAAGAAAATAAAGTTTCTACGATCTGATCATGGAGGAGAATATTTGAGTTACGAGTTTGGTCTACATTTGAAACAATGCGGAATAGTTTCGCAACTCACGCCACCCGGAACACCAAGTGTAATGGTGTGTACGAACGACATAACCGTACTTTATTAGATATGGTGCGATCTATGATGTCTCTTACCGATCTACCACTATCGTTTTGGGGTTATGCATTAGAGACTGCTGCATTCACGTTAAAAGGGCACCATCTAAATCTATTGAGACGACACTGTATGAACTATGGTTTGGCAAGAAACCAAAGTTGTCGTTTCTTAAAGTTTCGAGTTGCGATGCTTATGTGAAAAAGTTTCATCCTGATAAGCTCAAACCCAAATCAGAAAAGTGCATCTTCATAGGATACCCAAAAAGTTACTGTTGGGTACACCTTCTATCACAGATCCGAAGGCAAGATATTCGTTGCTAAGAATGGATCCTTTCTAGAGAAGGAGTTTCTCTCGAAAGAAGTGAGTGGGAGGAAAGTAGAACTTGATGAGGTAACTGTACCTGCTCCCTTATTGGAAAGTAGTACATCACAGAAACCGGTTTCTGTGACACCTACACCAATTAGTGAGGAAGCTAATGATGATGATCATGAAACTTCAGAACAAGTTACTACTGAACCTCGTAGATCAACCAAAGTAAGATCCGCACCAGAGTGGTACGGTAATCCTATTCTGGAAGTCATGCTACTAGATCATGATGAACCTACGAACTATGAAGAAGCGATGGTGAGCCCAGATTCCGCAAAATGGCTTGAAGCCATGAAATCTGAGATGGGATCCATGTATGAGAACAAAGTGTGGACTTTGGTTGACTTGCTCGATGATCGGCAAGCAATTGAGAATAAATGGATCTTCAAGAAGAAGACTGACGCTGACAGTAATGTTACTGTCTACAAAGCTCGACTTGTTGCAAAAGGTTTTTGACAAGTTCAAGGGATTGACTATGATGAGACCTTCTCACCCGTAGCGATGCTGAAGTCTGTCCGAATCATGTTAGCAATTGCCACATTTATGATTATGAAATTTGGCAGATGGATGTCAAAACTGCATTCCTGAATGGATTTCTGGAAGAAGAGTTGTATATGATGCAACGAGAAGGTTTTGTTGATCCAAAGGGAGCTAACAAAATATGCAAGCTCCAGTGATCCATCTATGGACTGGTGCAAGCATCTCGGAGTTGGAATATACGCTTTGATAAGTTGATCAAAACATATAGTTTTATATAGACTTGCGGTGAAGCCTGTATTTACAAGAAAGTGAGTGGGAGCACTACAACATTTCTGATAAGTATATGTGAAAGACATATTGTTGATCCGAAATAATGTAGAAATATTCTGCAAAGCACAAAGGAGTGTTTGAAAGGAGTTTTTCAAAGAAAGACCTCGGTGAAGCTGCGTACATACCTTGACAAGATTTTGAAGTAGTTCAAAATGGAACAGTCAAAGAAAGAGTTCTTGCCTGTGTTACAAGGTGTGAAGTTGAGTAAGACTCAAAGCCCGACCACGGCAGAAGATAGAAAGAGAATGAAAGTCATTTCCTATGCCTCAGCCATAGGTTCTATAAAGTATGCCACGTTGTGTACCAGATCATTGTATACCCTCCACTGAGTTAAGCAAGGGAGTACAATAGTGATCTAGGAGTAGATCAATGGACATCGATCAAAATTATCCTTACTAGAATAAGGATATGTTTCTCGATTACGGAGGTTACAAAAGGTTCGTCGTAAAGGGTTACGTTGATGCAAGTTTTTGACACTGATCCAGATGATTCTAAGTCTCAATCTGGATACATATTGAAAGTGGGAGCTATTAGCTAGAGTAGTTCCGTGCAGAGCATTGTAGACATAAAATTTTCAAAATACTTACGGATCTGAATGTGATAGACCCGTTGACTAAAATTATCTCACAAGCAAAACATGATCACAGCTTAGTACTCTTTGGGTGTTAATCACATAGCGATGTGAACTAGATTATTGACTCTAGTAAAACCTTTGGGTGTTGGTCACATGACGATGTGAACTATGGGTGTTAATCACATGGTGATGTGAATTATTGGTGTTAAATCACATGGCGATGTGAACTAGATTATTGACTCTAGTGCAAGTGGGAAACTGAAGGAAATATGCCCTAGAGGCAATAATAAAGTTATTATTTATTTCCTTATTTCATGATAAATGTTTATTATTCATGCTAGAATTGTATTAACCGGAAACATAATACATGTGTGAATACATAGACATACAGAGTGTCACTAGTATGCCTCTACTTGACTAGCTCATTGATCAAAGATGGTCATGTTTCCTAGCCATGGACATGAGTTGTCATTTGATTAACGGGATCACATCATTAGGAGAATGATGTGATTGACTTGACCCATTCCGTTAGCTTAGCACTTGATCGTTTAGTATGTTGCTATTGCTTTCTTCATGACTTATACATGTTCCTATGACTATGAGATTATGCAACTCCCGTTTACCGGAGGAACACTTTGTGTGCTACCAAACATCACAACATGACTGGGTGATTATAAAGGTGCTCTATAGGTGTCTCCGAAGGGCGTATTTCGAGATTAGGATTTGTCACTCCGATTGTCGGAGAGGTATCTTTGGGCCCTCTCGGTAATGCACATCACTTAAGCCTTGCAAGCATTGCAACTAATGAGTTAGTTGCGGGTGTTGGAAATATGCCCTAGAGGCAATAATAAAATTGTTATTATTGTATTTCCTTGTTCATGATAATCGTCTATTGTTCATGCTATAATTGTATTGACACGAAACCGTAATACATGTGTGAATACATAGACCACAACATGTCCCTAGTGAGCCTCTAGTTGACTAGCTCATTGATCAATAGATGGTTATGGTTTCCTAACCATGGACATTGGATGTCATTGATAACAGGATCACATCATTAGGAGAATGATGTGATGGACAAGACCCAATCCTAAGCATAGCACAAGATCGTGTAGTTCGTTTGCTAGAGCTTTTCTAATGTCAAGTATCATTTCCTTAGACCATGAGATTGTGCAACTCCCGGATACCATAGGAGTGCTTTGGGTGTGCCAAACGTCACAACATAACTAGGTGGCTATAAAGGTGCACTACGGGTATCTCTGAAAGTGTCTGTTGGGTTGGCACGAATTGAGACTGGGATTTTCACTCTGTATGACTGAGAGGTATCTCTGGGCCCACTCGGTAATGCATCATCATAATGAGCTCAATGTGACCAAGTGGTTGATCATGAGATCATGAATTACGGTACGAGTAAAGTGACTTGCCGGTAACGAGATTGAACGAGGTATTGGGATACCGACGATCGAATCTCGGGCAAGTAACGTACCGATTGACAAAGGGAATTGTATACGGGATTGCTTGAATCCTCGACATCGTGGTTCATCCGATGAGATCATTGTGGAACATTTGGGAGCCAACATGGGTATCCAGATCCCGCTGTTGGTTGTTGGCCGGAGAGTTGTCTCGGTCATGTCTGCATGTTTCCCGAACCCGTAGGGTCTACACACTTAAGGTTCGATGACGCTAGGGTTATTAGGAAGACTTGTATCTGATTACCGAATGTTGTTCGGAGTCCGGATGAGATCCCAGACATCATGAGGAGTTCCGGAATGGTCCGGAGGTAAAGATTTATATATGGGAAGTCCTATTTTGGCCACCGGAAAATGTTCGGGATTTTTCGGTATTGTACCAGGAAGATTCTAGAAGGTTCCATAGTGGGGCCCACCTGCATGTGGGGACCCACATGAACGTGGGTAGTGGGGGCAAGGCACCACACCCCTGGTCAAGGCGCACCAAGATTCCCCCTTAGAAGGAATAAGATCATATCCAAAGGGATAAGATCAAGATCCCTAAAAAGGGGGGATAACAATTGGTGGGGAAAGGAAATGATGGGATTTCTTTCCCCCACCTTTGCCAACGCCCCAATGGACTTGGAGGGCAAGAAACCAGCCCCCCTCCACCCCTATATATGTGGGGAGTCACATGGGAGACGCACCCATCCCAAGGCGCAGCCCCTCCCCTCCCCAACACCTCTCCTCCTCCGTTAAGAGTTGGCGAAGCCCTGCCGGAGTACTGCTGCTCCACCACCACCATGCCGTCGTGCTGCTGTTGGAGCTTTCTTCATCAACCTCTCCCTCCTCCTTGCTGGATCAAGGTGCGGGAGACGTCCTCGCTCCGTACGTGTGTTGAACGCGGAGGTGCCGTTCGTTCGGCGCTAGGATCATCGATCACGATGAGTACGACTCCATCAACCCCGTTCTCTTGAACGCTTCCGCTCGCGATCTACAAGGGTATGTAGATGCACTCCTCTCCCTTCTGTTGCTAGAAGACTCCATAGATTGATCTTGGTGACATGTATGAAAATTTTAAAATTCTGCTACGTTCCCCAACAGTGGTATCAGAGCTAGGTCTATGCATAGATTCTATGCACGAGTAGAACATAAGTTGTTGTGGGCGTCGATTTTGTCAATTTACTTGCCATTACTAGCCTTATATTTTTTCGGCGGCATCGTGGGATGAAGCACCCCGGACCGACCTTACACGTACGCTTACGTGAGACAGGTTCCACCGACTGACATGCACTAGTTGCATAAGGTGGCTAGCGAGTGTCTGTCTCTCCCACTTTAGTCGGATCGGATTTGATGAATAGGGTCCTTTTGAAGGGTAAATAGAAATTGGCATATCACATTGTGGTTTTGGCGTAGGTAAGAAATGTTCTTGCTAGAAACCTATAGCAGCCACATAAAAACTTGCAACAACAATTAGAGGACGTCTAACTTGTTCTTGCAGCATATGCCGTGTGATGTGATATGGCCAAAAGGATGTGATGAATGATATATGTGATGTATGAGATTGATCATGTTCTTGTAATAGGAATCACGACTTGCATGTCGATTAGTATGACAACCGGCAGGAGCCATAGGAGTTGTCTTAATTTATTGTATGACCTGCGTGTCAAAGAAAAACGCCATGTAATTACTTTACTTTATTGCTAACCGTTAGCCATAGTAGTAGAAGTAATAGTTGGCGAGACAACTTCATGAAGACACGATGATGGAGATCATGGTGTCATGCCGGTGACGAAGGTGATCATGCCGCGCCTCGAAGATGGAGATCAAAAGGCGCAAGATGATATTGGCCATATCATGTCACTTTATGATTTTCATGTGATGTTTGTCATGTTTACATCTTATTTCCTTAGAACAACGGTAGCATAAATAAGATGATCCCTCGCTAAAATTTCAAGAAAGTGTTCCCCCTAACTATGCACCGTTGCGAAGGTTCGTTGTTTTGAAGCACCACGTGATGATCGGGTGTGATAGATTCTAACGTTCGCATACAATGGGTGTAAGCCAGATTTACACATGCGAAACACTTAGGTTGACTTGACGAGCCTAGCATGTACAGACATGGCCTTGGAATACGGAAGACCGAAAGGTCGAACATGAGTCGTATAGTGGATACGATCAACATGAAGATGTTCACCGATGATGACTAGTACGTCTCACGTGATGATCGGACACGACCTAGTTGACTCGGATCATGTATCACTTAGATGACTAGAGGGATGTCTATCTAAGTGGGAGTTCATTGAATAATTTGATTAGATGAACTTAATTATCACGAACATAGTCAAAAGGTCCTTGCAGATTATGTCGTAGCTCACGCTTTGGTTCTACTGTTTTAGATATGTTCCTAGAGAAAATTTAGTTGAGAGTTGACGGTAGCAATTATGCGGACTGGGTCCGTGAACTGAGGATTGTCCTCATTGCTGCAGAGAAGGGCTATGTCCTTAATGCACCGCTCAGTGTGTTGAACCTCGAGCGTTGTCTGTAGATGTTGCGAACATCTAACATACACGTTTTGATGACTACATGATAGTTCAGTGCGTAATGCTAAATGGTTTAGAATTGAGGCACCAAAGACGTTTTTGAAACATCGCAGAACATATGAGATGTTCCAAGGACTGAAATTGGGATTTCAGGCTAGTGCCCACGTCAAGAGGTATGAGACCTCCGACAAGTTTCTTAAGCCTGCAAACTAAGGGAGAAAAGCTCAATAGTTGAGCATGTACTCAGATTGCATGAGTACTACAATCGCTTGAATCGAGTGGGAGTTAATCCTCCAGATGAGATAGTGATGGTTCTCCAATGTCGCTGCCACCAAGCTACTAGAGCTTCGTGATGAACTATAACATATCAGGGATAGATATGATGATCCTTCAGCTATTCGCGACACCGCGAAAGTAGAAATCAAATAGGAGCATCAATTGTTGATGGTTAGTAAAACCACTAGTTTCAAGAAGGGCAAGGGCAAGAAAGGGATACTTCATGAAACAACAAATCAGTTGCTGCTCTAGTGAAGAAACCCAAGGTTGAACCCAAACCCGAGACTAAGTGCTTCTGTAATAAGGGAAACAGTCACTGAAGCAGAACTACCCTAGATACTTGGTACATGAGAAGGCAGGCAAGGTCGACAGAAGTATATTGGATATACATTATACTAATGTGTACTTTACTAGTACTTCTAGTAGCACCAGGGTAATAAATACCGGTTCGGTTGCTAAGTGTTAGTAACTCGAAATAAAAAGGCTATGAAGACTAGCAAAAGGTGAGATGACGATATGTGTTGGAAGTGTTTCCAAGGTTGATGTGATCAAGCATCGCATGCTCCCTCTACCATCGATATTGGTGTTAAACCTAAATAATTGTTATTTGGTGTTTGCATAGACATGATTGGATTATGTTTATCGCAATACGGTTATTCATTTAAGGAGAATAATGGTTACTCTGTTTATTTGAATAATACCATCAATGGTATTGCACCTAAAATGAATGGTTCATTGAATCTCGATCGTAGTGATACACATGTTCATGCCAAAAGATATAAGATAGTAATGATAGTACCACATACTTGTGGCACTGCCATTTGAGGCATGTTGGTATAAAACGCATGAAGAAGCTCCATGTTGATGGATCTTTGGACTCACTCATTTTTGAAAAGATTGAGACATGCGAACCATGTCTATTGGTAGATATGCATGAAGAAACTCCATACAGATGGATCGTTTGGACTTACTTGATTTTGAATCACTTGAGATATGCAAATCATACCACATGGGCAAGATGACTGTGTAGCGACCAGACCTCAAACAGTCTGATCTCTGTGCTCCGGTGTCATCCCTGGATCAGTAATGCTGACACCACACAATACTCGGAGGATTTATAGCAGAGTAGCAATCACACACCTATTACATCGAGTGTCTCAAAAGAGAACTTATTACAATAAATATGGCTTAAGGCCATCTAATAACGATAACAGCGGAAAGCTTGGAAGATAAGTGAGTCCATCAACTCCAACAGCATCACTGAGTATAGAACCATGACCTAAAAACTCCTTAATCTTCGTCTGAAAAGTCTGCAACATTAACGTTGCACCCCGAAAAAGGGTCAGCACATGGAATATGCTGGCAAGGTAACACATAGAGAGTAATGGAATGAAACAGCTATACTATATGCATATTTGGCTGGTGGAAAGCTCTATGGTTACAGTTTTGCGTAAAGCCAATTTTTCCCTACTTCAAAGGAATAAATTTATTTAACTATCATGGTGGTTGTTAAACATTGAGAATGGTTGACAGCATTCTCAATCCCAATTAAGCATCATCATTAAACCAACAAACTTAATTTAAAGTAACATGTTGAGATTCACATGATAATCCAGGTACTAGATACTCAAGATGTCAATAACCGGGGACACGGCTAACCATGATTAGTTTGTTACACTCTGTAGAGGTTTGCGCACTTTTCCCCACAAGACTCGATCGCCTCCATTTGTTTTCTCGCACTACATGGTGTTTGAGAAGACGGATGACCGAGACATAGTCTTTCAGAAGCGCTAGCACCTTACGATCGGGTAGACCGTACCACCTACATCCCCTACATCTGCTAATCTACCACTGTAAGAGTTCGCACAACTTAGTCAACTATGCTAGAGCCCATAATAGCTTATGGCTATACACGGAAGTTTCTAGTATCAATAGTCTCATGATCCCTTTGAGCCTGGGTGGCGGTCCAAAAGAAAACAGGCAAGTCCTGGAATACCTAGGTGCCTCAATCCACCCAGATGTGTGTTTAAGTTGCCACCTTAGATAAACCATTAATTAACAATCTCACATCTGTCATGGATTTCACTCACCCAATCCACGTCTACTAGCATAGCATGGCATAATAAGCAAACGTAGAAGTAGCTCCCAAAGGTTTGATAATAAACAGGTAATAGGTACTACCTCATCTACTTCCCTTCCCACAATTTAATTAGATCCTAATCATGCAATGTGTGAGGATTGATCTAATGCAATAAAACTGGGTAGTAGAAAAGGTATGATCATAGTGTTACTTGCCTTGCTGATGATCCGAGAAACCTAACAATTCGAAGTAACAGGCGGCGCACTCCGGGTACTCTATTCGCGGACAAACAAACAAGCATACAATAAGTACTCATCTAAAGCACAGGTAAAAATCAAATAAGAGATCTAACCAGAAGGTTCAACTTAAGAACTCCGGTTGGCAAAAAGGAATCAAATCGAACGAAGCAAAGAAAGTCAAACGGCGAAAGTAAACAACTTCGTTCTAGCAATCTAGATCTAGGGCAAATTTTACAGTAGAAAAAACTTGTTTAAGTTGATTATTCGGTTAGAGGGTTTCGAGACGAAACTCTAGGCGTTTGAATCGCCTGATTCCGATAAACGAGCGAAAAGTTATACTAAAACGAAAATCGGATCAGAAATCGCGATCAGAAAATAACCGTGGAAAATCCGACGAAAAAGAAAAACGACGAACGGATTAATTCATTAATTAACCTAATCCGAAAATAAAAAAAAAATCGAAAATAAAACCGATGAAAACCAATTGGTTTTTTAAAAAAACGGCACGGATTTCGAGGCGGCGGCGAACCTCGGGCGACGCGCGTCGCGGTGGCGGCGGCGGCTCCGGCGGGCGGGTGGGCTGGCGGCGGCGGTTATGGGCTGGGGGCTCGAGTGCGGCGCTATTTAAAGGCGTCCCCCGGGCGGAGTCCCGCTCGGGCACGGCCCAAGGTCGGTTTCGTTTTTTTATAATTACGCTCGGAAGAAAAATAAAAAGAAATACTAAGAGGACTCCAAAAATCCCGAAATGAATTTTCCCGGGCTTCTAAAATCAAGACCGACAAAGTGAACATTTATTTGGGCCCTAAATGCAATCTTGAAAAACGCGTATTTTTCCTAAATTCAAATAAAAATATCGAAAAACTCCGAAATAAAACTTATTTGATTTTATTATTAAATCCTCAATATTTCTATATTTTGGGAAAGTCATTTTATTCCCTCTCTCATATTTTTGTAATAGAAATAATTGATGATAAAATAAATAAAATCAAATGATCCTATTCTCAAAATTTGAGAAAATCAAGTATGAAAATAACGAAATCCCCAACTGTCTCCGTGGGTCCTTGAGTTGCGTAGAATTTTCTAGGATCAAAACCCAAAAGCAAATAAAATATGATATGCATGATGATCTAATGTATAACATTCCAAATTGAAAATTTGGGATGTTACAAACCTACCCCCCTTAAGATGAATCTCGCCCTCGAGATTCGGGTTGGCTAGAAAATAGGTGAGGGTGGTCCTTGAGCAAATCTTCCTCTTGCTCCCAGGTGGCTTCATCCTCCGTGTGGTGGCTCCACTGAACTTTGCAAAACTTGATAACTTTGCTGCGGGTAACTCGGCTGGCAAACTCGAGGATCTTAACTGGTTTCTCCTCGTAGGTTAAATCGTTATCCAACTGAATAGTTTCCAAAGGCACTGTATCTCTCAACGGTACGTCAGCCATCTCCGCGTGACACTTCTTGAACTGAGAAACATGGAACACATCATGTACTCCTGACAATCCTTCGGGCAATTCCAACTTGTAGGCCACTTCTCCCATACGCTCCAAAACTCGATATGGTCCTACAAATCGTGGTGCTAACTTCCCTTTAACTACAAAATGCTTTGTTCCCCGAAGTGGAGATACTCGAAGATAAGCTCTATCTCCGACTTCGTAAACTGTCTCCTTGCGTTTAGAATCCGCATAACTCTTCTGTCTGGACTGGGCTACCTTGAGCCTATCGCGAATCAATTTCACCTTCTGTTCAGACTCTTTAATCAAGTTAGGTCCAAACAACTGGCGGTCTCCAACTTCGTCCCACGACAACGGTGTCCTGCACCTCCTTCCGTACAAGCCTTCGAAAGGGGCCATCTTTAAACTGGTTTGGTAACTGTTGTTGTAAGAGAACTCTGCATATGGCAAATTATCGTCCCAACTCGATCCATAATCTAGCGCACCAGCTCTCAGCATATCCTCCAAAATCTGATTTACTCTCTCGGTCTGCCCATCTGTTTGTGGATCAAAAGTTGTACTGAATTCTATCCTGGTTCCCAAAGTTTCGTGCAACTGCTTCCAGAACTTTGAGGTAAACTGGGTTCCTCTATCGGATACGATACTCCTTGGAACTCCATGCAGACATACGATCCTGGTCATGTATATCTTTGCCAACTTAGCACTGGTGTAAGTGGTCTTTACTGGGATGAAATGAGCTACTTTCGTCAATCGATCAACTACAACCCAAATTGAGTCATAGCCTGAACGAGTCCTGGGCAATCCTGTGATAAAATCCATTCCTAACTTATCCCACTTCTATTCGGGTATCGGCAATGGTTGTAACAATCCTGCTGGCTTCTGATGCTCTGCCTTTACTCTCTAGCATACATCACAAACTGCTACATACTCCGCAATATCCTTCTTCATTCCCGTCCACTAGAAAATATCCTCACATCCCTCTGATGGTCTGGTCTGGCAAAATCAACACTGGTGAGGTAACCAAACGTTTCTTCAACTCCTAGAAACTAGCCTCACATTCCTCTGTCCATATGAACTTGGTATCTTTCTTCAACAATGTCACACCCTAGTTTAGTTCAAGCATTAGAGTGTGCATCATGTTTAAATTCCTCTTAAATTTGAATTGGGGAAGGCAGAAACCCCCAACACCCCCCCTGGAACAATTAGGGTTTACTAAAAATATTTTCAATGAACCTGAAATGCCCTTCTAAAAAGTTCACCCTCTTTGTCTTGGGTTAAAACCTCTGGCAAAATTGGTGCACAATTTTCTAGGTCAACAGAAGGTCATTGAATTAAATCATAAGTATTTGAATTTGGGCATTTAAATGCTATAAAATAATTTAAATGCTCAAATAATTCTGGAAATAAATGTTTCCTGTTGGAAATATTCTAAACAGAGCTCACATTTATTTTCAGGATTTTTGGAAATGTTTTAGTATTTTTAATAAAGCTAAACAGTTGCAATTAAATAGAAAACAGAAACAAAAACAGAAAAAAGAGAGAGAGGGAAGCCCACCTAGGCCTTACCTGGCCGGCCCAGCCACCTGGCTCGGCCCAGGTCGACTGGCTTGCCAGTCGTCGTCCTCCTCGCGCCAGAAGGCAGGGGCGCGTGCTCGCCGCGCGCCGGCCACCTCCTGCTTCTGCCGACGCCCGGGAGACACCCAGGGATGCCACGCGACCCCCACGTCCCCCTCTCATCATCTCTCACTCTCCCCCTTGTCTCCTCACCCTCTCCCGCACGATGGCCGACGCGCCTGTCGCCGTCTCACCGTCGTAGTCGCGCTCTCCGTCACCCCCTCGCCCCTCTGACATGCCCATAAGCTCCGCTGCGACGCCCTCGCCCTTCCCACCGAGCCATGCTTCGCCGGAGGCCCTGCATCGCCACCATCGGGCCGTCTTCAACCTCGGTACCCGCCGGACGCCGTTCATCGATTCGCCTCGCTCCGGTCGCCCCCGAGCCCACTGAGCTGCTCATCGACCTCCCTGTGAGCTCCGCCACCTTTCCCCTCTTCTTCCCCACGCGTTTGCACCCTCTAGGCCATAGTTCCACCATGGCCGAAGCTCATCGCCGCTCGAGCTTGTCGCCGGCGTCGCTCCGGTGACCATTTGGTCCTCCCGTGCTACGCAACGTGCTTGCCGCATCGCGTAGTGCCTCGCTAGCGCCTTAGTTTTCCCGTTTGCACGCCGCAGCCCACACCCCGCACATGGCCGAACTCCGGCCGCCGCCTTGGAGCTCGCCGTCGTCGTCTCCGGCCACCGTAGGCCCGGCCTCGACCACCACTAGATGCGCGACTGCAAGAGCTCTCCAACGTGCCCAAGAACGGCCTCGCTCGTGCCCTGTAGGCGTTTTCCGAGCTGCGCCATCGTCTCGGGCCTCGCCGGCGTCGAGTCGCCGGCGAGTTGACCCAGTATGACCCTTTGGTGGGCCCAGGTAGACCCCCCCTGAGTCTATGACAGGTGGTGTCGGTCTGCTAACTAATCTAGGATTAGTTTTAACCAACTTTAAGTTAATCAGTCACTGACATGTGAGCCCAGGCCCCACTGACAGCTAATTAGTGTTAATCTAATCCTGTTAATTAACTAAGAGGATGACAAAAGGGGCCCACCAGTCAGGTTTGACCTGGGCTGGCGCCTTTGACCTGCTGAGGTCAGCATGACACAATGCTGACGCAGTAATGCATTTTCTGGATTTATTTTTATTCAGGAAATTCTGGAAAATGTTTAAAACTTCTAAAAATCATAGAAATTCAACCGTAACTCCAAATAAAATAATTTATATATGAAAAATTATCAGAAAAATTCAATCTATCCATCTGTAATGGTTTCATGCATGACAATACAAGTTTACCTTGCTGTTTAAGCAGAATAAGGAAATGCACTATTAAGTCCATGTTTAATGAGCTAATATTTGAATCTTTGATTCAAATGAGTTCATTCCTTTCTGTTATAGCTTGCATTAGGCCAAGACACATTCATATTGCCATGTCATAGCATGCATCATATTGTTGCATATCGCCATGTGTTGATTGTGTTCCAATGTGTTCTTCGTGGTAGGTTCTGCCTTCGAGGATATTCACGAGTATCCAACTGAAGGGCAGTATCCCACTACCACTCCATCAGGAAAGCAACCCATTGATCATTCTGATACAAACCCATGTTCTCGCTTCTGCTCTTGTTTACTGCATTAAGACAACGTGTTTCAAACTGCTGTGTGCTACGGTAGTTGAACTCTTATCCTCTGCATGACCTGTCATTGCCAGAGTAACTAGATGAAACCCACTAGCATGTGTAGGAGTTGATTGAGCCATGTTTTGTGATTCCTAACTTGCAATGCCTGCTATGCTTAGAGTTGTGTCAGGTCTGGTTCATCTGGGTGATGGGCTAGAGTGAAATGGTTATGTCGGTAATGTGAGGGATGTGTGGAACATGTTTTGATAAAGGTATCGATGAGAGGCCGTGTAGGAGTACATGGTGGGTTGTTTCATTGAGGCCGTCCCTAAGAACTGAGATCTGTATGTGTGATTTTAAGATTCAGCTACTACCATGCATTGGGATCCTTAATTGAACCTCTCGGCTTCTTAATCACCCTAGTACTCTGTCCAGGAGTTGCAAATAGTTTCTGGTGTTTGTAGGTTATGTGTTGGCGGCCGTGCGTAGCGCTAACCCTAGGGGTGGGCTATGTTGCGGTAGATACACCATGGTCGGGTATGCCGGGCGCCCGTTTGGCGTCTCAGGACCCTGTTCACATCGTTCGGGGCCGTATGTGGAAACCTCGGCCGTACTCCCTGCGGATGGAACCTGGATAGGCGATAAACCTGGACTAGAGACTTAAGTGTTTAGGTAGGTCGTGGCCGACACCCTCACTGGGCTTCCGCTTGAAGGTTGCCGAGTACATGTCGTGTAAACGGCGGTAAGTGGTGAAAGCGTGTATAACGAAGTGCACCCCTGCAAGGTATAAAACTATTCGAATAGCCGCGTCCGTGGTAAAGGACTACTTGGTTGCCTATACAGTTCATAGACAAGTTAATGGATACTACTAAAAGACTCAAGATAAGTGTGAGTACCGAGGATGGCCCTCTCGTAGGATGACGAGGGAGGATCCCCGGTGGAGTATTGTGTTGGTGAGTAGTGGACTCGTGTGCGAAAACTATTTTACTAGAAAAGTTCCGTAGGATAGCTTAGCCAAGAGTCAAAGCTGGCTTGCTGCAATAACCCCACCACCTTCTTGAGAATGAGCATGTATAGTAGGTTCTGATGTAAGACTTGCTGAGTACCTTGTACTCATGTTTGCTTATTTATTGTTTTCAGACAACAACACTGCCCCCTCCGATGGGTTTTATGTAGACCTTGATGTCGACGAGTGACTAGCCACCCAGGTGGTGATCCTGGCCATGGAGGGGCCTATGTAGATAGACAGGCTCCGAGAAGCCTTCTTTGTTTCTAGTGTCTATACTCAGACCGGTTGCTTCCGCATGTGCTTGTATGATTGTATGACTTGAGTGTCGGGTCATGTTACCCTATATGTATGACATGTTATGTATGGCTCTCTGGAGCCTTTAAATAAAGTACTTGAGTTGTAGAGTTTTGTTGTGATGCCATGTTGTATGTACTCATATCGGGCATATTGTGTGTATGATTGAAATGCTTGGTATGAGTGTGATACGACAATCTAGTTGTTTATCCTTGGCATCCTTTCTTATGGGGAAATGTAGTCTAGTGTTCCTCGAGCCATAGTAGTCCGCTACATCCCGGTTCACCGGAGTCCTGCTAGCCCAGCACTACTGCTCAGGACACTTGATTGGCCGGCATGTGATTCAGTTCGTTCCTATGTCTGTCCCTTTGGGGAAATGTCACACGGTGACTTCCGGAGTCCTGCCTAGCCTACTACAGCTCGGATTCCTCGGAGTCCTGTTAGCCCAGTGCTACAGCCCGGAATCACTCGCTGATGACCGACATGCTCGATGTGATTCATGTATGCCTGTCTCCATAGGTCTGTGTCGCTTTGGGTTCACGACTAGCCATGTCGGCCCGGGTTCTCTGTCATATGGATGCTAGCGACACTATCATATACGTGAGCCAAAAGGCGCAAACGGTCCCGGGCCATGGTAAGGCAACACCCGTGGGATACCGTGCGTGAGGTCGCAAAGTGATATGAGGTGTTACCAGCTAGATCGATGTGGCTTGGAATCGGGGTCCTGACAGTGTTGGCATCAGAGTCGGACTGCCTGTAGGTTCGTTGAGCCAAACTGGTCGATGTCGAGTCTAGAAATGCTTTAGTTATATGTAGGGGAATTGATTGTGGAAGGGAACGTAAGGCTCTTTTACTCCTTTAGCCTATGCCTCTGATCTGAGTCATTCTCTCCTCATTCAACCTGGGTTAAGGACTAGGGTCTCTTCTTCTATCAGGATCACGTGTTACTAATCCGTAGTAGCTTATAGGATTATTGTTACAAGTCCCAGTTCAGTTTCTACTATTCCTAGTATGTCGCTAATTGGATCAGAACCTTGATATAATGTTGTTGAGTGGTATTGCAAACTATTGTGGATGTCTCAATTCTTTTTCTGAGCATTTACAGTTGTTATGCTGTCCAATTTTCCCTAGAAATTCTAATGTCTTTGCGTTGTGGTTGTGCTTTCAGATGGCCAACCATGCTCAAACCCAAGTGGTTCGCCCGACCCGATGCCTCGACGTGTCCGGTCATACTGCTATGTTAGTCCGGGTCATGATCGAGACGGGTTACCGTTGGTATCCCGAATACACCGTCGAAGAGCAGTTCCGCGACTTTAATCAAAGCCAGTATTTCTGCACCGTCAGGATATTTCCTTCTTATCCTGGATCTACCAAGCCCCTTCACTGTTCCTATGGACTCGGGGTTACCGTTGAGATGGCTGTGCAAGATGTTGCCTATTCCATGATGACCATCATGCGAGTTCGGACTGGCCTGCTTCGGAACACCGACTTCCGTTACATGCCAGCTTCACTTCCGGGAGTGCAAGGGTATCTTCAGGCTATCTATGCTGACTCCACTCAGGAGGACTCATTAACTCGTACCACTGCCGAGATGCTCGAAGATAAGGATCGAGAGAATCGGGCCTTGAGGCTGGAGCTTTTTAATACCCGTGCTGATCATTGGGCCACATTGACTCGGTTTGCACCTGCGGTGCAAGCTGGATGTATGGATACAAGGGATCTGTATCCTATGAGATCAGCTCTGCCAGACATGGTGGATTGGCGTGATGTGGGAGGCATCACCCCACCCCGTGGTCCCCACAGGCCACCGTTTGTTGGTCCAAGACCTCATCCTAGCCCCTATGGTCCACAGGCTCCTCAGGACCGTCTGTTTCCGGATGGTCACGTTGAACTTCCAGGTTATGGAGGTGACTTCTATGAGGACTACAATGAAGCTGTCTGAGTTAGTAGTAGTACCACTAGTATTGTAGTAGTTGTATCTCCACTGTCCTGTGTGACTTGTGGAATATGACTTTGCGTGTAATCGATTCCGGAGGTGTAGACAAATAATGTATAGGAGCTTGGAATGCCTCCGATGAGATGTAACGTCTTTCATCATAGTTGTACTGTAGCCTGGGCTTGTACTAAACTATGCATGATGTGTATGACCGTTGGTATATATATGGCAGTTTTATATTACCATGACATACGGATGAACATCTCTACATTCCGTGTTATCCATTACATTCTGTACTCCCTTGCTAAGTTTGAGCCATCTTTGTCTAAACCGTTGTCTTGTTTTCTCCTAGGATGGTCATCACCCGCAGCAACCCTGCTGCCCCGGAGCAGGGGGAAGCCAGTGCAGCTAGAGGTGAAAATCTGCCTCATCCGCCTTCTCTGGCCGAAGTAATGCTGGAGGCGGAAAGAAACAAGCGTGAGACTAACCGCCTACTGGAGTGGATTGAGCAGAACACTGCACGCCACCCACGAAATGACTTGGTGTCAATCAATGACTTTATCAAGCTGTACCCACCAAAGTTCAACCATTCCGTCGAACCCCTCGACGCGGATGACAGGCTTCGCAGCATCACCCACAAGCTACGTTCTGCCAATGTAGCCGAAGCTGACAAGGTTACTTATGCTGCCTATCACCTCGAAGGCCCTGCTAGCCTTTGGTGGGAAAACTTCGAAGCTATGCGCCCGGTCGGCCAAATCACTACGTGGGCTGAATTCAGTGAGGCTTTCCGTGAGCATCACATTCCGGAAGGTTTCATGGATCGCAAGAGGGAGGAGTTCTGCAACTTCACCCAAGGAAGACTGACTATGGATGCTTATAGTCGTGAATTTGGGAATCTGGCACGTTATGCCCCTGAAGAGGTATCTACTGACGCCAAGAAGCAGGCAAGGTTCCGCAAGGGACTTAGCCCTGAGCTTCGCCGCGATCTCCGTCTGCACGAGTGCACATCCTTTCAAAAGTTGGTCAATAAAGCCATCGGCGCTAAGACAGGCCAGACTAATTATGTCGCTTCACGCAAGCACTCCCGTGATTTTGGCTCTTCATCCGGCTCTGGAGCTCAGAAGCGCCGGGTGTGGATCCCAAGCACGGCACTGCCACCCAGGTTCATCCCGAGGCCATCCTTTGAGGCGCCTCGTCCCAAACCAATAATTTGCACCGCCCAAGCCCTATGGTGGCCCCGCTGCTAATGCTGCTCCATGCCCCAATGTGGTGACATGCTTCAAGTGTGGAGAGCCGGGTCACTATAGCCGAGAGTGTCCCCAGAACAACAACCCCAATCAAACTGGAAAGTCCGTTGGCCGTGGTAAGCCAGCGGGAAAGACTTTCTACGCCAAGCCGGCCACCACTGCACGTGGCCATGTCAACTATGTTTCAGCCGAGGAGGCTCATGAGGATCCTAACATCGTCCTTGGTACGCTCCTTGTTAACTGCCATCCGGCATCTGTTCTTTTCGATACTGGAGCATCTAATTCATTCATATCCGAGAACTATGCTTGATTGCATAACACGACATTCTGTGACATGCCCTCTACCATGGAAATTCAAACCCCTGGCTCTAGATGGCAAACTTCTAGAGTAAGCCATGGGAACCAAATTCTTGTCGATAGACTTGTCTTCCTTGCATCCTTAATAGCTCTCAAGTCTTCCGACATAAACATCATCTTGGGTATGGACTGGATGTCAGCTCATTATGCTAAGATCGATTGTGCCACAAGAACCGTTCAACTTACTCACCCCTCGGGCAAGACAGTTAATGTCTTAACTCGAGTGGCCAAGTGCCAACTTTACTCCCTAAATGCCAACCCCCTTCCAGACCTTGAGGATGTTCCGGTAGTCCGAGACTTCCCGGATGTCTTTCCAAAAGAACTGCCAGGTGTTCCACCTGACAGGGATGTCGAGTTTGTGATAGACCTTGTTCCAGGAACCGTTCCAATTTCTTGAAGACCCTACAAGATGGCACCCTTAGAACTAGCCGAGCTTAAGAACCAACTCGATGAGTCCTTGAAAAAGGGTTTCATCCGTCCTAGTTCCTCTCCATGCACTTGCCCCGTCCTCTTCGTTAAGAAGAAGGATGGAACGGATCGAATGGTTGTGGATTACGGACCTGTCAATTTGGTCACCATCAAGAACAAATATCCGCTTCCCAGGATCAACGATCTGTATGATCAGATCGCTGGATCCTCAGTCTTTTCCAAGATGGATTTGAGGTTGGTCTACCATCAAATGAAAATCAGAAACGGGGACATTCCCAAAACGGCCTTTGTTACTCGTTATGGCCAATACGAGTACACTGTCATGTCCTTCGGTTTAACCAATGCCCCAGCCACCTTCTCTCGGTTAATGAACTCGGTCTTCATGGAGTACTTGGATAAATTCGTCGTAGTATACCTCGATGACATACTCATCTACTCCAAGAATGAAGAGGAACATGCCAAACATCTAAGGCTGGTATTGATGAAACTTCGAGAGCATCGCCTTTATGCCAAATTCTCCAAGTGTGAATTTTCGTTGCCAGAAGTAACCTATCTAGGCCATGTAATCTCTGGTAAGGGTATTGCTGTCAATCCCGAGTGAGTTCAAGCCGTCCTTGATTGGACTCCACCTGAGACGGTCAAGCAAGTTCGGAGTTTCCTTGGCTTAGCGAGCTATTGCCGCCGCTTCGTAGAAAATTTCTCCAAGGTTGCTAAACCTCTAACTGAACTCCTCAAGAAAGATAAAAAGTTCGAGTGGACTCCACAGTGCGAGTTCAGCTTTCAGGAACTGAAAAGACGCCTGACATCTGCTCCCGTACTGGTACCACCAGACTTCTGCAAGGACTTTATTATCTATTGCGACGCCTCGCGACAAGGACTAGGTTGCATACTCATGCAAGATCGTCAGGTAATTGCCTATGCTTCACGGCAATTACACCCACATGAGGAAAATTATCCCACACATGATCTAGAGCTTGCAGCTGTAGTCCATGCACTTAAAACTTGGCGACATTACCTTCTCGGTAATCGTTGCGAGATCTTCACCGATCACCAAAGCTTGAAATATATCTTCACCCAACCAGATTTGAATCTCAGGCAAAGACGTTGGGTTGAGTTGATCTCGGACTACGACTTAGGAATAACTTACACCCCGGCAAAGCCAATGTCATGGCTGATGCGCTAAGCCGTAAGTCCTATTGTAACAACCTGATGTTACAACAAAGTCAACCACTTCTGAACTTCGTAATCTAAATCTTCACATTGTTCCTCGAGGATTCCTATCCACCCTAGTGGCGAAACCTACCCTTATGGATCAAATCATAATCGCCCAGCGGTATGACAAGGGCATATCTCAGATTAAGGAAAACATTGCTAGCGGAGTTGCTAAATGTTTCTCCATGGATGAGCGAGGTGCTGTTTTCTTTGAGAACCATCTGGTGGTTCCTAAGAAACAACATATGTGCCAGTTGATCCTTAAGGAAGCTCATGAATCCCCTCTCACCATTCATCCCGGTAGTACTAAAATGTATCAGGACCTACGCCAGAGGTTTTGGTGGACTAGGATGAAGAGAGAAATCACTCAATACATTGCTAGCTGCAACGTCTATCGTCGTGTTAAAGTAGAGCACCAACGGCCTGCTGGCACCCTTCAACCTTTGGCTATTCCTGAATGGAAATGGGATAAAATCAGTATGGATTTCATCACTGGGTTTCCCAGGACCAAGAGAGGGAATAATGCCATCTTCGTCGTGATCGACCGACTTTCCAAAGTAGCCCACTTTCTACCTGTTCGTGAGAGTATCACCGCTAGCTAGCTAGCCGATTTATACATCTCCCGAATAGTGTCTCTTCATGGTGTCCCATTGGAAATTAACTCGGACCGTGGGAGTCTCTTCACCTCTCGATTTTGGGAAAGTTTCCAAAATGCTATGGGAACTCGTCTCTCTTTTAGTACCGCCTTCCATCCTCAATCAAGTGGTCAAGTAGAGCGAGTCAATCAAATTCTGGAAGATATGCTCCGAGCTTCTGTTATCTCATTCGGAATGAGTTGGGAGAAATGCATTCCATTCGCGGAGTTTGCTTATAACAATAGTTATCAAGCTAGCTTGGGCAAAGCTCCTTTCGAAGTTCTTTATGCATGAAAATGTCGAACGCCTCTTAACTGGTCAGAAACCGGGGAAAGACAACTCTTTGGCCCGGATATGATTCAGGAAGAAGAAGAGCAGGTTCGCGTTATTCGTGAGAAATTGAAAAGAGCCCAATCTCGTCAAAAGAGTCAATATGATCGTAAACATAACCCTATGACTTATGAAGTCGACGAGAAGGCTTACCTTCGGGTTACTCCGTTAAAGGGAACCCATCGTTTCGGTATCAAAGGCAAATTGGCTCCTCGTTACATTGGACCCTTTCGCATTCTTGCCAAACGAGGAGAAGTTGCCTACCAATTGGAACTAGCTCCGCATCTTTCCAGAGTTCACGATGTCTTCCACGTTTCACAACTCAGGCGTTGCTTCGCGGATCCTATCCGTGGAGTGGACCACGAAACGCTTGATCTACAAGATAACCTCTCATATCGGGAATATCCCGTTCGTATCCTTGATCAAGCCGAGCGTACCACTCGATGTCGTAATATCAAGTTTCTCAAGTTTCAATGGTCACACCACTCCGAGAAAGAAGCCACTTGGGAAAGGGAGGATTGTCTTCGACTCAAGTACCCCACCTTCTTCCCGGAGGATCCTAAATCTCGGGACGAGATTCTTTTGAGTGGGGGTGAGTTGTCACACCCTAGTTTAGTTCAAGCATTAGAGTGTGCATCATGTTTAAATTCCTCTTAAATTTGAATTGGGGAAGGCAGAAACCCCCAACACCCCCCTGGAACAACTAGGGTTTACTAAAATTATTTTCAATGAACCTGAAATGCCCTTCTAAAAAGTTCACCCTCTTTGTCTTGGGTTAAAACCTCTGGCAAAATTGGTGCACAATTTTCTAGGTCAACAGAAGGTCATTGAATTAAATCATAAGTATTTGAATTTGGGCATTTAAATGCTATAAAATAATTTAAATTCTCAAATAATTCTGGGAATAAATGTTTCCTGTTGGAAATATTCTTATCAGAGCTCACATTTATTTTCAGGATTTTTGCAAATGTTTTAGTATTTTTAATAAAGCTAAACAGTTGCAATTAAATAGAAAATAGAAACCTAGGCCTTACCTGGCTGGCCCAGCCACCTGGCTTGGCCCAGGTCGACTGGCTTGCCAGTCGTCGTCCTCCTCGCGCCAGAAGGCAGGGGCGCGTGCTCGCTGCGCGCCGGCCACGCGCCGGCCACCTCCTGCTTCTGCCGACACCCGGGAGACGCCCAGGGATGCCACGCGACCCCCACGTCCCCCTCTCATCCTCTCTCACTCTCCCCCTCGTCTCCTCACCCTCTCCCGCACCATGGCCGACGCACCTGTCGCCGTCTCACCGCCGTAGTCGCGCTCTCCGTCACCCCCTCGCCCCTCTAACATGCCCAGAAGCTCCGCCGCGACGCCCTCGCCCTCCCCACCGAGCCATGCTTCGCCGGAGGCCCTGCATCACCGCCATCGGGCCGTCTTCAACCTCGGTACCCGCCGGACGCCGTTCATCGATTCGCCTCACTCCGGTCGCCCCCGAGCCCACTTAGCTGCTCATCGACCTCCCTGTGAGCTCCGCCGCCTTTCCCCTCTTATTTCCCACGCGTTTGTACCCTCTAGGCCATAGTTCCACCATGGCCGAAGCTCATCGCCGCTCGAGCTTGTCGCCGGTGTCACTCCGGCGACCATTTGGTCCTCCCGTGCTACGCAACGTGCTTGCAGCATCGCGTAGTGCCTCGCTAGCGCCTTAGTTTTCGCGTTTGCACGCCGCAGCCCACACCCCGCACATGGCCGAACTCCGGCCACCGCCTTGGAGCTCGCCGTCGTCGTCTCCGGCCACCATAGGCCCGGCCTCCACCACCAATAGATGCGCAACTGCAAGAGCTCTCCAACGCGCCCAAGAACGGCCTCGCTCGTGCCCTGTAGGCGTTTTCCGAGCTGCGCCACCGTCTCGGGCCTCGCCGGCGTCGAGTCACCGGCGAGTTGACCCAGTTTGACCCCTGGGTGGGCCCAGGTAGACGCCCCCTGAGTCTACGACGGGTGGGGCCGGTCTGCTAACTAGTCTAGGATTAGTTTTAACCAACTTTAAGTTAATCAGTCACTGACATGTGAGCCCAGGCCCCACTGATAGCTAATTAGTGTTAATCTAATCCTGTTAATTAACTGAGAGGCTGACAGAAGGGGCCCACCAGTCAGGTTTGACCTGGGCTGGCGCCTTTGACCTGCTGAGGTCAGCATGACACAATGCTGACGCAGTAATGCATTTTCTGGATTTATTTTTATTCAGGAAATTCCTGAAAATGTTTAAAACTTCTAAAAATCATAGAAATTCAACCGTAACTCCAAATAAAATAATTTATATATGAAAAATTATCAGAAAAAATTCAATCTATCCATCTGTAATGGTTTCATGCATGACAAAACAAGTTTACCTTGCTGTTTAAGCAGAATAAGGAAATGCACTATTAAGGCCATGTTTAATGAGCTAATATTTGAATCTTTGATTCAAATGAGTTCATTCCTTTCTGTTATAGCTTGGATTAGGCCAAGACACATTCATATTGCCATGTCATAGCATGCATCATATTGTTGCATATCGCCATGTGTTGATTGTGTTCCGATGTGTTCTTCGTGGTAGGTTCTGCCTCCGAGGATATTCACGAGTATCCAACTGAAGGGCAGTATCCCACTACCACTCCATCAGGCAAGCAACCCATTGATCATTCCGATACAAACCCATGTTCTTGCTTCTGCTCTTGTTTACTGCATTAAGACAACGCGTTTCAAACTGCTGTGTGCTACGGTAGTTGAACCCTTATCCTCTGCATGACTTGTCATTGCCACAGTAACTAGATGAAACCCACTAGCATGTGTACGAGTTGATTGAGCCATGTTTTGTGATTCCTACCTTGCTATGCCTGCTATGCTTAGAGTTGTGTCAGGTCTGGTTCATCTGGGTGATGGGCTAGAGTGAAATGGTTATGTTGGTAATGTGAGGGATGTGTGGAACATGTTTTGATAAAGGTATCGATGAGAGGCCATGTAGGAGTACATGGTGGGTTGTTTCATTGGGGCCGTCCCTAAGAACTGAGATCTGTATGTGTGATTTTAAGATTCAGCTACTACCATGCATTGGGATCCTTAATTGACCCTCTCGGCTTCTTAATCACCCTAGTACTCTGTCTAGGAGTTGCAAATAGTTTCTGGTGTTTGTAGGTTATGTGTTGGCGGCCGTGCATAGCGCTGACCCTAGGGGTGGGCTATATTGCGGTAGATACATCGTGGCCGGGTATGCCGGGTGCCCGTTTGGCGTCTTGGGACCCTGTTCACATCGTTCGGGGCCGTATGTGGAAGCCTCGGCCGGACTCCCTACGGATGGAACCTGGATAGGTGATAATCCTGGACTAGAGACTTAAGTGTTTAGGTAGGCCGTGGCCGAAACCCTCGCTGGGCTTCCGCTTGAAGGTTCCCGAGTACATGTCGTGTAAACGGCGGTAAGTGGTGAAAGCGTGTATAACGAAGTACACCCCTATAGGGTATAAAACTATTCGAATAGCCGCGTCCGCGGTAAAGGACTACTTGGTTGCCTATACAGTTCATAGACAAGTTAATGGATACTACTAAAAGACTCAAGATAAGTGTGAGTACCGAGGATGGCCCTCTCTTAGGATGACGAGGGAGGATCCCCGGTGGAGTATTATGTTGGTGAGTAGTGGACTCGTGTGCGAAAACTATTTTACTAGAAAAGTTCCGTAGGATAGCTTAGCCAAGAGTCAAAGCTGGCTTGCTGCAATAACCCCACCACCTTCTTGAGAATGAGCATGTATAGTAGGTTCTGATGTAAGACTTGCTGAGTACCTTGTACTCATGTTTGCTTATTTATTTTTTTCAGACAACAACACTGCCCCCTCCGATGGGTTTTATGTAGACCTTGATGTCGACGAGTGACTAGCCACCCAGGTGGTGATCCTGGCCATGGAGGGGCCTATGTAGATAGACAGGCTTCGAGAAGCCTTCTTTCTTTCTAGTGTCTGTACTCAGACCGGTTGCTTCCGCATGTGCTTGTATGATTGTATGACTTGAGTATCGGGTCATGTGACCCTATCTGTGTGACATGTTATGTATGGCTCTCTGGAGCCTTTAAATAAAGTACTTGAGTTGTAGAGTTTTGTTGTGATGCCATGTTGTATGTACTCATATCGGGCATATTGTTTGTATGATTGAAATGCTTGGTATGAGTGGGATCCAACAATCTAGTTGTTTATCCTTGGCAGCCTTTCTTATGGGGAAATGTAGTCTAGTGTTCCTCGAGCCATAGTAGTCCGCTACAGCCCGGTTCACCAGAGTCCTGCTAGCCCAGCACTACTGCTCAGGACACTTGACTGGACGGCATGTGATTCACTTCATTCCTATGTCTGTCCCTTCGGGGAAATGTCACATGATGACTTCCGGAGTCCTGCCTAGCCTGCTACAGCCCGGATTCCCCAGAGTCCTGTTAGCCCAGTGCTACAGCCCGGAATCACTCGCTGATGACCGACATGCTCGATGTGATTCATGTATGCCTGTCTCCATAGGTCTGTGCCGCTTTGGGTTCATGACTAGCCATGTCGGCCCGGGTTCTCTGTCATATGGATGCTAGCGACACTATCATATACGTGAGCCAAAAGGCGCAAACGGTCCCGGGCCATGGTAAGGCAACACCCGTGGGATACCGTGCGTGAGGTCGCAAAGTGATATGAGGTGTTACCAGCTAGATCGATGTGGCTTGGAATCGGGGTCCTGACAAACAACTCTGTCATAGGCTTTGCAATGTTTGAGAAATTCTCAATAAATCTCTGGTAGTATCCTGCGAGTCCAAGAAAACTCCGGATCTCTCCAACTGTTGTTGGGGCTTCCCATTTGGTCACGGTTTCAACTTTAGTGGGATCTACTACTATACCTTCTCCGGATATAACGTGTCTGAGGAATCCTACTTCTTTCAACCAAAACTCACATTTGCTGAACTTGGCATATAATTGGTGTTCTCTGAGCTTTCCAAGTACCAAACGCAAATGCTCCTTATGCTCCTCTTCATTCTTCGAATAAACCAGGATATCATCAATGAACACTACGACCAACTTATCCAAAAACTCCATAAACACTTTGTTCATCATGTTCATAAAATAGGCAGGCGCGTTAGTCAGACCAAATGACATAACGGTATACTCATACAGCCCATACCTGGTGGTAAAAGCTGTCTTCGGAATATCCTGTTCTCGAATCTTCAACTGGTGGTATCGTGATCGCAGATCGATTTTGGAAAATACCTTAGCTCCTTGCAATCGATCAAACAGATCGTTGATCATTGGTAGTGGGTACTTGTTCTTGATCGTTACTTCATTCAATCCTCGATAATCAACAACCATCCTTAACGATCCATCCTTCTTCTCCACTAGTAGTACTAGCGATCCCCAAGGTGAAGAACTTGGGCGAATATATCCCTTATCCAGTAGTTCTTTAATCTGTTTCTTAATTTCCACCAAATCCTTTGCTGGCATCCTATATGGTCTTTTTGATATTGGACCTATGCCTGGCAATAGCTCAATCAAAAATTCAATATCTCTATCCGGTGGCATGCCTGGCAACTCCTCTGGAAATACATCAGGGAAATCCCTTACCACTGGTACTTCCTCCTGCACGACTCCTGTTAGGCAATTTACTTGGGTCCTCTTTGGCACATGCCGGGATACATACTTGATCCTTCTCCCTTCTGGTGTGGTAAGCAAAATTGACTTGCTAGCACACTCAATATTCCCTTCATACTTTGATAACCAATCCATGCCTAATATCACATCCAATCCTTGAGATTCCAATACTATTAGGTCTGAGGGATATACATAGTTACCAATCCTTAATGGTAACCGATCACACCATAGGCTAGCCACATACTTTGCTCCAGGCGAGGTTACTAACATGGGTGACCTAAGGGCTTGGGTTGGTAGGTTATACTTATCCAAAAATCCCCTTGAGATGTATGAATGCGATGCACCAGTATCAAAAGAACGAGTGCAGTAAATGACTTAACCAAAAACTTACCTATTACTACATCGGGCTGAGCTTCAACCTCCTCCACGCTAACGTGGTTCACATGTCCCCTGTTGAAAGGGTTCGGCTTCTTCCCAGAACTTCCATTGCCATTTTGGCCTTCAGGACATTCATTGGCATAATGTCCTGGCTTCGAACACTTATAGCAAGTGACTTGGCTCAAGTCCTTCTTGGCTGGGGTTGAGGGGTTGGTGCAGTTCTGGCCGTTGCTTCCTCCATTGCCATTACCATTCTAGGTGCCATTGTGATTGTGCGAGCTACCTCCTCCATGGGTATGCTGAAAATGTCCTCCCGGTCTAGGGGTAAAACGTGGCTTCTGCTGAGCTCCTGAATTATACTTTCCTTGTCCATACTTCCTCTTGCGGTTCTCAATTTGCTGCTGCTTGCCTTCAATCATAAGAGCACGATCTACCAACTCTTGGTAGTTGTTGAAGGTTGCTACCATCAACTACATGCTCAACTCATCATTTAGTTCTTCCAGAAACTTCTCTTGCTCGGCTGCATCCGTAGCGACGTCATCTGGGGCATGACGTGCTAACTTACTAAACTCCTCCACATACTGGCCAACTGTCCGTCCTCCTTGGCGCAAGTTACGAAACTCACGCTTCTTCATGGCCATAGCTCCTGCTGAAACATGGGCAGTGCAAAAAGCCTGCTGAAACTGGTCCCACGTGACAATGTCTACAGGGAAAGTGGCTATGAAATTCTCCCACCATGATGCTGCGGGTCCTTCTAACTGATGTGCGGCAAACTTGACCTTCTCCGCAGCTGTGCATCCTGCTGTGGTCAACTCCCTAGCTGTCTTGCGGAGCCAATCATCTGCTACTATGGGCTTGGTGCTACTGGAAAACATCGGCGGATTCAGCCTAAGAAAACGGGCTAAGTGGTCAACAGGTGGTGGTGGTGGTGGGTTGTTGTTGTTGTTCCCCTGATTCTGATTCTGAACTAGCAACTGCATCAATGTGTTCTGCTGCTGGATCAACTGGGTGAGCTCCGGTGGAAAGGCAAATCTGGGGTCACATCTCGGAGGCATCTGAGGGTTTAGAAAAGATGAGATATAAGAATAGAGGGGGTCTAAAGAGAAAACACTACCCATATGCACATGAGGCAAAAAGCAAACAATTCACTTCATTCAAACAAACAAAGGCATACGATCGATCTAACTATCGCAAAGTGCTCGGACTACTATATTTACATGGTGGACTACTACTACTGATGAGGTGGTCTACTAGAAATATTCTACGGTTGTTGACTCCATAATATCTGCTCCTGCTTCATCAACATAGTCATCATTGCTACTATCTGCTTCCGAGTCGGTACCATCGATGATGATGTAGTCTTCCGGGCTAATCTCCTTGGGTTCTTCGTCTTCATCTACGGGTGTTGGGCCTCCCATAAATATTCCAATCTTCTTGATCAGGTCGTCATTCTTCTCCACCAATACTTCAATTTCTTCTTCATAATCTTCAAGTGTATCCTTGAGTTCTTCCTCCAGTTCCTTGATTCTAGTCTTAGCCTTCTTCAGATCTATCATGTCGGCGCACATCTGGTTCTCCTGTCGTCGAATGTGCTGGTTTAACTCTTGGATAAAAGCTGCAATTGATCTATCTTTCCTAGTGCTGATCATCTCCCAGTGTTCATCTCGGCGCCCACAAATCTGGTATATAGTATCCTTAAGATCCTTGCGGTAGACTTCTCCAATGCGTCCCATGGAGATGTGGGCTGCCATGCTCTTTCCTAGACTCCAAGTTGGTGTATCAAAAGAAAACTCTATGGGCTCAGTGACTGGTATGAACGTCCTTCCTAGAACTTGAACTTGAATCATCCAGCGCTCTTCTTCAGGTAAAGTGGCGTTGTAGGTTCCCGTGAAGCTTGGTACTCCTATGTTCAGGTATCTGGTGACTTCCTTCAAGTGGCGTCCAAAGGGTGTATCTTCATCTGGTTGTGTGAACTTGTTCCTTGCATCCGCCATCCTAAAGAGTAGAAAAGTTGAGAAGTCAGAAGAGAAGAGAGTGATCTAGGTCTTTAGCTTAGTGGTCGTGTCCTACAGTCAGCGTGTGCTCTGATACCATCTCTATAGCGACCAGACCTCAAATAGTCTGATTTTGTGCTCCGATGTCATCCCTGGATCAGTAATGCTGACACCACACAATACTCGGAGGATTTATAGCAGAGTAGCAATCACACACCTATTACATCGAGTGTCTCAAAAGAGAACTTATTACAATAAATATGGCTTAAGGCCATCTAATAACGATAATAGCGGAAGGCTTGGAAGATAAGTGAGTCCATCAACTCCAACGGCATCACTAAGTATAGAACCACGACCTAAAAACTCCTTAATCTTCGTCTGAAAAGTCTGCAACATTAACGTTGCAGCCCGAAAACGGGTCAGCACATGGAATATGTTGGCAAGGTAACACATAGAGAGTAATGGAATGAAACAGCTATACTATATGCATATTTGGCTGGTGGAAAGCTCTATGGTTACAGTTTTGCGTAAAGCCAATTTTTCCCTACTTCAAAGGAATAAATTTATTTAACTATCATGGTGGTTGTTAAACATTGAGAATGGTTGACAGCATTCTCAATCCCAATTAAGCATCATCATTAAACCAACAAACTTAATTTAAAGTAACATGTTGAGATTCACATGATAATCCAGGTACTAGATACTCAAGATGTCCATAACCGGGGACACGGCTAACCATGATTAGTTTGTTACACTCTGCAGAGGTTTGCACACTTTTCCCCACAAGACTCGATCGCCTCTGTTTGTTTTCTCGCACTACATGGTGTTTGAGAAGACGGATGACCGAGACATAGTCTTTCAGAAGCACTAGCACCTTACGATCGGGTAGACCGTACCACCTACATCCCCTACATCTGCTAGTCTACCACTGTAAGAGTTCGCACAACTTAGTCAACTATGCTAGAGCCCATAATAGCTTGTGGCTGCACACGGAAGTTTCTAGTATGGATAGTCTCATGATCCCTTTGAGCCTGGATGGCGGTCCAAAAGAAAACAGGCAAGTCCTGGAATACCCAGGTGCCTCAATCCACCCAGATGTGTGTTTAAGTTGCCACCTTAGATAAACCATTAATTAACAATCTCACATCTGTCATGGATTTCACTCACCCAATCCATGTCTACTAGCATAGCATGGCATAATAAGCAAACGTAGAAGTAGCTCCCAAAGGTTTGATAATAAACAGGTAATAGGTACTACCTCATCTACTTCCCTTACCACAATTTAATTAGATCCTAATCATGCAATGTGTGAGGATTGATCTAATGCAATAAAACTGGGTAGTAGAAAAGGTATGATCAAAGTGTTACTTGCCTTGCTGATAATCCGAGAAACCTAACGATTCGAAGTAACAGGCGGCGCACTCCGGATACTCTATTCGCGGACAAACAAACAAGCATACAATAAGTACTCATCTAATGCATAGGTAAAACTCAAATAAGAGATCTAACCAGAAGGTTCAACTTAAGAACTCCAGTTGGCAAAAAGGAATCAAATCGAACGAAGCAAAGAAAGTCAAACGGCGAAAGAAAACAACTTCGTTCTAGAAATCTGGATCTAGGGCAAATTTTAAAGTAGCAAAAACTTGTTTAAGTTGATTATTCAGTTAGAGGGTTTCGAGACGAAACTCTAGGCGTTTGAATCGCCTGATTCCGATAAACGAGCGAAAAGTTATACTAAAACGAAAATCGGATCAGAAATGGCGATCAGAAAATAACCGCGGAAAATCCGACGAAAAAGAAAAACGATGAACGGATTAATTCATTAATTAACCTAATCCGAAAATAATAAAATAATTAAAATAAAAAAAAATAAAACCAAAAATAAAACCGACGAAAACCAATCAGTTTTAAAAAAAACCGACACGGATTTCGAGGCAGCGGCGAACCTCGGGCGATGCGCGTCACGGCGGCGGCGGCGGCTCCGATGGGCGGCGGCGGTTATGGGCTGGGGGCTCGGGTGCGGCGGTATTTAAAGGCGTCCCCCGGGCGGAGTCCTGCTTGGGCACGGCCCAAGGTCGGTTTCGTTTTTTTTTGTAATTACGCTCGGAAGAAAAATAAAAAGAAATACTAAACGGACTCCAAAAATCCCAAAATAAATTTTCCCGGGCTTCTAAAATCAAGCCCAACAAAGTGAACATTTATTTGGGCCTAAATGCAATTTTGAAAAACGCGTATTTTTCCTAAATTCAAATAAAAATATTGAAAAACTCCGAAATAAAACTTATTTGATTTTATTATTAAATCCTCAATATTTCTATATTTTGGGAAAGTCATTTTATTCCCTCTCTCATATTTTTGTAATAGAAATAATTGATGATAAAATAAATCAAATCAAATGATCCTATTCTCAAAATTTGAGAAAACTCAAATATGAAAATAACGAAATCCCCAACTCTCTCCGTGGGTCCTTGAGTTGCGTAGAATTTTCTAGGATCAAAACCCAAAAGCAAATAAAATATGATATGCATGATGATCTAATGTATAACATTCCAAATTGAAAATTTGGGATGTTACAGACTGAAAGGCCTCGTTTTCAGTGAGATGGAACAAGAAAGCAACTTGTTGGAAGTAATACATTTTGATGTGTGCAGTCCAATGAGTGCTGAGGCACACAGTGTATATCGTTATGTTCTTACTTTGCAGAAGATTTGAGTAGATGCTAAGTATATTTACTTGCTGAAACACAAGTCTGAATTATTGAAAGGTTCAAATAATTTCAGAGTGAAGTTGAAGATCGTCGTGACAAGAGGATAAAATATCTATGATATGATCATAGAGATGAATATCTGAGTTACGAGTTTGGCACACAATTAAGACATTGTGGAAATTTTTTCACGACTAATACCGCATGGAACACCGTAGTGTGATGGTGTGTCCGAACATCATAGCTGCACCCTATTGGATGTGGTGCATACCATGATGCCTCTTATCGAATTACCACTATCGTTTATGGGTTAGGCATTAGAGAAAACCACATTCACTTTAAATAGGGCACCACGTAATTCCTTTGAGATGACACCGCATGAACTATGGTTTAGAGAAACCTAAGCTGTCATTTCTTAAAAGTTTGGGGCTACGACGCTTATGTGAAAAGGTTTCAGGCTGATAAGCTCGAACCCAAAGCGGATGAATGCATCTTCATAGAATACCCAAAAATAGTTGGGTATACCTCCTATCTCAGATCCGGAAGCAAAAGTGATTGTTTCTAGAAACAGGTCCTTTCTCGAGGAAAAGTTTCTCTCGAAAGAATTGAGTGGGAGGATGGTGGAGACTTGATGAGGTTATTGAACCGTCACTTAAACTAGTGTGTAGCAGGGCACATGAAGTTTTTCCTGTGGCACCTACACCAATTGAAGTGGAAGCTTCAGATAGTGATCATGAAACTTCGGATCAAGTCACTACCAAACCTCATAGGTCGACAAGGATGTGTACTACTTTAGAGTGGTACGTAATCCTGTCTTGGAAGTCATGTTGCTAGACAACAATGAACCTACGAGCTGTGGAGAAGCGATGGTCGGCTCGGATTCCAATGAATGGCTCGAGGCCATAACATCCGAGAGAGGATCCATGTATAAAACAAAGTATAGACTTTGAAAGAACTACGTGATGGTCGTAAGGCTGTTGGGTGCAGATGGATTTTAAAAGGAAGATGGACAATGATGGTAAGTGTCACCATTAAGAAAGCTCGACTAGTCGTTAAGATGTTTCCGACTAGTTCAAGGAGTTGACTACGATGGGACTTTCTCACTCGTAGCGATGCTAAGAGTCTGTTGGAATTATATTAGCAGTTACTGCATTATTTATGAAATCTTGCAGATAGGATGTCAAAACATTGTTTCCTCGACGATTTTCGTGAGGAAAGGTTGTATGTGATACAACCAGAAAGTTTTTGTTAATCCTGAAAGATGCTAACAAGTATGCAAAGCTCCAGCATTCCTTCTAAGGACTGGAGTAAGCATCTCGGAATTGGAATGTACGCTTTGATGAGATGATCAAAGATTTTGGGTTTATAAAAGTTTATGAGAAACTTGTATTTCCAAAGAAGTGAGCGGGAGCACTATAGAATTTCTGATGAGTATATGTTGTTGACATATTGTTGATCATAAATGATGTAGAATTTCTGGAAAGCATGCAGGGTTATTTGGAAAGTGTTTTTCAATGGAGAACCTGGATTAAGCTACTTGAACATTGAGCATCAAGATCTATAAGGATAGATCAAAAACGCTTAATAGTACTTTCAAATGAATACATACCGTGACAAGATTTTGAAGGAGTTCAAAATAGATCAGCAAAGAAGGAGTTCTTGGCTGTGTTACAAGGTGTGAGTATTGAGTAAGACTCAAGTCCTAACCACGGCAGAAGAGAGAGAAAGGACGAAGGTCGTCCCCTATGCTTTAGACGTAGGCTCTATAGTATGCTATGCTGTGTACCACACCTGAAGTGTGCCTTGCCATGAGTCAGTCAACGGGTACAAGAGTGATCCAGGAATGGATCACAGGACAGCGGTCAAAGTTATACTTGGTAACTAGTGGACTAAGGAATTTTCTCGATTATGGAGGTGGTAAAAGAGTTCGTCGTAAAGGGTTACGCCGATGCAAACTTTGACACTAATCCAGATTATTCTGAGTAGTAAACTGGATTCGTATAGTAGAATGGTTCTTTGGAATAGCTCCAAATAGAGCGTGGTAGCTGCATCTAGGAGATGACATAGAGATTTGTAAAGAACACATGGATATGAAAGATTTAGACCCGCTGACTAATAACCTCTCTCACAAGCGAGATATGATCAAACCCCATGGGTGTTGAATTAATTACAATCACATAGTGATGCAAACTAGATTATTGACTCTAGTGCAAGTGGGAGACTGTTGGAAATATGCCCTAGAGGCAATAATAAAATGGTTATTATTGTATTTCCTTGTTCATGATAATCGTCTATTGTTCATGCTATAATTGTATTGACTAGAAACCGTAATACATGTGTGAATACATAGACCACAACATGTCCCTAGTGAGCCTCCAGTTGACTTGCTTGTTGATCAATAGATGGTTATGGTTTCCTAACCATGGACATTGGATGTCATTGATAACGGGGTCACATCATTAGGAGAATGATGTGATGGACAAGACCCAATCCTAAGCATAGCACAAGATCGTGTAGTTCGTCTGCTAGAGCTTTTCTAATGTCAAGTATCATTTCCTTAGACCATGAGATTGTGCAACTCCCGGATACCGTAGGAGTGCTTTGGGTGTGCCAAATGTCACAACGTAACTAGGTGGCTATAAAGGTGCACTACGGGTATCTCCGAAAGTGTCTGTTGGGTTGGCACGAATCGAGACTGGGATTTGTCACTCCGTATGACGGAGAGGTATCTCTGGGCCCACTCGGTAATGTATCATCATAATGAGCTCAATGTGACCAAGTGGGTTGATCAAGGGATCATGCATTACGGTACGAGTAAAGTGACTTGCCGGTAACGAGATTGAACGAGGTATTGGGATACCGATGATCGAATCTCGGGCAAGTAACGTACCGATTGACAAGGGAATTGTATACGGGATTGCTTGAATCCTCGACATCGTGGTTCATCCGATGAGATCATCGTGGAACATGTGGGAGCCAACATGGGTATCCAGATCCCGCTGTTGGTTATTGGCCGGAGAGTTGTCTCGGTCATGTCTGCATGTTTCCTGAACCCGTAGGGTCTACACACTTAAGGTTCGATGACGCTAGGGTTATTAGGAAGACTTGTATGTGATTGCCGAATGTTGTTCGGAGTCCCGGATGAGATCCCAGACATCACGAGGAGTTCCGGAATGGTCAGGAGGTAAAGATTTATATATGGGAAGTCCTATTTTCGCCACCGGAAAATGTTCAGGATTTTTCGGTATTGTACCGGGAAGATTCTAGAAGGTTCCATAGTGGGGCCAACCTGCATGTGGGGACCCACATGAACGTGGGTAGTGGGTCAAGGCCCCACACCGATGGTCAAGGCGCACCAAGATTCCCCCTTAGAAGGAATAAGATCATATCCCAAAGGGATAAGATCAAGATCCCTAAAAAGGGGGGATGACAATCGGTGGGGAAAGGAAATGATGGGATTTCTTTCCCCCACCTTTGCCAACGCCCTAATGGAGTTGGAGGGAAAGAAACCAGCCCTCTCCACCCCTATATATAGTGGGGAGGCACATGGGAGCCGCACCCATCCCAAGGTGCAGCCCCTCCCCTCCCCAACACCTCTCCTCGTCCGTTAAGAGCTTGGCGAAGCCCTGCCGGAGTACTGCTGCTCCACCACCACCACGCCGTCGTGCTGCTGTTGGAGCTTTCTTCCTCAACCTCTCCCTCCTCCTTGCTGGATCAAGGCGCCGGAGACGTCCTCGCTCCGTACGTGTGTTGAACGCGGAGGTGCCGTCCGTTCGGCGCTAGGATCATCGGTGATTTGGATCACGACGAGTACGACTCCATCAACCCCGTTGTCTTGAACGCTTCCGCTCGCGATCTACAAGGGTATGTAGATGCACTCCTCTCCCTCTCGTTGCTAGAAGACTCCATAGATTGATCTTGGTGACACGTAGGAAAATTTTAAAATTCTGCTACGTTCCCCAACAGGGGATGATGTATTACGGAACGAATAAAGAGACTTGCCGGTAACGAGATTGAACTAGTTATTGAGATACCGACGATTGAATCTCGGGCAAGTAACATACCGATGACAAAGGGAACAACGTATGTTGTTATGCAGTCTAACCGATAAAGATCTTCATAGAATATGTGGGAGCCAATATGAGCATCCAGGTTCCGCTATTGGTTATTGACTGGAGACATGTCTCGGTCATGTCGACATTGTTCTCGAACCCGTAGGGTCCACACGCTTAACGTTACGATGACAATTTCATTATGAGTTTATATATTTTGATGTACCGAAGGTTGTTCAGAGTCCCGGATGTGATCACGGACATGACGAGGAGTCTCGAAATGGTCGAGACATAAAGACTGATATATTGGAACCCTATATTTGGATATCCGAATCGTTCCGTGTGAAATTGGGATTTTACCGGAGTACCGGGGGGTTACCGGACCCCCCCCGGGGGGGGGGGGGGGTTAATGTGCCTACATGGGCCCTAAGGGAGAAGAGGAGGGCCAGCCAGGGCAGGCCGCGCGCCCCCTCCCCCCTAGTCCGAAGAGGACAAGGAAGGGGGGCGGCGCCCCCTTTTCCTCTTTCCCCCTTCCCCTTTCCTTCTCCAACAAGGCAAGAGGGGGAGTCCTACTCCCGGTGGGAGTAGGACTCCTCCAGGCGCACCCCTAGGGGGCCGGCTGCACCTCCCCCTCCCTCCTTTATATACGGGGGCAAGGGGGCACCCCATGACACACAACTTGATCTTCGTGATCGTTCCTTAGCCGTGTGCGGTGCCCCCTTCCACCATATTCCACCTCGGTCATATCGTAGCGGTGCTTAGGCGAAGCCCTGCGACGGTAGAACATCAAGATCGTCACCACGCCGTCGTGCTGACGGAGCTCTTCCCCGACACTTTGCTGGATCGGAGTCCAGGGATCGTCATCGAGCTGAACGTGTGCAAGAACTCGGAGGTGCCGTAGTTTCGGTGCTTGATCGGTCGGGCCGTGAAGACGTACGACTACATCAACCGCGTTGTTATAACGCTTCCGCTATCGGTCTATGAGGGTAAGTGGACAACACACTCCCCTCTCGTTGCTATGCATCACCATGATCTTGCGTGTGCATAGGAAATTTTTTGAAATTACTACGTTCCCCAACACTGGTCGCGCTTGAGCGTGCCCCCGCGCTGGCCCGCCCCTCCTGGCCTCACCTCCGCCTCGCCACGCGAGCACGCGCCGCTCCGTCCCATGGCCGCGCCCCCGACACGCCCTCGCATCGCCGCCCTGCGCGCCCGCCGCATGCCGCCCATGGCCACGCCCCTCACGCCCGGACACAACCCCGCGCGGCTCGCCGCCGCTATATGGCGCGGTTGCCGCTGCCACAGCGCTCTGCTCGCCGGCCCGCTGCTCTGTTGCTGCCGCCGACCGTGGCCTGGCTCCATCGCCCGCCCCGTCGCCTCGGGCCGGCCTCGACGGGTGCTTCGCCCGTTGCCCGCATGCCCGTTCGGGCCACGCCCGATAGGCCCCCTGGGGGCAATGACACGTGGGCCCCAGCCCCCACAACGTTTATAAAAAAGGAATTAAAAATAATAATAAATAAAAATAATAATTAACTAATTGATTAAAGAATTAATTAACTTAATTAATTCTGTATTAGATTAACCTAATCACTTAGTTAACTAATTAATCATGATTAGTTAGTCTAGTCAATGACGAACGGGACCCACACGTCAGTTTGACCAGTCAGCACCTCTGTTGTCTGCTGACATCATGCTGATGTCAGCATGCACTGTTTTGGATAATGTTGAGTTAAATTAATTAAATAAATTCTAAAAATGATTTAAAACTTTACAAAATCATACAAAATAAATCGTAGCTCAAATGAAAGTACTTTCTAAATGAAAGTTGCTCAGAACGACGAGACAAATCCGGATACGCAACTCATTCATCCACCACACACCCCTAGCATATCGAACATGCAACTTTCCCCCCTCCGGTACATCTGTCCAAAAACGCGAAACACCGGGGATACTTTCCCGGATGTTTCCCCCCTTTGCCGGTATCACCTATTACCGCGTTAGGGCACACCTAACACTGTTGTTTGCTTTGTCATGCATCGTTATGCATCTGTTTGCATTGTATTCAATGTTTCTTCCCCCCTCCTTTCTCGGGTAGACTACGAGACAGACGCCGCTGCTGGTGCCCAGACCGACTACGCTATTGACGAACCCTCCTTCTTGCTAGAGCAACCAGGAAAGCCCCACCCCCTTAATCACCAGATATCGCCTATTCTTCTCTATACTACTTGCATTAGAGTAGTGTAGCATGTTACTGCTTTCCATTAATCCTATCCTGATGCATAGCATGTCCTTCCTATTACCGTTGTTACCTTTACCTGCAATCCTACATGCTTAGTATAGGATGCTAGTATTCTATCTGTGGCCCTACATTCTTGTCCGTCTGCTGTGCTATACTATCAGGCTGTGATCACTCGGGAGGTGATCACGGGTATATACTATTACTTTATACATCATACATGTGGTGACTAAAGTTGCTTCGGCTCGTGGACCACCTGTGAGTGATTCATGGATTTGGGGCTGAAAGGACCTTTGTCCCGACGGCCCTCTGAGTGGATTTTTGTGGCGGAGCGATAGGGGAGGTTGAGACCACCTAGGCGAGAGGTGGGCCTGGCCCTGGTCGGCGTTTGCGATTACTTCATAATAACACGCTTAACGAGATCTTGGTATTTGATCTGAGTCTGGCCACAGGCCTATACGCACTAACCAACTACGCGGGAACAATTATGGGCACTCGGCGTCGTGGTATCAGCCGAAGCCTTCATGACGTCAGTGACTGAGCGGCGCGTGCCGGATTGGAATGGAACGCCTGCTAGGATAGGTCTGCTTCCGGCCGCCCTCGCAACATGCAGGTGTGCAATGAGCGATGGGCCTAGACCCCTGCGCCATAGGATTTAGACCGGCGTGCTGACCTCTCTGTTGTGCCTAGGTGGGGCTGCGACGTGTTGATATTCCGAGGCCGGGCATGACCCAGGAAAGTGTGTTCGACCAAATGGGATCGAGCGTGTTGGGTTGTGTGGTGCACCCCTGCAGGGAAGTTTATCTATTCGAATATCTGTGATCTTCGGTAACAGGACGACTTGGAGTTGTACCTTGACCTTATGACAACAAGAAACGGATACTTAATAAAACACACCCTTCCAAGTGCCAGATATAACCCAGTGATCACTCTCTAATAGGGCGACAAGGAGGGGATCACCGGGTAGGATTATGCTATGCGATGCTACTTGGTGAACTTGCCATCTACTCTCTTCTACATGCTGCAAGATGGAGGCTGCCAGAAGCGTAGTCTTCGATAGGACTAGCTATCCCCCTCTTATTCAGGCATTCGGCAGTTCAGTCCACCGACATTGCCCCTTTACACAAATACCCTTGCATATGTAGTGTTGATCCTTGCTTGCGAGTACTTTGGATGAGTACTCACGGTTGCTTTTCTCCCTCTTTTCACCCTTTCCCTTCTACCTGGTTGTCGCAACCAGATGCTGGAGCCCAGGAGCCAGACGCCACCGTCAACGACGACTCCTACACCGAAGGTGCCTACTACTACGTGCAGGCCGCTGACGACGATCGGGAGTAGTTTAGGAGGATCCCAGGCAGGAGGCCTGCGCCTCTTTCGATCTGTATCCCAGTTTGTGCTAGCCATCTTATGGCAACTTGTTTAGCTTATGTCTGTACTCAGATATTGTTGCTTCCGCTGACTCGTCTATGATCGAGCACTTTTATTCGAGCCCTCGAGGCCCCTGGCTTGTATTATGATGCTTGTATGACTTATTTATTTTTAGAGTTGTGTTGTGATATCTTCCTGTGAGTCCCTGATCTTGGTCGTACACGTTTGCGTGTATGATTGAATTGGGGGCATCACAAGTTGGTATTAGAGCCGACTGCCTATAGGAATCCCCCATCGACACTCCTTGCTCGAAGTCGAGTCTAGACATTGCAAAACTTTTACTAACATGGCTGTGTGTCTTACGGGCCCACGTCACCATTGGGTGGTACTAGGATCTTTTACTCCTCGATCCTTACTCTGGGACTCTAATATCTCTTCCATTCGGGTTAAATGATTTTACTAATGCCGACTCTAGGTTCTCGTAACTACTTCCTCCCGGAGAGCCCCTTACTCCAGATAATTACTTGGTGCACCAGAAGCTTCTGAAGATACTCTTCGATATTCTCTCGATACTCTGTGCCCACCGCTTTTGCTATTCCCGACCATCGATAAACCCTTATGGATAACTACTTACACTTGTCGTTCATACCTTCGTTCCGAGTTGCCCTTGTTATTACTTGATACCCTGAAAAATTCTCCAATATTTTGAGAGTCCTTTGTGCCCACCGCTTTGCAGCTCGTTTCTGCATTAATGCCCCTATGGATAATTCCTCAGACTTATCCAATATCCGCTCATCCCCAGTTGATTCAAGTAATTCACAAAAATCTTCGAAATGCTATTTGAACTTCCAAAAATCCCAAGCAGCCTATTGCTCTTGAAATTCTTGCTTGCTTGCATTATGGTTAGTCCCATAAGTCTCGTAATCATATTGGCATCCCTTTTCATTATCGATTTGAGTCCGTTGATTCAAAATGTTGCGAATGCTCGCAATCCTCAATAAGATCCTAGAATTCATCCTTTTGGCTCAGAAGTCATTTTAAACATGAGCTGAATCTCGATCAATCAAATTGTTGTCGATTTTACCCCTAAGCTTACTCAACTTATCCATCCTTAATCAGAGTGTTTGCTTTTGATCCTTTGATTTGGAAATCGTAATTCCTTTACATGTGAGCTTTGAATTAGCCAGTTGCTTCTATAATCCAATGCATTCGCATTGTTTCTTCCTCTGGTTCTGTGCCGATAGCCCGATACTCAAATCAGCTTCACTATGGACCGTCGGATCCTTTGTTGAAATATCATCCGATAGTGTCCTTCGTATACAAAACCCTCGAGAAGTTCTTTCCCTGATACATAATGCCTTCGATAAATTGTATACTCTCATTTTTTCACCCATGCTCTACTATCGAGCTTGTGTTATTTGCTCTTGAAGTTCATGGTATATGTTCTAAGAAGCTCCGATGGGTTGAACCTATGCCTTCCTTAATCTGTGTGAACTCGAAAGTTTTCACGGGTCATACTCTAATAGTGTTATGCTAGATAAAATTTTAGCAATACAACTTCATCGAACGCGAGGAGTGATTGAAAGGTTATAAATTGGAGAAGTGGGAGTCGACCTTGAACTTTGTGTTCATGCCCATGGAAACGATGTTGAGCTTATCTTGATAGCTTCTCGTAACAGTAATTATTCACTTGGCATAATTTGATCTTGTATCTATGATTTTGTCCTTTGCAATCATGGTTCCGACCATGATTGTTCTTCTTTGATCCCTTTCTCGGACAAGTTAAAAGTACTTGCCTTCTGCAGATCATTACGTCTGCCCAACCTCTATTTTGATCTACCTTCGAGTATTACCCCCGGTATCTCGAGGATATCAACCCATTGCACTATATCTTATGAATTTCTGATCAAGTAGTACCTTTCCCCGTCATAGTCACTCCTCGGGTTCTGGGTTGTCGTCAACCGAGAACACTGATCAGTGAATCAAATCAACACCGTGATTCACTACTCGTAGTACTTTGTTGTTGAGGAGTTCAATACTCCATCACGTCATTCCTAGCCTGATCGGCTACATCATTATCGTGTTAATTTTAACTGTGCTACCTGGTCCTTTCTTCCCGGAGCACAATTTTCAACGATGAGCTAAGCTTACGTCGATTTTCCTCGTCATATCATTTCGCCTTGAACAGCAAGCTTGATTTCGAGTTTGTGTCGTACTCGTGGTTCCAATAACCTTTCGTTTCATCATTCCTTTGACTTGATGTCATCGCCGGTTGATTACATCCACTACAAAAATAATACACTTCAGTGATGATACGTGTTTGTCACAGTAGGTCGCGTTTTCTGTCATGCATGTACATCCATGACAAATTTATGACAGAAGTGTTCCATGACATCACCAAAATTATCATCACGGAAGTGTCCACTTCCATGACGATAAATCGCGCGTCACAGAAGTGCTTTCGTCAAGGGTGACCGACACGTGGCATCCACCATAACGGAACGCCGTTAAGCTATCGGGTCAGGTTTTGGATCCGATAACCCGTTAACAACCCCGACCAATGGGAAATTTCCACGTGTAAAATTCTTATTGGCCGAACAAAACACGTGTCAGCTCGTTAGTGGGTCAGATAGGCGCCTATGATACGTCGACACGTGGCACGACCCAACAGAGGCCCATTCCTGTGAAAAGGCCGGCCCGTTTGACTTCGTCAAAAGATGGCGGGCCGGCCCATGGAAAGCCTGTTAACGGCATGTTCGCATATAGCCCATTTACAGCCCGCTGACCCAAGGCCCGTTACGCCCTATTCGAATTAGGCCCAGTAGCGTCATCTAGGCCATCCAATATGATTCTAGCCCGTTTTCACTTCTGGTCCATGTATGGCCCATGACATCTTTCGGCCCATATGAGGCCCTATGTAACTCTTGGCCTATTAACGGCATGTGGTGAAACTGGCCCGTAATGAACAGTGTATCACTTTACACCCATTAACGGCCCGTGGTGAAACTGGCCCGTAATGAATAGTGTATCACTTTATACCCATTAATGGCCCGTTATTCTGTTGGGCCGTTTCCAGCCCATGTTATCTTTCGGCCTTCTCAGAGCCCATTTATTCTTGGGCTCATTTCCAGCATTCGTTTACTTACGGCCCTTTACTGCCATTTTCTGCTTGTGGGCCAAATTCAGCCCGTGGTTACAGTCGGCCCATTTGTGGTCCGTTAATACGTTGGGCCGTTTTCATAGCGTCATCAAATACGGCCTATTAACGATGGCCCGTTATGGTTGGCCCATGAACGGACGATTCCAACTCTAGCCCATTTACGGCCATAATGCGGTCTGTTTGGCCCATGTTTCGCCACTCGATCATACGGACCATATAAGGCCCAATGATGATACGGCCCGCAGAAGGCCCATTGTTTCTACGGCCCGTAGAAGGCCCATTGTTTCTACGGCCCGTAGAAGGCCCACTGTTCTTACGGCCAGTAGGAGGCCCAGTGTCACTACAGTAAATATTAGCCCATGGTTATTGTGGCCTAGTTTTAAAAAATAGGTTATTGCAGCCACTAGCTAACCGCGAAAAAAGAATTGCAATGACTACAAGCAAACAAATAAAAAAGACAACAAGGAAATAAATAAGCAAGCAACTAATGCTAGGCTATCATGGCTATTACACATATTACATCCACTGGGCATCAAAGTTCGCCACCAGTGCAAATATAGGGAACAAAGCAGCATATCATATACACTGGCCGTCAAAATTGGCCACCAATGCAAATAAACGCGGCAGCAAGACAAGAGCATAACTGAAACAACTTCAGAAGAGCTCAGGAAACGTTATCTTGGGTATCCACCATGCTGGCAATAAGCTTAGCATGCTGATTAGCTTTGTCCTGTTTGGCGCTAAATCCTCCAACGCTTGCTGTTGCACCAGAAAGTATGCATCTGAATGCTCCAGGGACTTCCCCAGTCCTTCCGCTTCTTGTCGCAGCACAGCTGATCGATGTCTTTCAGCTTGTAGTTGAGACTCAAGAAACCGAACTGATTCAGATAGTGAGTTTGAATAGCTTGTGCAAGCGGTAGTGGCTAGTAACTCGAACACTAAACCAAGACAGGATGTGTCACTATCCTGAACCTTATCTGCATTACTTCCTTTACCATTGCTTAATAAGGCACTCTTCCCCAATATTCTGTCAGCATTCTAAAAGAAGAAACAAGCAGACACATAAGAAGTTTAGCATGTACTAGTATATGAAACTCATTTCGGTGAACCAGTTCATTAGTAAGGTGGACAGGATTAAACTACCAAGTCTTCTATTGCCAAGTACTAGTACATAATAAAAGCATCAAACAAACATATATCTATGTCCTATGGTAGCAATGGAATCTTAAATTAGAACAGTTGTTCTTCAGGTTTAGTCACTTGTTCTACATGAACACAGTACAGTAAGACGCAAGAATATAATACTTAAAATAGAAAATGAGCTCATAGACCTTACCACATTCTTGGTTCGGGACCAGTACAGAACAAGGTGTTTCCAGTCATCGTCCAGTAAATGTGTCTCAGGAGAACGTAAGGGAATTTGATGAGTTTCTTTGCCGGTGAAGTACGTTTTCTTCAGGTAATTCCTATAACGCCACCAAGCATTCTTGAAGATAGCAGAGGTATTAGCCCAGGTTACCTCATCCTGAGTTTCCAAATCGGTCCTTCTCTATAGAGAAAAATGGGAAAATTTGTTGTATTATAACCATCATGGAGGTAGGATGTATGGAACAAAGCAAAGTAATTGCCATGAATAACATTACTTACACATAACTCTTGGACAAACACCTGCAACTGGCATTTTCCTTCATCTTCAGTATAATATTTCCAAGATGGGATGATACACACATACGATTTAACAACATCAAATGCGGTAGATGCTAAACTACGACTGGCTGGTTGTGCTTCCTCCACAGGAATAGGCGTACTAACTGGTGGAGTTGGGGTTCGCCATGATAGTACTGGCCCTTTGGGCACTGGAGCTGCCTTACTAACTGCTCTTGTTTGGGAGCTCTGTGGTGGAGATGGTGCTGTGTCAACAGGAACTGGGTTACTATCGGCTGGGGTTGGGGTTAGATTGGGTGAAGCTGGTTCTCTGTCCATCGCAGTAGGGGTACAATTTGCGGGAGTTTGGGTTATGTGTGGTAGGGCTGGTTCTTGTGCATGTACAACCGGGGTGCTATCTCCACCAAGAGGTAGCACTCTTTTATTTGAAGACCGTGTTTTTAGCCCGCTAGATAATGGCATCACCAGCTCCAATTCAAATGGCTGATAAACAGGAAACATAGTTGAATGTACAGACATTGTATGAGAGACAGATGCAATAGATAGTGTGGAAAAAAGAGGGCATGAAATAGTTGACATGTATATTGTTTAACTAAAATGGATAGCATGACATAATTTCACATATATGATGTCTATCTAAACTGGATAGCATAGCATAACATAATTCAAAGATATGATGAATAACTAAACAGAGTCGCATGACATAATTCACCTACATGTTATCTAAGTAATTAGGATCGCATCATTTAATTCACATATGTGATTTATATGCTAAATAGAGGGCATTCGATATGATGTCTAAACTAAGAACATGGTGTTGAATATTATGTATATGATGTCTAAACTATGCAATGCAAGACACCGTATGCATGATATGAGCAGTATAACCGTGCCAAGTTAGAGCATACACCTCAGTGGGGGAATAGGACTGGTCATCTGTGTCTGAATCCATCTCTGAGGAGCTATCGGGGCCCAACAAGAGATCTGCTTCGACAGGTAGCACTGTCTGCTCTGAAGGCCTTGTTTTCTCTCCAGATTTTTCCATCACCCACCCAAATGGCTGATTCACAGGAAGAGTAGTTTAATGTACAAACATTGTCGACAAATGGAAATGTAATGAAGAAAAGGATGGGCAAGATATCATTCAAATATATGATGCCTGGTTAAACAGAATGGCATTGCACATTTCCCATATATTATGGCTGGCTAAAAGACATGAGACTGCATAATTCCCATATATGATATAGAAACTAAACAGGTGGCATTACATAACATGTCTAAACTAAGCAGATGACATATATGATGTCAAAAGTAGGCACTGCAAGTCAACATATGCATGATATGACTAACATCATCATGCGAAGGTAGAGCAAACACCTTGGGGGTAAATAGGAGTGGTCAGCGGCGTCTGAATCTGCCTCAGAACACATATCTTCCTCTGGATTACAATCTGGAGAGGGGTGGGGAGGGTTTGCCATTGAACCCACCATGGAGCGATGTCTGCATGACATTGTATTGCCGCGCAAAACTCTTCTCTTTTTCTCTACATGTTCAGCATGACTGTGTACAATATCTGACATGCATACGAAAAAAATATGGTGAGATTATGTAAGGAGAGCATGCAGAAATTTAGAGTGATGGTAACAACCAGTGGATCGATGTTTTTCCGTTGAACCAAAATAGCCCTAATGGATCGACGTGAATGTATAGTAATAAGTGATGCAACAAGTGTACAACCTCTTTGCCGTAGCCATGTCGACCTTAGCATCATTGGGTTGGTCGCAGAAGCAGTTGAGGCAGAGGTGGCTGTCGGAGGTGTGGAGGAAGATCTGAGGAATCTGTAGACAGCGTCCAGGGCACTGCTCTGTTGTGATGGATCGTTCTATTGTTGGAGCAGCTCCGGTGAGCCGTAAGACGTCAAGGATGAAGCAGCGCAAGACAGACATCATGAATCTCAAGTGGGATTCTAATAGCATCTCCAATAGATGATGTAAAATGGATGTAAAATTAACATCACCAAAAACCACCTGACTACAACAGATGAGGTAAAAACTGTTGACTTTGAACTTAACTGTCGTAACTCAAATTTACTGTGGAATCTGAATGCTACTGTAGAAACTGAACGCAATGGTAGCAGAGAGGCACTTGACATGTAGTTTAGGGAGGGCCTGCAGTTCATCTTCAACCTGCACCCCCCTGAGCCGCCAGCCACTACCGGCTGAACCGCCGGCCCCAGCGCCGCCTCGCCGCCCCGAAACAACTCGCCACCGCCGCCCCGGCCAGCCCTCTAGGCCCCCCACCCCCCTACCCTGAACCCTAAGATAAATATTGGGGTACCTCTCTGGCGAGCCCCCGTCCCCGCTATGGGTGGTTCTTCCTTAACTCCGGCAAGCCCCCCCCCCCCAACCCCTGAAAATCGACTGACCCAAAAGTCGATTCAGTCGACTGAAGTGTGGCTTAATCAGAGCAGAGCAGTAGCACGAGCGAGGGGGAGAGCAGCAGCAGAAGCTGGGCGAGCGAGCGATCGAGCGAGAGCCGGAGCAGCAGTAGCAGCGCGAGCGAGCCAGGGAGAGCCAGAGCGGCAGCAGCAGATCCGACTGGTATGGACGCTGCCGCCGAAGGGGCCTCGCACTGGGGGAGAGCCGCCGTGGAGATGTCGCCTGCGGTGCTAGCTTCAAGGTAGCCGCTCCATGGGGGTGCAGGATGGAGCACCGTCGGCGCCGGGAGGTCTAGTTAAGGAGAAGGTGCGATGCGATGAGTGTACAACCTCTTTGGTGGCGCCGAGTAGGCCTCGGCTTCGTCCGAGGAGTCGGTGAGGATGTTGCGGTTCCGGTGGAGCAGGTTAAGGTGGCGCTGTGGGGATGGAGCAGTCACGATAGATGAGGCGATTGTCGGAGCAGCTCCTTGGAGGTGGAGGACGGGGCGGCTGAACCGGCGGTACGACGAGATGGACGACGGATCCTCATCCGGGGAGGTGGACGAGGGACGTCGAGCTGTTGCGGTGGACAACGTCATCGGGGAAGAGGCTCCGGCTGGGCAGCGGTGACATGGAGGACAGAGGAGGGTGGGGTTTCGCGGCTGGAGCGAAGAGGTTATGGCGGCCTGGGATTTCGAATGGCGAAAAGGGGGCGATGGGAGGGGGTGAAGCATGACTTAGGAACGCGCTTGTCCAAAATGTAGGGTGTGTTACAAAAGTACCCCCCACCGATTTGAACTAGCGGCCCTTTTGGATCAGGGTTAGAAGGGGGATTTCGCGTGCCGGGATTTGGCAGCTGGAGGGAGTTTTTGCGCGCGTTGTAATTTCAGGATAGCAAGGCGCGGGTTGTGAAGGCGCCAGTTTTGGGAGCACGATATCTGAATTTTCGGGATATAACAAGACACGGGTTGAATTTTAGGGACAAGCCTAACGTGTAGTAATATTGTACTTGAACGTACCAAATCAATTCGCACTTCCCTCAACCAAAAAGAAAACGAAAAAAATAAAACTATTCACACCACAGAAAGAGAGAGTCTTGCCCCATTTTACTATACAAATGCTATTCAAAGCTACTCCCTCCTTCCATCTATATAGGGCCTAATGCATTTTTCGATGCTAACTTTGACGAAATATTAGAGCAGTGATATATGACATGCAACTTACACAAAGCACACCGTTAAATTCGTCTGTGAAAGGTTCTTTCAATGATATAATTTTCACATTGTGCATGTCATGTACTATTAATCTTGTCAATAGTCAAAGGCGGTCTTAAAAATCTCATTACGCCCTATATAGATGGAAGGAGGGAGTATGAATCCATGTTATGTCCGATTAAATTTTTTCGCTTGCTATATAATGCATGTAACCTACTCATACCAACATTTTAGTGCATTCCAAATGTCTATACTACCGCTGCAATTTGAACTAACTTTGAATTCGTTTCTCTATTTCAATAAGAATCTACAATCATGATTGTTGCCAACTTCAACCATCATAGTTTCCTTGCTATCCGCCAGATATAAATCGGATGGCCTATAATGCAGGATGGCAGGCACACCATCATCAACAACTCTGTTTTTATAAGAGTAGAGATAAAATATATTAAATGTAGTATAGCATGTTCATAACCACACCATGTGTATCGCCGTTATATATATATTCACACATGCGTTGGTTTGAAACACTATGATAAATTCTTCAAATATCCGAATTCTCTTTTTATAATGAAGTATATATGATCTCTATTCGTCTTTTACAACCACACAACCCTCTTATCTTTCTAGCTAGCGCTAACTTTCTCTTGTGCATGCACACACCCGCATCCCTCTCACCCACCCTCAACATTCTCTAGCTCCATCGCGCAAATTCATCTTTTCACTTTAGGTCGTTCACCCATGGTGTGTGTAGGCCCCCCAGCTCCTTCTTTACGGCACACATCGATCGATATGCCTCTCTAGCCAAGTGTGCCTAGCACAAACACAAGCTTCCCCTCTTCTCTTGTCACCGTCCATGCCTCACTCCCACCACTCTTTTCATCGTTCTCGTACTCGCACACTCCTCCCCCCTCGATATAGTATGCCTCTCGTACCACCTCCTACATGCATCCCTCTCTCTCTATCCTTCTCCTCGTGCCTCATTTGCTTCTAGCACACACATGCATGTATACCGATCGATCTCCCAACATATACCTAGATCGACTTTAACTACCCCCCCCCCCCATCGATCGATGTACCTCACAAGTTATGTCTCTCCTTTCTCTTACAAAGGGCGATTGATCTTCCTATGTAGTTATGTCTGCTTACCACAGCCACATTGTCCCCCCTCATCATTCGTGCATGCCTCCTGACCCGTGTCTCACACGCACGTGCACAGACAACAAGCAGCCATCTCCTCTCTTATTGATATTGCGGGCGTGCCCTCCGTTTGTCTAGCAAGCCTATCCCACCATTTGTTAGAAGCACAACTCCACTACCACCCCCTCCAACACTCTAGCTCTATCTCTCTCCCAACCTTATTCCTCTCCTGCACATATGCATGGATGCCGATCGATCTCCCTTAATACATGAGGTAGATCGATCTCCTTAATACATGAGGTAGGCCTCTCTCCTCCACACATATACCAGCCATTGTACCTCTATAGTTAATTGGGCCTCCCTCTTCCCCCACCACACACCGATAATCGAGCACTGCAGGTAGGTATCCATGCCACAGAGACAAACTGCACATGTCCCATCTCACGTTCCAGTAGGCCATCCACTCTATATCTTTGACGTAGGCACACACAAATTCGATGGCACTCTTTATCGATCGTGCGCACACACACACACACATCATCCCTCTCTTCGATTCTATGGACACCTCAAGCCGATGATACCTCCACTCTCTTCTCGTGGATCGCCCCCTCTCTATATATGTTATTTCCAGGACTCTATTTCACACACATTGCATATGTTACATTTTTTGATTGACCCCCCCCCCAAAAAAAACTCTCAAGAACCCACACACTATATCTCTCTAGGTTTGTATCTCTCTCACACAACCCCACGTAGGTGGTGTACGTATACAAGAAGAGAATAGGTGCACCGTGGACGTACTCGCGCTTCGTGCCCAGCCACACCCGTGCGGGTACACGGTGGAGCTCATTCCTTTACGAAATGGCAGCCCATGTGCTAATTTGAACGCCTGTAGCGGTTGTTTACCTAGGGAGGTCGTGTACCACACGTGCACGAAACAAAGTTCGACTTGGAGCGTTGCCGCGTTATTTTTAAATAAAGTTATAGCGCTCAATGGCACTACATAGAATATAAAATGATTTTTGTGGAGAAAAGTAGTCCCCTCACTATATACAATGGAGCCTGCCTGCCTGGTTTATCGCTCTTCAGAGTATCTCACACAAGGCTGCGGTGGCCTCTCTCTCTCACGGTTGGTCACTGATCCGGCCGCATCCCGTCCGCCGAGGGAAAGGGAGTGCGGTGGCCTCTCTCTCTCTCTCAACGTTGGTCACTGATCCGGCTGCATCCCATCCGCCGGGGGAAAGGGAGGAAGTGCATCGTTTCTCCGTTCGATGGCACCGAGGCAGCACGTCCCGATCTGCGGTACACGTCGTTCTCTCTGACCAAGCTCCGGCGCGGCAGGGCCTACGCCACCTGCTCGTAGATTCCGCCCACCGCCGCTCACCTAGTTACATCCTGACGTCCTCCAGGTATCCCCTCCGGCCTTGCTCCACTGCCCGTCTTCCCACGTCGTTGCATGTGGATCTTCCATAGTTCTTTGCCCAAAACGTAGATCGTCCGGCGTACTTTCCATATTGCATTCTCGTCCTCACACCGTTTTAGACAAACACAACCGTGTTGTTATCTTCCCTTTGGACAAGGAACATGCTTCTTTTTTGTCGTCGCATGTGTCATCAACTGTTATTGGCCAGTAATTGTTTCCTTTCTACCTCTTTTTTGCAAACGGGCTATCCATTTCACCTTGTCGCTATTGCGACCTTTTGGTGAACTGCACAAATCACTTTTTTCTTAAGAGTGTTTTGTGCAGTTGTACTAAAATGTCACACGGGCAACGTCTCTACATTTCAGTGCGACTGCACAAAGGGAGATTGGTTTTGCTCTATCCTCCTCATCCAACTCTGAGCCTAATCTTCTCCAACTAGTTAGTCTTAAGAGAGACTGCAAAGGTGACCGGCTTCTATTTGTGTGTTTATTGTTTCATCAGAAGTCCTCTATTATCATAATCAGACTTAATATCTTTGGAACAGGGACGCTCAGCTCTATTTTAGTGGAACTGCAAAAAATGATCGGAATGTTGCATGCTCCAGACAGCTACTTTTTTTCCAAACATGCCTTGTTGATTTAGACAGAGCTGGGGGGACGTTGCTGCCAATGAAAGCATGGACCAATTTTAATTTAACACCTTCTCACAACTTTTTCTTCAGTTGTGATGTAATTATTAGCTCTGATCTGCTAATAATTGACATGCATTAGCAAGGAAGTTAGTTTTTTATTGTTTCTGAAAGATCATCGATGGAAAGACACGCGAAACAAAAGCTGAAAGCTCACACCATTGTACAATTTCATGTCGCTGGAAAATTATTTGTATAGTACGTCAATTATGTAAACAAATGATGGAAGCTTGATAGCATTGCCAGAAGCCTCTTCATCATCCGGGTCCATGTGCCATGCACAAAATTATAATCCTTCATTCCTAAATATTTATCTTTTTACAAATTTCAAACGGGTGTATTTTAGAGTGTAGATTCACTCATTTTGCTTCGTATGTGTACTCCCTCCATTCCTAAAAATTCTATTCATCTTTCTAGAGTTTCAACAAGTGACTACATACGAAGCAAAATGAGTGAATCTACACTCTAAAATATGTCAATATACATTCGTATGTGCCATTCCATTTGAAATCTCTAAAAAGACAAATATTTGAGTAGTCACTCGTTGAAATCTCTAGAAAGACAAATACTCCAGAATATATTTAAGAACCGAGGGGGTAGTGCACAACCGCATGGGAGACTCAGCCCGGTCGTTGCGCCACATTAATAGTGAGTAATGAGCAGTCAAATCATAAGCCCCACCTTACCCACTGTAAGTTTCTCTGAACAAGCAACCATCAATACGCTCTTCTTTGAATCCGCTCATACTACTCCATCCGTCACTATTTGTACAACGCGCTTCAAAAAAAAGAAAAAAAATCTGTGGGACCAAGGCGACTAGCGATCGGCCTGAAAAATAGCATTGGTAGTTATAGCACGGCGTCTATTACTAGAGGGAATATTGCGTACACACATGCATGCAGTGCTTCCACCCCGGGTACACACATGCATGCACTTACTCCACTCCGTAGTAGTAGTACAGTACATGGAGAGAAAATTGTGGACTTGATTGCGGTTACCACGCCCTAATTAATTGAGCATTAAACCAAACGCATCTAAAGTCTCTCTGGTGGTGGAAATGCATTGAGAGAAATGCATCATAATGAAGCGCGCCCTGTAAACTGTGACGGAGGGAGGAGTAGTATGAAGGTGCAAAACCAAGTACGCGTATGGCCAGTCGGTCAACGCACCTCCTCTTGGCATATCACTGACATGTGGGACAGGAGTGTGAGCAAACCGATCTCAATTGACGGCAATGAGCCAACCCGTCGTTCCTTGAGAGAGACGAGGAGCGAGAACACACAGACGGGATCGCACGGAGGCCAAGATATATTCGAGCATGGTTGGTTGATCGATATCATTCATTACATGTTGGGCTACCGTTTTCCGCCCTTCTCGGGAATAAACATGTACTTTATTAGAGATAAAAAATAAGAGTACAGACGCTCCACCATGTGGTTCTAGTAGTAGTACTACTCGTACTACTGCGCTTGGCTCTTCGCCTCTTCGTGAAGTCGAACAATGATGGTACTCCGCATGTTGGGTACTACAGTGTATGCATCTGACAATCTGACACCGAATGGACTGATGCATGTCCACCGAGGGTAGGTTGCATTAGTCAAAAGGCGTAAGCAAGCTTCACCATGTCCTGCAAGCTTCTCCTTGTTCTGCGAGTTAACGGGACACACCAAAAAGTAGTGCTAGTCCATACTCCCTCCTTTCCGGTTAATATGGCTTAATCTTTTTTGCGGGTAAATGAGAGAGCTTTATTCATATATAAGCATTCTTAGGACGATCAGCCAAGACACTGGTCACTAGGAAGCGAGGTACCACGCAAAAAAAGAAGTAGGAAGCGAGGTGTTTCATCAAGCCAGCTCTCTGCCACATTCAAAGTGCAGCAAGCACGGTTCACACGAAGATGCGCCGCAAGGTTTGCTGACCTGTTTACATGCTGAATAACAAAAAAAGAGGAAATATTACCGAGTGCTACTATTTGTAACAGGATATGAGCCAGAATTAAGCGAGAATTGTGGCGAGTGTTCCATGCAATCAACTTCCATTATCACATGCGAGAACCTCGAAGAGAACCAAATGTGTTGAAGATTGCTTTATCACATTTTAAAATTATAATAAGGGTGAAGACGCTCCTCCATCCGGTTCCTAGTACTAGTATAGTACATACCTTTATAGACTATAGTAGTAGTAGTAAACTTTGCGCTTGGCTGTTCGCCTATTCGGGAAGTCGAACAATAATAGCACTAGTAGTATAGTGTATGCTTCTGGCAATCTGACACCAAATTAACTGTTGCACGTCCACCGCCTGAGCGAGGGAGAGCTTGCATTAGTCAAAAGTTTCTCCTTGTCCTGCGAGCCACCACGTGCAAGCTTCTCCCGTCCTGGAACCTTCTCCTTGTTCGGCAAGTTGACGGGACACATCAAAGTAATGCTAGTCCATACTACCTCCTCTCCGGTTAATATGGATTAATTTCAAATGAGATAAATACACTGTCTGTCACTGTATATTTGTAAAAATATGGTTAGTGGACTTCATAATACGCTCATTGCGCTCAATATATATATTTTTCGGTGTTCATACGGTCACTAACTCACCCTGACTGAGTATGTGTGTGCATGCACGTGTAGGTTGAGCACTTGAGCGTGACTGTGTGTGTTCCGTCGTGTGCTCGGACATGCATGCATTAGGGCGTCGCGCGCGTTTTTGCGTCCATGTGTACGTGTGACTGTTGCATACACGTAGGGGGAGTACGTGTAGGGGGCACTAAGGAGCAGTCAAATCACACAGTAAGTTAGTCGGAAGAAGCAACCATCATTTCACTCTTAAATGACACGTACGCAATATAAAATGGTTGATATGGAGAGAAAAAGAAAACCACTATATATACACTAGCAGGAGCCTAAGCAACAAGCCTGCTGGCTTAGGTTGCTCTCTACACAAGCATAGAACGACGGGCCTGATCCCGCAGCTGGGGGAAGGGAACAATGTTCTGCGTAGACGCGGCCGACATCGGCGAGGGAGAAAACCCAAAGTCGGTACGTCCCAATCGGGGGTCACTGCGGTATGGGCCGATGTCGCATCCCAACCGCCCTTCTAGCTACAGCCCGACGTCCCAGGTAGTCCATCTTCCTTTTGGAGCCGGCTTGCTCCACTGCCGTAGCTCCATATCCATGTCGATCTTTCTCTACTTCTACCGGCTTCTACTTGTGATGAGTTTATGTCTCATGAACTAGTGCCAGTACTATTATTCTAATCACACTTCTTCAATATCTTTGCCATCAGGGATGCTCAGGTCGATTTTAGTGGAACCGCACAAAGGCATCGTATGATCCAAGGGTGCCAGCCATCTTTCCTTCGACAGGTTCTACCTGGCAGGAAATTAAATCATGTTTAGGCTTTAGGGTTTAAGTCGTAGTGACCCCATCAGTAGTTTTTATTTAGTACACGCTCTCACAACATTTTTCTTTAGTTCTGAAGTAAATATTGGCTATGATCTCTGAATCATTGAGATGCATCAGCATGCGTGTCAGTTTTCCTTTGTATTTGATGGAATGTTGTAACGGGGTAACCTTCGAATAGGAATGAAAATGGAGTGGAAAAGTTGCCATTTTTCTGGAGAAAAAATGGAAACGGAGAGAAACCAATGTTTCGTTTCATTGGATTGCGCCATCAAGCAAAACCAACGTTTAAATCACGTCTGTCGTGTTCGTGTCTCACCCTCCTCCACGGCTCGACCCCACACGGTCGCTCGGCATGCCACTCAATGCAAACCGAGTATACGATAACTTTCCCGCCTGCTTGTCGATGGATCGCGCCATGGAGTACTAGCACTACTGGAAGAGATTGACGAGTTGGGGGAGGACAGCTAGCTGTACCACGGACTCCCAAGAACTTTTTACATGCATGTTGTAGCCGGCTATTGCGACCTTTGAACGCGGAGCAGCCGCGTGCACTCGGAAGCGGTGCAGGGACGCTCTCTCGGCCGGCGTGCCGCTTCAATGCCGGCGCCAGTGAGAGGTCGCGTGCGCTCTGTCCGGGCATGAATGCGGCACTGACCGTTTCGGGAGGGAAGCACGCGCGGGTGATGAAGAGGGTTCGGGTTGGTCAGGACCGGCCGTGGCAGCGGTCCGGACGTGCGCAAACAAGAGATGATGTACGTTAATATTGCTGCGTATATAATTAACAACGTAAATAATGTGCCAATTGGACAAATATGATTGGAGATGGAGATGGAAATGGAATTTTACGTAAACACGGATATGCATGTCTATGTCTATGTGTGTGTGCGCGACGACTCTCGCGACCTGGAAGCGGGGGCGTGTTTTTGATCGAGTTTTCTTTCTTGGTACATTAGAAAATCAGTTTATCTAATTCACATCTAGATGTTATTTAAGGATATCACATCTAAGCTCCCACAAGTATATAATGTAGCAACAAGAAACAAAAAAACTAGGAAAAAATAGACCACAAACAGAGTGGACATCAACTTAGATGTGACATAACTATGTCACATCTAGATGTGTCCTAGACAGACCCTTAAAAAATTGTCCACCAATTTTCGTTTCTTTTTTCCGGGAACCCGCGTATTCTATTTAAAACCACTGCTATGAAGAGATTTTTTTACTCCATTATAGCCTCTTGTTTGATAGAGTTTCTCATGTCTCGCTCTCTCACCCCACGTCGGCTGGTCCAACATCACCTACTAGTACTATTAGGCTGGTCATAGTGGGGAGTAACTTAGACTAGTGTCATGCATATGACACTAGCCTAAGTTACTACCTTCATAATGCAAAGTAACATAATAGTAGTATCTTAGATGGCTTCATTTATTAGCTTGTAGACTCATCTTGTCTTGGAAAGCGCCATGTTACAGTAACATATTATGTTACCATCTCTCATTAATTACTTGACACATAAGCACAAATTTCTTGAAATGCGCTATGTTACTAGCTAAGTTACTCCCACTATGACTAGCCTTATAGAGGAAATGCCACTCGAAAAGTTGTCCTGATTTATGCCTCGGTGGAGGTATACATGTTGTTTCAACAAAAAGTACATGGTGGTTGTGCAGTCATTGTCCATATGGTGGTAGTACTATCACTTGTTAAATGAAGAAATGCTTTTTTTCTCGGGTATCCTGGTTTAGTTCCCATGAAGATAATTATGATGCTTCTGTTTGTTGGTGTACTTTTCATTAATTCTTATTGACCATTGAGATGTCGTTGCTAACCCTTTTTTATATTTTTGGAAACAACGATGCATGTCTCCATACCCGGGCATGTCTTCCTCAATTTTAGTGGAACTGCACAAAATTGGATGGCCATTGTTGTTCCGCCTCACTGTCCTCTACCACGTGGTTCTTCCTTCCTCGAGCTTGATTACTGAGAAGAAACAGACCACAGTGAGGATTTGTCAAACTTCATAGGTGCCTCACCCAAACTTGATGCCAAATGGATGATGCATCACCACGATGACCTATCGATGCTCATGGTTGCGCCTCATGATTGCGTCGGCTGGTGAAGCTGATCGATTTTCAATGAAAAACAAGTTGTCTTCCATCAGTGCTCTTTGCTTGTTACGCACAAAGATGATATCCTTCGTCAGTTCACCTTGGTTGCATTGGAGACGCAGTCGTCTTTCACGTTGGTGCAATTTTATCACACAATTGGCTATGAACCAAATTTTTCACACGTTAGATAATTTGGCGCATGTGTGGTTGTTCAATTAAGGGAGGGTAGTGTACCACACGTGAAGGACAGGAAGTGCGACCAGGATGCGTGGGCATGGATCGTTAGTTCATCGGAAGTAGTACTAGTTTTCTTCACTGTACATTAAATAAAGAGTTTCGTTTCATAGTTACACAATTTAAAACGATTGTTATGGAGAGAATAAGAAAACCACTCCACTATATATTAGTCGTATACACGAGAGTACTATATGGACGCAGCTTCATTGACTTAGTGCACCTTCCTTTGGATTTATGACAGGTGGGACCAAAATGTGGCTGGCTCACCTGTCATACAGCCAAAAGCAGGTGAAGTGAAGGCACCGGAGCTCAGTCCATACTACAGTAGTATATATATATATATATATATATATATATATATATATATATATATATATATATATATATATAAGCGGGAGCCTCAGCGCTTGTTCGCTAGGGTTTGCACTCTCCACACGCTCGCCGCACTACATATATGTTACACGCTGGAGGCTAAGCGTTCATTTGCTAGGGTTTGCTATATTCACAGTCTCTCACCTTCTCTTCACCAGATCTAAACAAGACTGCATTGGCCTCTTGTCTCTCTCCCCCCCCTCACAGTTGGTGAAGGAGGCGTCTGTATCCCGTCGCACCGGGAAGGGGAGGAGGTGCAACGTTCACTCTATCACCTTCGGCGAGGGAGGCAATCCACTGCCGGCTGCGTTGTCTTCTTTCACCCAGCGCCTGTGCGGGAGGGCCACCGACCCCTTCTTCCTCGCTGCCGTACATAATGTGGGCAGATCCGGCCTCCCGCTGCATGCCTTGCCACATCCCGACGACCCTAAGGTATAAGTTTCTTTGAAACCGTCGTTGCTCTAGATGCATGTGGATCTTTTTCGATCTGTAGTAGAATCTAGGTCTTGGTTCAAAGAGTAAAGAAGGGTGCGGTGGGCTGGAGCAAGAATCTAGGACGAGGTTCAATGAGGAAAGGAGGGACGGAAAGTAGTATAGACTGGCTATCCAGCCGCTTTGTAGGTCGAAAAGGGAAAAGGGGGGTAACCCAGTACACACATCTGTAAGGAACCGATCTCTTTGTTGAAAAGGGGAAGAAACTGGGGGGTCAGGTAGTTTGTGCAGGACTAGATTTGCTGCCCTCACATAGGAAGAAGGTTCAAAGAGAACAAATATGGGGCCAACGCATATATGTTGCTTGGCTACATACTCTGCATCACCCATTTATACGTGTGGACGCACATGGTGCTGGCATGTCCCATACAGCTATTTTGCTGTTGCTAATCTAAGAATGCCACCGGAAAATTGAAGCAATGCCACTGTTAAAAGTAAATAACATTTTTTAACGAATGTTGTTTCAAGAGAATGTCTTTGTTAATATGAATAAATGCAACCGTTTTAGAAATGCCACTGTCCTACTTTGTTTTCCATCCAAGATAAGTTAGATGCTTCTTTCTGTCACCGTTTATTTCATCCTCATTTATCGACAAGTAATTGTTTCCTTTTTTGCCTCTGTTAAAACAGGGGTATCGATTCAACTTGTTGCTATTGCGACATTTTGCTTCGCTACTCGAAACAATTATGTTTTAAGAGTGTTTTGTGTAGTTCAACTTGAATGTCACACCGGTGACTTTGCTTAATTTTGGTTGAACTGCACAAAAGGAGATCAAGATTTGTTTCCCGTCTTCGTGGCGAGTTGTTTCAAATCTTGGTCTCAACCACATGATGTGCAGTGTGCTTTGAGATGTTGTGCTACTTGTTTTGGTACTGTTTTAAATAAATGTTGAATTGAAGCTATTGTATTGCTGTCTTTTCCCATTAAGAAGTGAACAAAAATGGGACCAACCCAGACATGATGCTTGTTGCTTTGTTACAAAAAATTCAGTATCACCCCCTTTATAAGCCAGTAATTGATGCCACTCTCAGAATTAACTACTGAATCTTATTTCAAAACTGCAACACTTGTTAGGAATTGGCGGGATTACCATTTTTGTGGCCGCATGTTTCATCCTCCTTTATTAGCCAGTAATTGATTCATTTTTTGCCTCTGTTTAAACAGGGATATCTATTCAACTTGTTGCTATTGCGACATTTTTCTTCGCTACACGAAACACTTTGCCTGATTTCAGTGCAACTGCACAAAACGAGATTGGATTTCCTATTCGTGTTGGTAGATTCGTATTTTATCTTGCCTGTCTCATGACAGGTCAGTACAGGCCTTCATCCACATGATTGTCCAGTGTGCTTTGAGAAGTTGTGCTACTTGTACTGGTACTGTTTTAAATAAATGTTGAATTGAAGCTATTGTATTGCTGTATTTTCCCATTAAGCAGTGAACAAAAATGGGACCAACCCAGACATGATGCTTGTTGCTTTGTTACAACAAACTCTGCATCACCCCCTTTATAAGTAGATGGAAGCACATACTGTTGTTGCACCCACTCTCCCCTGGAACTGTTTATGCTTTTCGTTAATCTAATGCCGCTGGTAGAATTAAGCAATGCCACTCTCAGAATTAATTAACTACTGAATCTTAGTTCAAAACTGCAACACTTGTTAGGGATTGGTGGGATTACCATTTTTGTGGTCGCATGTTTCATCGTCCTTTATTGTCCAATAATTGATTCCTTTTTTGCCTCTGTTAAAATAGGGATATCTATTCAACTTGTTGCTATTGCGACATTTTGCTTCGCTTAATTTTGGTGGAACTGCACAAAATGAGACCGGATTTCCATATATGTGTTGAGATCTCTTTGAGATCTTCCTCACGAGTTGTTTCAAATCTTGGTCTTGAAAGGTCAGTACCGACCTTCCTCAGAATTAACTACTGAATCTTAGTTCAAAACTGCAAACACTTGTTAGGGATCGGCAGGAGTACCATTTCTGTTAGGGATCGGCCGGAGTACATGTTTAAGAAATGTATTGTTTAGATAATGTCTCTGCTATTATATATCAGTTACAGACTTAAAGTGTTTATCAAATGGTACTATCCTTCTTTGTAGTTCTTTCTACATGTTTAACCAAGGTATTGCTAAGATAATGTCTCTGTTAAAATGAATCAGTCGCATTGTTTTAGGAATGATACTTTTCTACTTTTTCGTTCTTTATACATGTTGAAACAAGGCGTTGTTAAGATAATGTCTCAGTTAATATGAATGAATCACACTGATTGAGAATTGCTACTCTCCTGCTTTGTTTCCCTTTAAGATAAGGTAGATCAGTACATGTTTTTCTTCTGGGAGTACAAGTCATCAACCGTTATTTCTCAGTAATTGTTTCCCTTATACCTTTTGTTGCTTACAGGGATATCAAAATTAAAGCTCGGTTTTATTCCGACTTCGATTTTAGTTGAACTGCACAAAAGGAGCAAATGTGTCCAAGGCAAACTGCTGCATTACTGGGTCCAGTTGGTTGTTCCACTTTGTAGAAAGAAGCAGTCTCTGTTTGCGCTACATTACAGAAGGAATGACCGAGAAGCTTTACAGAGTATTAGGCCTTCCACTATGTAGGCCAAAAGAGGTGCCAATTTCACCTTTTCTTAGTTTGGCACCGAATCCCTCCATTGCTTCAGCCGGTGCCATAAATATTAGACACCGGTGACATGACTAGTCCGCAGAGACCATTGGCAATTTAACAACACATGGAGTGCCCTGGGCAAAAAGTGCCCAAACAAGTACAGGAAGCGACAAGACTCCACGATCATAGGCATTACATATTTTCAATGGGAAAAGCTTGTCAAAGTATAATCATTGATGTTAGCAAGAAGACGTTACTTTAAAATATTAGAATTGGAAAACCTTGTCAAAATTTGCTCATTGATGTTAGCCAGAAGACATGCATTTGATATTTTTGAGTGGGACGCCCTTGCTGTGAGCAGCGTCAAGTGTTTTTTCCTATTCCTGTGTTCAGTTTAGAAGTAAATAGTTACTCTGATGAGATATTCCTGTGTTAAGAGTTTGTTCTGAAAATTATCTATGTAATGTCAGGCCTTGTGTTTGATTGCAAAGTTGAGCTTGGAATGTTGTGGCATGCGGCATCACGAGCTGTTCACCGTGCCTCCTGAGGATAATGCTTCTTATTGTTTTGCATGTCAATCTAATGCCAGTGATTTGCTTGTTAAGAAGATCATCCTCTTTTGCTGTTTCCATGCTTAAGAAGTTCATCGTTTGATGTTTCATTCATAGCCTATACGGCAAGTCGGGTAGGTTAGACGTGAAACCATATGATCTTCCGACTAACTCATGATATTAGGCCGTGATTGGATCGTCACTTTCCAACCAAAACCGCTTGTAAAACTGACGCTTGTAAATTAAAGCAGATGGTCTCGGGCGAAGGCGCTTGGTTGGTCGATTTCGACTAGTAAAATATCGGAAGTACTTCACACACGATAAAAACGCTAAACGACACTCGGACGATTGCTAATCCGTCCGTTAGCTGCTGTTTCAGCCTTGCCCATGGATGGCATGATACGCACATCGTGCATGTATCGTCTGGTAATGTCGTCCATATAGTAGTGCTCGTAAAATATACACTGGTCTCTCAAATTACACGCGTAACCCGCCGGTTTTACTTACAGACCTCGGGCCCTCGGTTTCATTACGCCTGTATTTTACGCGTTGTTTCCGATGACAAGTAAATTACACTTGTATGTTAATATAGGTTTGAAATAAACCAGAGCTCCCAAGCGCGGACTTACCGTTTCATGTCGTCTCAGTTTCTCGAAGGTGCTCATAGGTGTCTGATGATCCTGGCTTCCTGAATGAGTAGCGGGCGCTGTATCAGACCATCCATAGGGCCCGCGAGGCCCTCTCCCTTGTCCTTTGAGTTGTTGCGCTCGCCGTGGCACCGAGCATTGTTAACATCGTCAACGAACATGAGGATTCAGGAGATGACTTTATTTTGACTGGATGACACTAGGGACCCACTAGGGTCATAGCCGTACGTACGCAAGTGCCTCCCTATTATGTACAACTATATTTGTTTTGCTTTCTCCTGGTTTCCTGACATCACGGTCCCACACCATTGTCAACCTATGTAGTCAATATAAACGAGAGAATTGCACAAGGTGTGGCCGACAGCTGGGACCAAGCAGCTCGAGCAGTATTTGTGTTTTGGAGGCGTGAGCACTGCAGAGTTTTTCTTGGCAATGATTTCATTGTTGTTCAGAGGAGAGCAGGGTATTAACTGGGCGGGCTGTGGCCTGTCAGCCCAGGCCAGATATCTAGCCCAGATACTATTTTTTTTCAAAATGAAAATGGCTAGCCCAGCTATACGTCTTTTTGAGGAATACCCAGGCAATATCAACTTGTTATTCTCCGCCCCGCTGGGCTGCAAATCTTTCCTAGGAGGGATAGATTAGGCTTAACAGGAAAATGGGCTTTAAAAATAATAAATGGGATGTAATTATAAAAATTGGGCAGTAACTATAAAAAAATGCACCAAACTTGAAATTAGTTTATAAAATATTATTTATGGATTTTGAAAATCTTAAATTTTCATTGTTGCACGCGCAATGTTTCGTTGGATTTTTACATAATACAAATTTACATTTAATCCGACTAGAAATTTCGGGATAAAAATATTTCGGAGCCCATCAAAATGTGGGAAATTTATTGAATTCTGTCTTCAACGGTTGGTTGAAATTATTAATCATTGTCCTAGCTAGAAAATGGGATGTACTTTTAACAAACTGTAAATGGGTTGTTGTAAATTCCATTAGAATTCAAAAATTGGTTGTACATTCTTACAAAACGCAAATGGGCTATAAGTTCTCTTCCACACACTTGTGGGCCTACTAAGTGACGCGTCCCCTAAAAAAATAAGTTGACGCGTATGCAAGGCTTTGCCAACTTATTATAGTCAACACACGGTTCTAGCAGCAGTGGCCGTTGGATGTCTATCCAACGGATGTCGTGCTTCTTCTTCAATCTTGGATATTCTTAGCTTCGGCCACCCAAAAAATGATTCCTCCCCCTGACATCTGGGGTGCACCATTTTGGAGGCTGACCTATGGGCCTACTAAGTTGGAGCGTACCAAGGGCTTTGTCAACTTAGTCAATATAAACAATTCTAGCTTTAGTGACCGTACAATGTCCATCCAACGGCCGTAGTGCTTCTTCAACCTCTGGTCTTCTTGGTCCAGCCGCCCAAAGCAGCGCCGGTCGTGCCGCCTCCTCCTACCTCCCGTGGCCGGTTGTGCTATTGCGGAGGCCTCACCGGCCCCATACTACTCCCACCGCTGGCCAGGCCATCCCTCCACTCACCCACACCCCATGTTATGCTGCGGCGACGGCAGCCTCAGACCGCAGCCGAACCAGTGAACGCTCGTACTCCTCTCCGCGCGGGCATCCACTGCTGCGTCTTCCCCGGCTCCGCGTCATCCCCTTCCTAGGCCTCGCCGTCGTCCAGACCACCGCCCTGGTGCTCTCGGCACGGCATGGTCAACATGGTCAACAACCGACTTCCATCGGAAGGGTATTATATGTGGAGAGGCTGACAGCTGGGTCCAGGCGGCCGCAAGGAAGTGCCTCCTTATTACGCACAAAATAATTATTCCTCCACCGGACAGTAGGGACCCACCGGATGGGCCACCTTATTTCACGAAAAAAACGTTCCCCCCTAACTGCTAGGACCCATCGGACGGGCCAGCGTATTTCGCGAAAAAAAACGTTCCCCCCACTGTTAGCTCGGACCCACCGGAAGTGCCTCCTTATTACGCACAAAAAATGAATACTCCCCCTGCTAGCTGGGACCCACCATGGTGGGAGGCTGACTTGTGGGCCTACTAAGTTGACTGGGACGGGGGCCTGTGTCAACTTTAGTCAATATGAACGATTCTAGATCCAGTGATCGTACGATGTCCATCCAACGGCCGTAGTGCTTCTTCAACCTCTGGTCTTCTTGCTCCAGCCGCCCAAAGCAGCGTCGGTCGTGCCGCATGCCCCTGCCTCCCGTGGTCGGTTGTGCTGCCGCGGAGGCCTCACCGCCCCCTACTATTCCCACCGCTGGCCAGGCCCTGCGGCGATGGCAGCCTCACACCGCAGCCGAACCAGTGAACCCTCGTACTCCTCTCCGCGCGGGCTACCACTACCGTGTCTTCCCCGGCTCCCCATCGTCCCCTTCCTAGGCCTCGCCGTCGTCCACTACCCTGGTGCTCTCGGCACGGCATGGTCAACGTGGTCAAGGAACAACTTCCATCGGACGTGGACTGTACGTGGAGAGGCTGACAGCTGGGTCCACGGCCGCAGCAAGGAAGTGCCTCCTTATTACGTGCAAAATAATTATTCCTCCACCTGACAGCGGGGACCCACCGTACGGGCCACCGTATTTCATGAAAAAAACATTTGCCCCTGACTGCTAGGACCCACCAGCTACATCTTCGCATGCAAGGAAGTGCGTCCGGGCAAAAAAACGATTCGCCCCCCTGACTACTGGGACTCACCAGCTACATCTTCGCAGGCAAGGAAGCGCCTGACAGTCGGGACCCACCTGGTCGAAGCGTACGTAGCGTTGTCATTCTGGTCGTGAACGTGTATGTACATACATACGTAGCATGTACACGTACGTACAGCGACCAGGGTGCAAGAAAGAAAATACGGCCACGTATGTGTACATACGGGCGGGGTCTCGAACGCCTACTCGCGCATACGTATGGCGAGGGCTCGTTGACATGGCTGGGTCGGAACGGAGAAGCATCGTCATCGTCGTGTTCATGGGGAGGCAACGGAATGCGTCGTGTTCATGGGGAGGCAACAGAACGCGTTGTGTTCATCGGGAGGCAACGGAATGCATGGGAGCCAACTGGCTGGGTCGGAACGGAATGCGTGGTCGTGTTCATCGGGAGGGCTTGGACGGAACAGGCGATGGAAAAGAGGCCTGGAGTACCGCAGAATGGAGGAAACGTCCTTGTGTTCGACCGGCCACGTTCGAAACGGGATCCTATTAATCGGGAGGGGTCTGGCGTACCACAAAACGGAGGAAACGGACCTCCTACGGTCGAAATGGGGGTCCTGTTGATCGGGAGGGGTGTGGCGTACCGCAAAACGGACGAAACTGACCTCCTACGGTCGAAACAGGGGTCCTGTTGATCGGGAAGGGTGTGGCGTACCACAAAACGGACGAAACGGACCTCCTACGATCGAAACGGGGGTCCTGTTCATCGGGAGGGGTGTGGCGTACCGCAAAATGGGACTCCACGGGATACTGTTCATCTCCACCATCGACCTCCTCCAGCCTCCACGGGCTACCGACGACCTCCTCCAGCCTCAACGGGCTCCTGTTCATCCAGCCTCCACCGCGCGCTACTCCACCGGCTACTGTTCAACCACCCCTCCACTGTCTACTATTCATCCAGGCCTCCACACCACAGGGTCCTGTTCAACCACCCCTCCACGGGCACCCCTCCACCATCTACTGTTCATCCAGCCCTCCACCACACCACGGGGTCCTGTTCATTCACCCCTCCACGGGCACCCCTCCACTGTCTACTGTTCATCCAGCCCTCCACCACACCACGAGGTCCTGTTCATCCAGAGGCAACGCCACCCCTCACTGTTCATCCAACCCCCCCCCCCCCCCCCCCCCCCCCCCCCCCCCCCCCGCGCAATGCTCACTGTTCATCCCAGAGGCAGCATCGATCGGCTTCAGTTAGCAACAGTAGTGAAGGAATCGCTCGATCGGGTTCAGTTAACATCCATCGATCGATCACTCGGGTTCAGTAACGCGTAGCCTGCAGTGCAATCGCTCGGGTTCAGTTAGAGCCCAACGCCTCGCTCGGGTTCAGTTAGAGCCACGCCTCGCACACACACACGCGTACGTGTACGAGAGAAACGTGCATCGCTCGGCCCCCGACCTCCCACCGTAACAGGGAACTCCCCGAAAATTTCCTTGCCCTCGCTTCTACCACGGTTTTTTCCGTCATGGACGGCCCAATAATGTCATGCAGCTGCGTCTCCGGCCCACCCAGGACGAAAAGCCCATTTTCTGTCATGATTTTTTGTCATAGAAGTAGGAGCCCACCACATCTATGATGATACCGGGTTTTGTCACAATTATCGTCATAGAAGTGTCATATGTATGATAGAAAAAAAAATTGTTCGGCCCAAAATGTCACCGTGTGTCTTTTTTTGTAGTGATCTTCATGAAATCTCTCGACAAACATGTCATGATCATCATCAACATTCTGAGCTCTTCCAAGATATGTATTGAAGTCTTCATGGGAAATACCATCCTGGTCCCTTGGTAAATTGTGTTGTCATCGACTACTTCATTGCCTTCTTTCCAACACAAACTTGTTTGTGTTGTGGCTGTACCTTGAGTTCCTGGCTATCCAGCTTGTCTTATGTCCTACCTTGAAGTAATACCATCTTATATATCAAGAAGGTTGTGAGAATTTAACCACCTCTTAAGAATTCTTGGTATAGTGATACTTCTCACCCTCACCATTCTTCTTGGTACCCATGTTGTTTCTAACCAGAATACCGACAATTGAACTATAATGTGTGAATTCAAAACTTCTAGCAACCCTATTGCTTTGAAGTGAATGGTCGAGTTTCACTCTACTTCTTTTGTTCGTCAAGTCACCATTCTAACATTGATCGTGCAACCCAGCCCATATTTCGGGTGCACCTTTCAACCAATGTTTAATTGTGTATATTTTTCCTCGAGCATACCTCATTATGTCATCTGATCTGACAAATGTTATCCCCTTGTTCACATAGTTGTGGAAATCCATCTTATGGAAATCTCGAGGAATTGTCGCTGAGTCTATCAGCCACCCCCTCATCTCCTTGGTTTAATGATGAACTCTTGTTTCAGAACTCACTTCCATAGTTCATTTCCCAAGAATCTTACAATGTCATCTCGTCAATTTGTGTCGCACCTTCTCTTCTCAGGCACCCTAAGTCTGAGGTATCCTGACACCAATCAGATCTGAATCTCGATCAGATATGATGGTTGGAACATGTTTTCAAGAATTATAACATTGTTCCTCATATGACCTAGTAAGGTGATGTCATGCCTAGAGCACCTGACCGGAGGACCTAGTGTTATAGTTTCCTTTTTAACTAGGTTAACCATTTTTCAATGAGGAAATTGAATGCCTTGTTTAATAAGTTATCCTGATGGATCCTTTGTATATCCAAAGTCTGACCTTTGCTTGAAGACCATGTCAATGCTATCTCGAAGCATGTCTGTGGTGCTCTGATTTTTAACAAGAACATTTGAAGCACAATGCTAAATGTTACTTGCTCAATTATCCAAACACTGTTGCATGGGTAATGTCATGAAATTTCTCTCCCCTTTCCTAAAGAGTTTTCTACATTATATCCTGCCAAGGATATCATGCTCTGTTTGTGCTTGGGAAGGATATACCCCTGATATATGTGTTTAAACACATTTTCCTTTCCATTGTTTGGTTTAACCTTTCTTGTGATCTATATAATCTAAGCGGTAATATTCTCCTGCTTATGTATATACCTCGGTGTACAATTCTGTCAGCAAGACCGTATTACTATTGTTGATGACATTTCGGTAGCCACCGATGGACGCGAACCTTGCCTATTTTCAATGAGCAGGAAAATGGTTCTCTTCGTCCCTCGCCCTTGGTATCAACGTTGTTGCCGACATAACTGACAGGCTACCCTCTGACATGCCTTACTATCGTGACCGTGCAAGATGTCGGCCCCCTTCCTACTTCCAACCACATGGTGGGCCCATAACCCATAGTTCCATAGGATCGAAACCTGACTCTCCTTTACACCCCATGTTCCCAAAGTTATTCCTCGCGCGTGGCCTCGTATGTAATTCATGGGCCACCGTCCCAAGTGATCTATTCTGGTAACAGATGCAGTACTCAATCTCGTTGCTCTGGACCCCTTCCGCATGTTGTTTCAGACATCGAATGATTGCCTATCCGTCTGAAACTTCTCATGGTACCTTCTTACTTTGCTCTCGATAACTTCTTAAGTTTCAATTTGAGAGATACTTATGCTTCTCCCCCTAAGTTAACCATCCGATGATCAATTTTGTTAGAATTTGGCCTTATAGAGTTTTCCCCCCTCTTATCCTTTCGTAAGTCCGGTGAAGATCCTGAAGGAAGGACGACAGTTTCATCATGATGCATTGAGGCATAGGAGTGAAGACATCAATGCTATGGATCGACCTCTTCGAGGAGAGCAACCAAAGACGAGAAGATACGTTAGACTTTCATAACCAGAACTTCCCCCTTACACCCCTCTTAAATCTCGGGACGAGATTTCTTGTAGTGGAGGAGAATTGTGACGCCCGGGTAATTAAGCTACAGAAACCCCCTCGTAATGATGCCACATCACCTCGGTTACTATTGTTAAACTCGCGTTGATTAGGAACCGATTCAAATTCAAATTCAAAATCAAGGCAAACAACAAAAGTTTTCACATGTTAAAACTAAAATGTTCGGGTTGTGACAAATGTTGCATAGGTAGTTATGGTGAAGAACCCATATTTAAATAAAATGTTTAAATGCACTCTAGTAAATAAAACAGTGGCTAAAACAAATATTTAAATGATTTTACAATATTAAACAAATACAGACTAACTTATTTGCCTATCAAACTAAAGATAGTAGCCTAAATTGTAATAGGATTTTTAGATGCAATTCTTGTATTTTAAAACTAGTTTTGTTTTGAAATGAATTAAAAAAGAAAATAAAATAAGTAAAGAAAAGAAAACACAAAAAACAGAACAAAAAAAGAACCCCCCGGGCTTCGGCCCAGCAGGCCACAGGCCCAGCCGGCCGACCCCCAACTCCACTTAACCCCCATTCTCCCGAAACCCTAACCCCCACGCACCCACTTCCCCCCACTCGTCCCACTCCTCCCCCTCCCCCGATCCAGATCGGATCGACGCTCGCAGCGCCAACTGCCGCCCCGCGCCAGGACGCAGCCGCCCGGAGCCCGCGCCAACTCGCCGGCCTGCCTCCTCCTCCTCGCCGGCCTACACCTCGTCACCGTGTTGCCATCGTCTTCGTCTCCTCCGTGCGCCCCACTGCCCCTGACCCTACGACCCCGCCATGAGCACCGCTCCTTCCCCTCTGCCCTCCGCCCTCGCACGCCGTTAGCCGTGGCCACGCGTCACCGTGACCCTGACCACTGATCCGCCCACACGACCCCACCACCACCTCCACCGTTGCGGCCTCCGCCTGCGTCCCGCAGCGTCCCGGACCGCTCACCCACTCTGGCCGCGCTTTGGACGCGCTTGAGCGTGCCCCGCGCCGGCCCGCGCCCTCCTGGCCTCACCTCTGCCTCGCCGCGCGAGCACGCTCGCTCCATCCCATGGCCGCGCCCCCGACACACCCACGCATCGCCGCCCTGCGCGCCCGCCGCATGCCGCCCATGGCAGCGCCCCTCGCGCCCGGCCACAACCCCGCGCGGCTCGCCGCTGCTCTCTGGCACGGCTGCCGCCGAGCTCCGCTCGCCGGCCCGCTGCTCTGCTGCTGCCGCCGACCGCGGCCTGGCTCCATCGCCCGCCCCATCGCCTCGGGCCGGGCTCGACGGGCGCTTCGCCCGCTGCCCACATGCCCGTTCGGGCCACGCCCGATAGGCCCCCTGGGGGCAATGACACGTAGGCCCCAGCCCCCACAACATTTATAAAAAAGGAATTAAAAATAATAATAATAAATTAATTGATTAAAGAATTAATTAACTTAATTAATTGTGTATTAGATTGACCTAATCACTTAGTTAACTAATTAATCATGATTAGTTAGTCTAGTCAATGACGAACGGGACCCACACGTCAGTTTGACCAGTCAACACCTCTGTTGACTGCTGACGTCATCCTGCACTGTTCTGGATAATGTTCAATCAAATTAATTAAATAAATTCTAAAAATGATTTAAAACTTTAGAAAATCATATAAAATAAACCGTAGCTCAAATGAAAATACTTTCTACATGAAAGTTGCTCAGAATGACGAGACGAATCTGGATACGCAGCGCGTTCGTTCGCCACAAACCCCTAGCATATCGAACACGCAACTTTCCCCCCTCTGGTACATCTATCCGAAAACGCGAAACACTGGGGATACTTTCCTGGATGTTTCCCCCCTTCGCCGATATCACCTCTTACCGCTTTAGGGCACACCAAACACCGTTGTTTGCTTTGTTATGCATCTGTTTGCATTGTATTCATTGTTTCTTCCCCCTCTTCTCTCTGGTAGACTATGAGACCGACGCCACTGCTGGTGCCCCGACCGACTACGCTGTTGACGACCCTTCCTTCTTGCCAGAGCAACCAGGCAAGCCCCCCCCCCCCCTTGATCATCAGATATCGCCTATTCTTCTCTATACTGCTTGCATGAGAGTAGTGTAGCATGTTACTGCTTTCCGTTAATCCTACCCTGATGCATAGCCTGTCCTTGCTATTACCGTTGTTACCTTTACCTGCAATCCTACATGCTTAGTATAGGATGCTAGTATTCCATCTGTGGCCCTACATTCTTGTCCGTCTGCTGTGCTATACTATCAGGTTGTGATCACTCGGGAGGTGATCACGGGTATATACTATTACTTTATACATAATACATGTGGTGACTAAAGTCGGGTCGGCTCGTGGAGCACCCTCGAGTGATTCACGGATTGGGGGCTGAAAGGACCTTTGTCCCGACGACCCTTTTTGTGGATCTTGGTGGCGGAGCGACAGGGGAGGTTGAGACCACCTAGGCGAGAGGTGGGCTTGGCCCTAGTCGGCGTTCGCGGTTACTTCATAGTAACACGCTTCACGAGATCTTGGTATTTGATCTGAGTCTGGCCACTAGCCTATATGCACTAACCAACTACGCGGGAACAGTTATGGGCACTCGGCGTCGTGGTAACTGAGCGGCGCGCGCCGGATTGGACTGCAAGGCTTGCTAGGCTAGGTCTGCTTTTGGACGCCCTCGCAACATGCAGGTGTGCATGGGTGATGGGCCCAGACCCCTGCGCCATAGGATTTAGACCGGCGTGCTGACCTCTCTGTTGTGCCTAGGTGGGGCTATGACGTGTTAATCTTCCGAGGCCGGGCATGACCCAGGAAAGTGTGTCCGGGCAAATGGGATCGAGCGTGTTGGGTTATGTGGTGCACACCTGCAGGGAAGTTTATCTATTCGACTAGCCGTGATCTTCGGTAACAGGACGAGTTGGAGTTGTACCTTGACCTTATGACAACTAGAACCGAATACTTAATAAAACACACCCTTCCAAGTGCCAGATATAACCCGGCGATCACTCTCTAACAGGGCGACGAGGAGGGGATTGCCGGGTAGGATTATGCTATGCGATGCTACTTGGTGAACTTGCCATCTACTCTCTTCTACATGCTGCAAGATGGAGGCTGCCAGAAGCGTAGTCTTCGATAGGACTAGCTATCCCCCTCTTATTCTGGATTTCTGCAGTTCAGTCCCCCGACATTGCCCCTTACACAAATACCCTTGTATATGTAGTATAGATCCTTGCTTGCGAGTACTTTGGATGAGTACTCATGGTTGTTTTTCTCCCTCTTTTCCCCCTTTCCCTTCTACCTGGTTGTCTCTACCAGATGCTGGAGCCCAAGAGCCAGGCGTCACCGTCGACGACGACTCCTTCTACACCGGAGGTGCCTACTACTACGTGCAGGCCGCTGACGACGACCAGGAGTAGTTTAGGAGGATCCCAGGCAGGAGGCCAATGCCTCTTTCGATCTGTATCCTAGTTTGTGCTAGCCATCTTATGGCAACTTGTTTAACTTATGTATGTACTCAGATATTGTTGCTTCCGCTGACTCGTCTATGATCGAGCACTTGTATTCGAGCCCTCGAGGCCCCTGGCTTGTATTATGATGCTTGTATGACTTATTTAATTTTAGAGTTGTGTTGTGATATCTTCCCGTGAGTCCCTGATCTTGGCCGTACACGTTTGCGTGTATGATTAGTGTACGATTGAATTGGGGGCGTCATACATGTCTAGGGACCCCCGTTCCTAGAACGCCGACAGATTATTTGCAGGCAAACTCCTCTCTAAATGGGAAGGTCCTTACGTTATCGCGGAGGTCTATCGTTCCGGTGCCATAGAAATCAACAACTTAGAAGGCACAAATCCGAAGGTGGTGAATGGTCAAAGAATCAAACATTATATCTCAGGTACTCCCATAAATGTTGTAACCAATGTTATTGAAACCGTAACCCCGGAGGAATACATAAGGGACACTTTCCAAAATCTTTCAGACTCCGAAAAGGAATAAAAATGTGCTACCTCTTGAGCTTGCGTTGCATTTCCCCGAAGAGGAGAGGATGATGCAGCAGAGTAGCGTAAGTATTTCCCTCAGTTTTTGAGAACCAAGGTATCAATCCAGTAGGAGGCCACACGCAAGTCCCTCGTACCTACACAAAAACAATAGCTCAACGCAACCAACGCGATTAGGGGTTGTCAATCCCTTCACAGTCACTTACGAGAGTGAGATCTGATAGATATGATAGATAATATTTTTGGTATTTTTGATATAGAGATGCAAAGTGAAAGGTAAAAGGCAAAGTAAAAAAGCAAAGCAAAAGTAAAGTGATGGAGATTGATATGATGAGAATAGACCCGAGGGCCATAAGGTTTCACTAGTGGCTTCTCTCAAGAGCATAAGTATTCTACGGTGGGTGAACAAATTACTGTTGAGCAATTGGCAGAATTGAGCATAGTTATGAGAATAGCTAGGTATGATCATGTATATAGGCATCACGTCCGAGAAAAGTACACCGACTCCTGCCTGCATCTACTACTATTACTCCACTCATCGACCGCTATCCAGCATGCATCTAGAGTATTAAGTTAAAAACAGAGTAACGCCTTAAGCAAGATGACATGATGTAGAGAGATAAATTCATGCAATATGAAATAAACCCCATCTTGTTATCCTCGATGGCAACAATACAATACGTGCCTTGCTGCCCTTACTGTCATCGGGAAAGGACACCGCAAGATTGAACCAAAAGCTAAGCACTTCTCTCATTGCAAGAAAGATCAATCTAGTAGGCCAAACCAAACTGATAATTCGAAGAGACTTGCAAAGATAACCAATCATACATAAAATAATTCAGAGAAGATTCAAATATTATTCATAGATAGACTTGATCATAAACCCACAATTCATGGTCTCAACAAACACACCGCAAAAAGAAGATTACATCGAATAGATCTCCACGAGAGAGGGGGAGAACATTGTATTGAGATCCAAAAAGAGAGAAGAAGCCATCTAGCTACTAACTATGGACCCGAAGGTCTGAGGTAAACTAATCACACTTCATCGGAGAGGCTATGATGATGTAGAAGCCCTCCGTGATGACGGCCCTCTCCGGCGGAGCTCCGGAACAGGCCCCAAGATGCGATCTCGTGGATACAGAAAGTTGCGGCGGTGGAATTAGGTTTTTGGCTCCGTATCTGATCGTTTGGGTGTACGTACGTATATATATAGGAGGAAGGAGTACGTCGGTGGAGCAACAGGGGGCCCACGAGGCAGGGGCGCACCCTAGGGGGGCGCGCCCCCCACACTCGTGACCGCCTCTTTTGTTCCTTGGTGCAGGGTCCAAGTCTCCTGGATCACGTTCGGTGAGAAAATCACGTTCCCGAAGGTTTCATTCCGTTTGGACTCCGTGAGGGAATCCTGGATTAGGGGGTGTCCGGATGGCCGGACTATATCTTCAGCCGGACTCATGGACTATGAAGATGCAAGATTGAAGACTTCGTCCCGTGTCCGGAAGGTACTTTCCTTGGCGTGGAAGGCAAGCTTGGCGATACGGATATGTAGATCTCCTACCATTGTAACCGACTCTGTGTAACCCTAACCCTCTCCGGTGTCTATATAAACCGGAGGGTTTTAGTCCGTAGGACAACACAACAATCATACCATAGGCTAGCTTCTAGGGTTTAGCCTCCTTGATCTCGTGCAAGATCTACTCTTGTACTACCCATATCATCAATATTAATCAAGCAGGACGTAGGGTTTTACCTCCATCAAGAGGGCCCGAACCTGGGTAAAACATCGTGTCCCTTGTCTCATGTTACCATCCGCCTAGACGCACAGTTCGGGACCCCCTACCCGAGATCCGTCGGTTTTGACACCGACATTGGTGCTTTCATTGAGAGTTCCTCTGTGTCGTCACTTTTAGGCCCGATGGCTCCTCTGATCATCAATAGCGATGCAGTCCAGGGTGAGACTTTTCTCCCTGGACAGATCTTCGTCTTCGGCGGCTTCGCACTGCGGGCCAATTCGCTTGGCCATCTGGAGCAGATCGAAAGCTACGCCCCTGGCCATCAGGTCAGGTTTGGAAGTTTAAACTACACGGCTGACATCCGCGGGGACTTGATCTTCGACGGATTCGAGCCACAGCCGAGCACGCCGCACTGTCACGATGGGAATGATCTAGCTCTGCCGTCGAACAGTGCCCTGGAGGCCGCACTTGTGTCGGCTCCGACCCTTAAATCGGAGCCAATTGCGCTGATCGAGGATGGGTGGTTGGATGCCTCCTCGGGGGCTACGATCGCAACAGCGATCGAGCCGAACACCAGCCCCGCACTCCGCAAGGCTCGTGACTCCGAGGGGTCGGACTCCTCTCCAAACTCTGAATCCGATTGGGCGCCTATTATGGAGTTCACCGCCGCGGACATCTTTCAGCACTCGCCCTTCGGCGATATTCTGAAGTCACTAAAGTCTCTCTCTTTATCAGGAGAGCCCTGGCCGGACTACGGTTAGCAAGGTTGGGATACGGACGATGAAGAAATTCAAAGCCCACCCACCACCCACTTCGTAGCCACTGTCTATATTTAACCAACATGCTCGACTTCGACTCTGAAGACATCGATGGTATGGACGCCGATGCAGGAGACGATCAAGAACCAACGCCTATAGGGCACTGGAAAGCCACCTCGTCATATGACATATACATGGTGGATACACCAAAAGAAGGAGATGGCGATGGAACAGCAGATGATGACCCCTCCAAGAAACAGCCTAAGCGCCGGCGTCAGCGGCGCCGCTCTAAGTCCCGCCACAGCAAAAATGGTGATTCCGGCACGGGAGATGATAACACTCCGGACAGTGCCGAAGAAAACCCCCTCCAGAAAAATTCAGCACAGGAGGATGGAGAAGCCAGCCCTCATGAGAGAGCGGCAGACAGAGAGGTCGAGGACGATTATATGCCTCCCTCCGAAGACGAGGCAAGCCTCAATGATGACGAATTCGTCATTCCAGAAGATCCCGTCGAACAAGAGCGTTTCAAACGCATGCTCATAGCCACGGCAAGCAGTCTCAAGAAGAAGCAGCAATAGCTTAGAGCTGACCAAGATTTGCCAGCCGACAGATGGACTGAAGTCCTTGCGGCCGAAGAGTACGAACTCGAACGCCCCTCCAAGAGCTATCCAAAGCGCAGGTTGCTACCCCGATTAGAGGAGGAAATACCTAAACCTACATCACCAGCGCATGATACGGCCGACCGGCCACCTCGTGGCCGTGACAGAGAGGCCTCTCGGCCCTCCACTCAAGCCGCACCCCGGCGCCGCTCAAAACATTCCAAGGCATGGGAAAATGCGCCAGACCTGCGAGACATATTGGAGAACAAGGCAAGGCAAACAAGATCGATCTATGGATCGCGCGGGCGCCCCACAGAACGTGACGGTGATCGTCACTCCGGATATAGTAAATCCGGCCGGGCCGAGCACAATAGACAAAGCTCGTTTGAGCTACGTCATGATATAGCCCAATACAGAGGCGCCGCACACCCACTATGCTTCACAGATGAAGTAATGGATCATCAAATCCCTGAGGGTTTCAAACCCGTGAACATCGAATCATACGATGGCACAACAGATCCTGCGGTATGGATCGAGGATTATCTCCTTCATATCCACATGGCCTGTGGCGATGATCTACACACCATCAAATACCTCCCACTCAAACTTAAGGGACCAGCTCGGCATTGGCTTAACAGCTTGCCAGCAGAATCAATCGGTTGTTGGGAGGACCTGGAAGCTGCATTCCTCGACAATTTCCAGGGCACCTATGTGTGACCACCAGACGCCGATGACCTAAGCCACATAATTCAGCAGCCAGAAGAATCGGCCAGGCAATTCTGGACACGGTTCCTAACAAAGAAAAACCAAATAGTCGACTGTTCGGACACAGAGGCCCTAGCAGCCTTCAAGAACAATATCCGTGATGAGTGGCTTGCCCGGCACCTTGGACAGGAAAAGCCGAAATCTATGGCAGCCCTCACGACACTCATGACCCGCTTTTGTGTGGGGGAAGACAGCTGGCTTGCTCGTAGCAACAATATGACCAAGAACCCTGGTAATTCGGATACTAGAGACAGTAGTGGCAGGTCGCGTCGCAACAAGCAAAAGCGCCGCATTAACGGCGACAGCGCTGAGGACATGGCAGTTAATGCCGGATTCAGAGGCTATAAATCCGGTCAGCAGAAAAAGCCATTCAAAAGAAATACTCAGGGCCCGTCCAGTTTGGACCAAATACTCGACCGCTTGTGCCAGATACATGGCACCCCCGAAAAGCCAGCTAATCACACCAACAGGGATTGTTGGGTGTTCAAGCAGGCAGGCAAGTTAAATGCCAAAAACAAAGACAAGGAGCTGCATAGCGATGACGAGGAGGAGCCTCGGCCGCCGAACAACAGTGGACAGAAGGGTTTTCCCCCACAAGTGCGGACGGTGAACATGATATACGCAACCCACATCCCCAAGAGGGAGCGGAAGCGCGCGTTAAGGGACGTATATGCGATGGAGCCAGTCACCCCAATGTTCAACCTATGGTCTTCCTGCCCGATCACCTTTGATCAAAGGGATCACCCCACTAGCATCCGTCATGGAGGATTCGCCGCATTGGTTCTAGACCCAATCATTGACGGATTTCATCTGACTAGAGTCCTTATGGACGGCGGCAGCAGCCTGAGCCTGCTTTACCAGGATACATTGCGGAAAATGGGCATAGATCCCTCAAGGATTAAGCCCACCAAAACGACCTTTAAAGGCGTCATACCAGGTGTAGAGGCCAATTGTACAGGCTTAGTTACACTTGAAGTGGTCTTCGGACCTCCGGATAATTTCCGAAGCGAGGAGTTAATCTTCCACATAGTCCCGTTCCGCAGTGGCTATCACGCCCTGCTCGGGCGAACCGCATTTGCCAAGTTCAATGCGGTACCGCACTAGGCATACCTTAAGCTCAAGATGCCAGGCCCTCGAGGAGTAATTACGGTCAATCGAAACACCGAACGCTCCCTCCGAACGGAGGAGCACACGGCGGCCCTCGCAGCGGAAGTACAAAGCAGCCTCTCAAGGCAGTTCCCCAGTCCGGCCATTAAACGTTCGGACACCGTCAAGCGCGCCCGGTGTAACCTACAACAAGACCGCCTAGCACGTTCCGAGCAGGCGTAGCAATGCGGCCCCAACCCCGGCCCTCGCGAAAGTGTGAAACCAGTGCTTCGCGTACATAACTACGCTCTTGAAATACCATGGGCACAGGGGGAGGGGCACCATCACGGCACGCCCGAAACACGGCTTAAACCGCACTAGGGGCTGCCGATTTTTTAATTTTATCTTACTTTCAGGACTCCATTCTTCGGAAGGCCTGTCCGGCAGTACAATTGCCGCACAAATGATACAAGAACCAGGGAAGCATACAAGCCATGCCGCATTACGGAACTCCCAGGTGGTCTCTATCACGAGCAGTATACTTGTTTCGCATACAATTCAGCAGCCTGCCCCTCGACCAGGCATGTTAAATAGTCCAACCTTTTGCTTATCGCGTTATTTGTATCATTCTGCGTTGATCGCAGACTTTTTAGTAAACAATGCATAGCTTTTGTCTACTTTTTGCATTACTCTTTTTATGAATATATGTTCATTAATGACATGTTGCACCCATACACTTTGGTACGGCGAATACGCCAGGGCTTTAGCACCCCTCAATATGGTGTGAGAAGTCCGAACACTTTAACAAGTGCAGCACCCCGAACTTATAGCATTATATGCATCGGCTCCGAATCATGTCTTGGGTCAATAGTTGGGTTCGCCCGGCTCCTATGTTTTGGTGCCTTACGTTCCGCTATATCGTCTAAGGTAGCACCAGGAGAACTACTGCGATTGTGCCCCAGTTGAGCTGGACTGAGCACCTCAGTAGAGAAAGCTAAAACTGACTGTCATGATGAAGCGAGAGCTGGTCGCTGTTCGAGAGGTTTTTCGAGTCCCTAAAGACTTATGCTGCTTAGAGCGAGGAGTCGGCTTTGTCCGGCCAAGGCGTGGATAGCGCCCCGAACTCGGTCTTCCGAATACTAGGGGCTTCGCCGAAATTTAAAATTATAGAATTCTATGGCTAAGTGAGAGTGTTCAAGCATTATAGTCCGATTGCCTTGTTCGTTGTGCTGAGCGCCTCCCTCGAAGGACCCAAACATGGGAAAAAGAGTGTTCAGGTTTATCCCGAACACCCCAGCACTAGCGGCATGGGGGCAGAAACCGACGACTCGCCATCTCTCAAATTTGATAAACGGCCGCACAGAAGGTAATATTTTAAATTCAAAAAGCATTGCTTAGCGCATATGAACAAGTTTTCAGCGCACAGGACAAAACGAGCGAGTTTACTGAAAAATTACATCCCTGGCACATTCATCTGCCATAAGGCGGGCACCCTTCAGAACGTCCTTATAATAATTCTCGGGCTTGCGATGCTCTTTCCCCGGCGGTGGCCCGTCCTTCACAAGCTTCTCAGCATCCAGCTTGCCCCAGTGCACCTTAGCGCGGGCAAGGGCCCTACGGGCACCTTCGATGCAGACGGAGCGCTTGATGACTTTGAGCCTTGGACAGGCGTGCACCAGCCGCCGCACCAGCCCGAAGTAGCTCCCAGGCAGAGCCTCTCCAGGCCACAGCCGAACTATGAGGCCCTTCATGGCCTGTTCGGCCACCTTGTGGAGCTCGACCAGCTGCTTCAGCTGGTCGCTCAGGGGCACAGGGTGTCCGGCCTCAGCATACTGAGACCAGAACACCTTCTCCCTCGAGCTGCCCTCTTCGGCTCGGTAGAATGCGGCGGCATCGGACACGCTACGGGGAAGATCTGCGAATGCTCCTGGAGAGCTCCGGATTCGGGTAAGTAACAAGAAGCTCACTTTTACATGTTTGCTTTGCATAAAGAATGCCTTACTCCTGGAGGGCCTTCTGGGATTCGGCCTTGGCAGACTTGGCATTCTCAATAGCCGTCGCGAGCTCGGACGCTCGCGTCCTTGAGTCAAGCTCCAAACTCTCATGTTTTTTCATGAGAGACTGGGAGCTCTTGCCGTACCTCGCCAACTTGCGCCTCATATTTCTCCCGCTCGGCGTGCTCCGTGGCCGCTCTCTTCTTGGCCTCGGCCAGCGCTTGCTTGAGGGTCGCCACCTCAGTTGTGGCCCCTACAATAGCCACGTTAATCCTGTCATCTTTTTGCAATTGCACTTTTTATATATTTTTGTTTTTCCTATAAGGTATCCCTTACCTTCTTTCTCCTCGAGCTGCTGTTTGGCAAGGCCGAGCTCTTGCTCGGAACGCTCGAGGCCGTGCTTCAGCGTGCCTACCTCCGCAGTCAATGCGGCGGTCGCCAGCAGCAAAGCCTGCATACGCATATTGACTCATTTTTTGTTAGACTCCTGCGAATTATATTAGATCCTCTATTCGGCTTTTCTTTCCGAAAGCCAAACAGAGCATCAGGGGCTACTGTCTATGCGGTAATATTTTTACATACTCTTTACTTACCTCAAAGCATGTTAAAAGGCTGGCACAAGCTTCGGTCAGTCCGCTCTTGGCGGACTGAACCTTCTGGATCACCGCACTCATAACAGAGCGGTGCTCCTCGTTGATGGAAGCGCCGTTAAGCACCTCCAACAAATTGTCCGGCGCCTCCGGTTGGACGGAGGTCGCCGGCTCGGCAGGCTTGCTCCTCTTGGAAGGAGGCCGCCTACCGGAGTCTGAAACCATTGAAGGTTCTGGCGCGGTGTCCGGCTCAAAGCCGGACTTGGAGCCCTAGGGAGTTCCATCCCCTTCACTCCTGGAATCCGGGAGGTCGCCTTGCGGCGCCTCCGGAATCACCTCCTCCTGACTTGGAACCTGTTGGGACAACACTTCGGCGTCGTCCATGGGGCAGGGGGAAGTAGCCGCCGGAAGTGAATTCACATCCGACGAATCTAGGGAGCCGCTCGACGACTCGTCGAACCCGGCCTTGGGCGGACTGCATAAATCATATTTGACATAAGGAAACGCTGTGCAATAAAAGGAATACTATGAATTACTCTGGTATCCAGATACTTACGATTTCGCCGGGCGTTTGGCCCTGTGCGGCCACTCCTCTTCGTCGTCGTCGGCGTCGGGGGAGTAGTCCGGAGGAGGGGTCTTCCCCTTCCTGGACCCTTCGGCCTCCCCGGTCGGGGCGGCCTTCCTTTTCTTTCCTCCCCCCGCTGGAGGGGGAGAGGTTTCTTCTTCCTCCTCCTCATCTTCACGGGAGGAGCGCGTCTCGGATTCATCGGATGATGAATCCGACACCTCCAGAAGCCGGGCACTCTTTCGAGTCCCTGTGGCCTTCTTCTTGGCCTTCTTCTCCGGCACCACATAGGGTGCCGGAACCAGCAGCTTCGCTAAGAGAGCATCGGCTGGCTCTTCAAGGAAAGGGGCCGGACAGTCGATCTGTCCGGACTTCGCCTGCCAATCCTGTCAAAGGAAAGGGAGCTTAGATCCCGCATAGAGTCAAACTATGAAAAACTGATATCCTGTAAAAGGTAAAAATAGCTTACCGCACTAGCGTGACGCTGCATGCTGAATCCGCAATCCTCGAAAGCGGATGCGGGAGCCTCGGTGCCCTTGAAAAGCACCTTCCAGGCATCTTCGTACGTCGTGTCGAAGAGCCTGCTGAGAGTTCGGTGCTGCGCCGGGTCGAACTCCCACAGCTTGAAGGCCCGTTGTTGACACGGGAGGATCCGGCGGATGAGCATAACCTGGACTACGTTGACAAGCTTGAGTTGCTTGTTCACCAGGGTTTGGATGCATTTTTTCAGTCCGGTTACCTCTCCTTTGTTGCCCCACGAGAGGCCCGTCTCTTTCCAGGACGTGAGCCGCATAGGGGGTCCGGACCGGAACTCGGGGGCTGCGACCCACTCAGGGTCGCGCGACTCGGTGATGTAAAACCACCCTGATTGCCACCCCTTCAGGGTCTCCACAAAGGAGCCCTCGACCATAGGACGTTGGCCATCTTGCCCGCCAAGGCACCTCCGCACTCCGCCTGGTTGCCGCGCACCACCTTTGGCTTGACGTTGAAGGTCTTGAGCCATAGGCCGAAATGGGTGCGGATGCAGAGGAAAGCCTCGCACACGATGCTAAACGCCGAGATGTTGAGGACGAAGTTCGGGGCCAGATCGTGGAAATCTAAGCCGTAGTAGAACATGAGCACCCGGACGAATGGGTGGAGAGGGAAGCCCAGTCCACGGAGGAAATGGGGGAGAAATACCACCCTCTCATGGGGCCTTGGGGCGGGGAGGAGCTGCCCCTCTTCGGGAAGCCAGTGCGCGATGTCATTGGAGAAGTATCCGGCCTTCCTCAGTTTTTTGATGTGCCCCTCCGTGACGGAGGAGACCATCCACTTGCCTCCCGCTCCGGACATGGCTGTAGTAGGTCGAGGTGGGAAGTGCGGACTTGGGCGCTGGAGCTTGAGTGTGCGGAAGATGGATAGGCAAAGGAGGAAGAAGGCGTAGGTGAAAAGGTGGATCCTTATCCCCTTATATGGGCGGATGCGGCTATGCGTCCCCACCAGCCTGATAAAACTCGCTTATCTCCCAAGCGCCATAATCAATGGCGTGGTTGGGTTACCCACGTCCGTATTGATGAGAATCCCGTAAATAAAGGGGACACAATCTCTGCTTTGACAAGACGTGCCAAGGAAACCACCTCACAAGACGCGCTGAGGTGGGGGAGTAAAAACGATTCGAATAAAGGCTTGGCCGTAGTGTGATGTCACGCTATGGAACACGTCAGCAGATTAGACTTGTGTAAATATTATTCTCTCTATGGCAATATGTGGAAACTTATTTTGCAGAGCCGGACACTGTCTTTTGTGTTCAAAATCTTCTATGAAGTGCTTGGAGGAGGAACCCGCCTTGCAATGCCGAAAACAATCTGCGCGCCGGACTCGTCGTCATTGAAGCCTGGTTCAGGGGCTACTGAGGGAGTCCTGGATTAGGGGGTGTCCGGATGGCCGGACTATATCTTCAGCCGGACTCCTGGACTATGAAGATGCAAGATTGAAGACTTCGTCCTGTGTCCGGAAGGGACTTTCCTTGGCGTGGAAGGCAAGCTTGGCGATACGGATATGTAGATCTCCTACCATTGTAACCAACTCTATCTAACCCTAACCCTCTCCGGTGTCTATATAAACCGGAGGATTTTAGTCCATAGGACAACACAACAATCATACCATAGGCTAGCTTCTAGGGTTTAGCCTCCTTGATCTCGTGGTAGATCTACTCTTGTACTACCCATATCATCAATATTAATCAAGTAGGACGTAGGGTTTTACCTCCATCAAGAGGGCCCGAACCTAGGTAAAACATCGTGTCCCTTGTCACCTGTTACCATCCGCCTAGACGCACAGTTCGGGACCCCCTACCCGAGATCCGCCGGTTTTGACACCGACACTCCGTTTGATATTCCGTTTCTTCGAAACACTGAAATAGGCAAAAAAACAGCAATTCTGGGCTGGGCCTCCGGTTAATAGGTTAGTCCCAAAATAATATAAAAGTGGAAAATAAAGCCCAATATAGTCCAAAACAGTAGATAATATAGCATGGAGCAATCAAAAATATAGATACGTTGGAGACGTATCAGGCATCCCCAAGCTTAATTCCTGCTCGTCCTCGAGTAGGTAAATGATAAAAAGAGAATTTTTTATGCGGAGTGCTACTTGGCATAATTTCAATGCAAATCTTCTTAATTGTGGTATGAATATTCAGATTCGAAAGATTCAAGACAAAAGTTCATATTGACATAAAAAATAATAATACTTCAAGCATACTAATAAAGCAATTATGTCTGCTCAAAATAACATGGCGAAAGAAAGTTATCCCTACAAAATCATATAGTCTGGCTATGCTCTATCTTCACCACACAAAGTATTTAAATTATGCACAACCCCGTTGACAAGCCAAGCAATTGTTTCATACTTTAACATTTTCAAAACTTTTTCGATCCTCACGCAATACATGAGCGTGAGCCATGGATATAGCACTTATATGTGCAAGAGAATGGTGGTTGTGGAGAAGACAAAAGGAGGGGAAGATAGTCTCGCATCAACTAGGCGTATCAACGGGCTATGGAGATGCCCATCAATAGATATCAATGTGAGTGAGTAGGGATTGCCATGCAACGGATGCACTAGAGCTATAACTATATGAAAGCTCATCAAAAAAAACTAAGTGGGTGTACATCCAACTCGCTTGCTCAATTTTGTGGAAGCCCATCATTGGAATATACAAGCCAAGTTCTATAATGAAAAATTCCCACTAGTATATTGTAACACCCTCGATGCGACTATATCTCCCACGTGTCGAGGCACGACTTAGAGGCATAATCGCATTGAAGGCATACGTCGCAAGTCAGGTAATCATCACAAACATCCCTTGTAATATAGATAATGAAAAGGGATAACATAGTTGGCTTACACTCGCCATGTCAATCAAGTACACAAATAACATACATCAATCAAACACTCATGGCCCGACTACGGCGCCAAAATGAAAGATAACCCAACAAGCGACATGGTCCCGATCACCCCCAACAGGGCACCACTACTGATCATCAGGAAAAGAAACATAGTAACGTTGAGAGTCCTCGTCAAACTCCCACCTGAGCTCGTACGCGTCACCTGGAGCGGAATCATCTGGACCTGCATCTGGTGTAATAGTAATCTGTGAGCCACAGGGACTCAGCAATCTCGCACCCCCGTGATCAAGACTATTTAAGCTTAAAGGTAGGGCAAGATAAATATATGTGGAGCTGCAGCAAGCGACTAGCATATATGGTGGCTAACTTATTCGCAAAAGAGAGCGAGAAGAGGAGGCAAAGCGCGAGCGAGTAATCTAGAGAACATCCTGCGCAAGCATTACTCCAACACCGTGTCCACTTCCCGGACTCCGCCGAGAAGAGGCCATCACGGTAAGACACTCGGTTGATTCATTTTAATTAAGTTAAGGTTCAAGTTATCTACAACCGGACATTAACAAATTCCCATCTGCCCATAACTGTGGGCATGGCTTTCGAAAGTTCAATCCCTGCAGGGGAGTCCCAACTTAGCCCATGACAAGCTCTCACGGTCAACGAAGGAATAGACCTCCTCCCAAGACGTTCCGATCAGACTCGGTATCTTAGTTCTTCAAGACACTTCGACAGGTTAAAACAAGACCAGCAACACCGCCTGAATGTGCCGACAAATCCCGATAGGAGCTGCACATATCTTGTTCTCAGGGCACACTCAGATGAGCTCTCCATACAACTAAAACCAAACCTCGAGTTTCCCCGAGGGGGCGCTGCACAGGACTCTAGTTCGGACCAACACTCAGAGGAGCACTGGCCCGGGGGAGCTAAAATAAGATGACCCTCGGGCTCCGGAAACCCAAGGGAAAAAGAGGCTAGGTGCAAATGGTAAAACCAAGGTTGGGCATTGCTGGAAAAGCTTTAATCAAGGCGAACTATCAAGGGGTTCCCATTATAACCCAACCGCGTAAGGAACGCAAAATCCGGGAACATAACACCGATATGACGGAAACTAGGGCGGCAAGAGTGGAACAAAACACTAGGCGAGAGGCCGAGCCTTCCACCATTTACCGAGTATATAGATGCATTAAGATAACATGGCAATATAATGATATCCCAACAAGTAAATAAATGTTCCCACAAGGAACAGCCTCCAATCTTCACCTGCAACTAGCAACGCTGATGACACATTAATTGTCCTTCCTGCCGTGGACAGCCAGCTCATTGCTTTCAAGGATATGCTTGAGACCTTTGCTAAGTCTACGGGTTTGCGGGTTAATTTTAGTAAATCCTCATTAATCCCAATGAATATGTCAGATGAGGAGGGTAAACGTGTGGCTGCTTTGCTTGGGTGTGATGTTGGCTCCATGCCATTTACTTACCTGGGATTGCCAATGGGTACTAGTAGACCCACAATTTATGACCTGCTTCCCTTAGTGGACCGCATAGAGAGAAGATTGTCTGCCTCCTCTTGTCTGTTGAACCAGGGCAGCCGGCTACAGCTCCTGAAATCTGTTCTTTCATCGATGCCAATATATTTCTTGTGCACTCTCTCATTACCTCAAGGAATTTTGAAGCGGATTGAACGCATAATGCGGCAATGTTTGTGGCGAGGCAACTCTGATACACCAAGACAATCATTGGCAGCTTGGGAGTTAGTATGTCGGCCCAAGAGCCATGGCGGACTTGGGGTTCTGGACCTGGGCATACAAAATGATGCCTTGTTGATCAAGCATCTCTTCAAATTTTTTAACAAGTTGGATGTACCTTGGGTTTCTCTTATCAGGGACACATATTATGCTGCTGCACCACCCCAAGTAACTCGAAGTTGTGGTTCTTTTTGGTGGCGTGACGTGATGAAGCTGTTTGATAACTTTTGTAAATTGGTTGTCCCTCACGTGCGCTCCGGAGACTCAGTGGTTTTTTGGCTGGATCGGTGGCAATTTGATAACGAGGTGGTTATCATGCAACAACGTTTCTCGAGGCTTCACTCTTTTGTGATTGATGACACGCTTACCATTAAGGATGTGATGGAGCTGCCAGACCCGACCGACAATTTTCACCTGCCTCTATCAGTTGAAGCTTTTGAGGAATTCAACCAGCTCCAGGCTTTAATGCCTCTGATCAATTTGCATGAGGGAGTTAATGATGTCTGGAAATGGCCTTCAAGGACTGGGGATTATCGATCCAGGATCTACTATCAGTTTTGTTTTTCCGAAGTTGTGGTTGACCCCATATTTGGGTGGATCTGGAAATATTCTTGCACCCTCAAACTCAAGGTGTTTGGCTGGCTCCTTTTGATGGATCGTCTAAACACTAGGGATATGATGCAGCGACGACATTGGATTATTCAGGATGGTACATGGGCTATGTGCTTCTCAGGTTTGCATGAAGATAGAGCTCATCTCTTCTTTGCTTGCAACTTTAGCCAACGGGTCTGGAATTATTTGGGCATCTCATGGAGTGTTCACCCTAACCAGAATACTTTTGAAATGGCTTGTGCGGCCAGGAAGGAATTTGTTCAGCCTTTTTTCACTGAGGTAGTCTTTACGGCTACTTAGAATATTTGGGCCCAAAGAAATGGAAGGATCTTCAGAAATGAGTTTCCCACTTTCAGATCTTGGAGGAGGAATTTTATTCATGATATTTCTCTTCTGGCTCATAGAATCAAGTGTAAATATAGAGATAGACTAACCTCTTGGATAGCTTCCCTTCCCTAATCTCTCTCTGTAAGTAGCCTTTCTTTGCCCTTTGTATTTTTGTACAGCGTACCTATTGTTTTTTAATAAAGGACTGTGAGGCTGTTGCCTTGCAGTACATAGTCAAAAAAAACTAGCAACGCTATAAGAGGGGCTGAGCAAAGCGGGAACATAGCAAATCAATGGTTTGCTAGGACATGGTGGGTTAGAGGTTTGAAATGGCAATTTGGGAGGCTAACAAGCAAAAGGTAGGCATTGTAGCATTGGCATAGCAAAAGAGCGAGCAAACTAGCATAGCAAAGATAGTAGTGATTTCGAGGGTATGATCATCTTGCCTGCAAAGCTGTCAGAGTTGACTGGATCCTCGAAAGCAAACTCAACGGGCTCCTCATTAGCGAACTTGTCTCCCGTCTCTACCCAAACAAGACAAACAAGCAACAAGGATACAATCAACCACGTGCAAGCTCAAACAATAAGATGCAATGATGGTATGCTATGCGGGATGCGATGCGGGACGCATATGCAAGATATGATAGGAAATGCATGAACCTGGCCTCAACATGGAAATCCAAGTGTGCCATTGGAAAGATGAGATGAAATAGCTTGAAAACGATATAAAGAACGCCAGAATCGGAGTTACGGTTTGGAAATGGCAAGCGATTCAAATATGACACCGGTCTGCGATTTACAGCAAGTAGGCATCTAAATGCAATGAGATGAACATGTACGCACTCAAACATGGCATCAAAATACATGGCAGGGAAGCATTCAAGATGCCTAACAAAATTCTAGCACTGAGCTACGGCCAATTCATCCATTAACAGGTTCAAACAAGCATGGCAAAAATGCATATGGTAAACAGATCTCAGACTTAGTGAAATTAACACTTGTCTGGAATTTCAGACCAAGTAGCTCTCTTCGGAGCAACAAAACAACATGCTACAGGACCTGAACATGACAAAGTAAAACATGGCATGGAGCTACTCAAATAGCTTAACAAAAGTCCCTTAGTGACCTTGAGCCAAAAGGGATCAGAAAATATACTAACAAGCATGGCAACATAGCAAAAACATAATCAGTTTTCAGACTTAGTGAAAACTGGCACATGCTGAAACATAACTCAAGTAGGCATGTTTACGAGCTCGATGCACTCACTATGGTGCAAGTCATGGCAAGAAAAGCATACATCCATTAAGAAGGCACAAAATGCAAGCTAGACATGGCAAGAAAAATGGCATAGCATGCACGGATCAACTACAACATGATCGGCAAAATTGCAAACAAGTTGACAATCTGCCTAGATTTACAACGTAGCAAAAGTAGAACTCGATTGACTCAAGCTAGGGTGCTCCATAATTGCAAAAAAAGACATGGATGGATAGAGCACTACAAGATTAATAAAACATCCTTACTGATCATCCTCAAAAGAGGCACGGATCACTCGGAAACAATATGAACATATGGCAACATGAGATAAACAGCTCAAGGACTTAGTGGAATTGCTAAGTCCCTGAAAACAGAAATACCAAGTGCACCACTTTGCAAGCTTGCACTAGGCACCACAGACATCACAAAAATACATGGGTTGCACCTCTGGAAAGATGACAAAACCCTTAACAAAACATATGTAGAGCATCAGGGCATATCATGCACACAATAATCATGGCAAAAATGACAAATGTCTAAGATGGAGTAGCAGATCTGACAATTAACTCAAGTGGCCCTCTTCTAACAGCATTTCGGGCATCAAGATGAACTCAAATGAAAATGATGCAATGGAATGAAATGATGTACTCTCTAGGACGAACATTTTGATATGCTATATGCATGAATCGGAGCTACGAATGCGGAGATATAGCATGATGAATATGGGCACTTTGAACGGAAATATCAAGGACTTAGAAAAAAAACAACCCCAGATCTAGGGTTTGACCCGAGGCACGTAGATAGAGGTGGGGCCGGCGAGGCACTGTTCGCCGGCGGGGATGGAGCTCCGGCGAGGCGGTGGTGGCCGGGGCCGGCGAGATCCGGCAGCGAGGTGGCCGGATCTGTCGCCGGGCGCGGCGGGGCGACGAGGAGGAGGCACCGGGCGGCGGGCGGCGGAGGCGAGGCGCGGCGGCGTCGGGCGACTTCGGGCCTCGGGGACCGGGGACGGGCCTCCCGGGCCGCGGCGGCCGGTGGGTGCAGCGACGCCATGTGGCAGGACGTGGTTGGCGCGGACGGCGGAGGCGACTTTGTCCGCCCAGGACGGACGTGTCCGGCGGCGGCGCGAGGGAAATTTTAGGGTTACGGGGGAGACGGAGATCCGAAAACGGAGGGTTCTTTAAATAGGCATAGAGGGAGCTAGGAGAGTCCAAATGAGGTGCGGTTTTTGGCCACGCGATCATGATCGAACGCTCTAGATGATTGAGCAGAGTTAGGTGGGTTTTGGGCCAAAATGGAGGGGTGTTGGGCTGTAACACACACGAGGCCTTTTCGGTCCCTCGGTTACCCGTTGGAGTATCAAACGAAGTCCAAATGATACGAAACTTGACAGGCGGTCTACCGGTAGCAAAACAGGGCCGCTTGGCAAGTCTCGGTCCAATCTGGAAATGTTTAATCCCCACACACGAAAGAAAGGCAGAAATGACCACCGGAGAAGAACGAAGCACCGGAATGCAAAACGGACAACGGGGAAAATGCTCGAATGCATGAGACGAACACGTATGCAAATGCAATGCACATGATGATATGATATGAGATGCATGACAATGATAACAACACACGAAGACAAAGACCCGAACCCGAGAAAATAAAATAACTTAACGCCGGAAACGGCAAGAGTTGGAGTACAAATTGGATAAGTTATATCCGGGGTGTTACAACACTCCACCACTACGAAAGGATCTCATCCTGAGATCTAGGACTGAAAGAACGCCGGGTACTCAGAACGGAGGTGATCCTCGCGTTCCCAGGTAGCTTCACGGTCGGAATGGTGTGACCACTTGACTTTGAGAAATTTGATTGACTTGTTGCGAGTCTTGCGTTCAGTCTCTTCAAGAATAGCAACTGGGTGCTCACGATAAGAGAGATCTTCTTGGAGCTCAATGTCCTCGAAGTTGACGGTGCGGTCAGGAGTCTTGAAGCACTTTCGAAGCTGAGAGACATGGAACACGTCATGAACACTTGCAAAGTTTGAAGGAACCTCGAGTTGATAGGCGAGATCGCCTCTCTTGCTGACAATCTTGAAAGGTCCCACATATCTGGGGGCAAGCTTCCCTTTGATACCGAAGCGACGAGTACCTTTCATAGGAGAGACGCGGAGGTAAACATGATCTCCGATCTCGAAAGCCAAATCGCGGTGCTTACTATCATAGTAGCTCTTCTGACGGGATTGGGCTGCTTTAAGGTTATCACGAATGACTTTGCACATTTCTTCTGCTTCTGTGATTAAGTCATTTCCGAGGAGCTGACGTTCACCGGTTTCAGACCAGTTGAGAGGGGTACGGCACTTCCTGCCATACAGAATTTCAAATGGGGCCTTGCCCGAACTTGCTTGAAAACTGTTGTTGTAGGAGAATTCAGCATAAGGAAGACAATCCTCCCACTTCATGCCGAAGGAGATCACACAAGCCCTGAGCATATCTTCAAGAATCTGGTTGACACGCTCAACTTGACCGCTAGTTTGAGGATGGCAAGTTGTGCTGAAGCGGATGTTGGTGCCCATGGCCTTCTGAAAAGAATCCCAAAACTTGGAGGTAAAGATGCTGCCACGGTCTGAAGAGATCACCTGTGGGATACCGTGCAGAGAGACAATTCGAGAGGTATAGAGTTCCGCCAATTGAGCTGCAGTGATGGACTCTTTGATAGGCAGAAAGTGAGCCACTTTGGTGAGTTTGTCGATGACAACGAATATAGCATCATTGCCATGCTTGGACTTTGGAAACCCAGTCACGAAGTCCATTTCAATGTGGTCAAACTTCCATTCTGGAATGGCAAGAGGTTGGAGGAGACCAGCTGGCCTTTGGTGTTCTGCCTTCACTCTTCTGCAGACATCACACTCATTCACAAATTGAGCAATCTCGCGCTTCATTCGAGTCCACCAATAAGCCTGCTTGAGGTCCTGATACATCTTCGTGCTCCCAGGGTGGATGGAGAGGAGAGAATTGTGAGCCTCGTTCATGATCACTTTATGAAGGTCACCTTTGGGTACCACAATACGATCCTCGAAGAAGAGAGTGTCCTTGTCATCAAGGCGGTAGCACTTGTACTTGGGTTGACTCTTGGCAATCCCAATCTTCACCTTTTTCACCATAGCATCAAGAAGCTGAGCTTGGCGAATCTGGTCTTCCAAGGTAGGAGAGACTTGAAGGTTGGCGAGGAAACCTTGAGGAACAACTTGCAGATTAAGTTTGCGGAAAGCTTCACAAAGCTCGGGTTGATAAGGCTTAAGAATCAGACTGTTGCAATAAGCCTTTCTGCTCAATGCGTCAGCAATCACATTGGCCTTGCCTGGAGTATACTCGATACTCGGATTATACTCTTGAATCATTTCGACCCATCGAGTTTGCCTGAGGTTGAGATTAGGCTAAGTGAAGATGTACTTGAGACTCTTGTGATCAGTGAAAATGTCCACTTTTCTTCCCAATAGAAGATTTCTCCAAGTCAAAAGAGCATGCACAACTGCCGCCAACTCGAGATCATGAGTGGGGTAGTTCTTCTCATTGGGCTTCAGTTGGCGAGAGGTATAAGCAACAACTTTATTCTCTTGCATCAACACTGCGCCAAGACATTGGAGAGAGGCATCACAAAAGACCTCGTACGGTTTGGATTCATCAGGTGGGGTCAGAACTGGAGCAGTGATCAATTTCTCTTTCAAAGTGTTGAAAGCAATATCACACTCCGGAGACCAAACATACTTGACGTGCTTCTGAAGAAGATTTGTGAGAGGCTTCGCGATCTTAGAAAAGTTTTCAACGAATCTTTGGCAATAGCTTGCGAGACCGAGGAAGCTGCGGAGTTGCTTCACGTTCTAAGGAGGTCCCCAATTCACAATTGCAGACACCTTCTCAGGATTCACGGCAATGCCCTTGGCAGAGATGATATGACCAAGATAAAGAACCTCATCGAGCCAAAATTCGCACTTGGAGAACTTGGTGTAGAACTGATGTTCCCTGAGCTTATCGAGAACCAAACGCAAGTGTTTGGCATGATCTTCCTTGTTCTTCGAGAAAACCAGAATGTCGTCGAGGTAGACCAAAACGAAGTCATTGGTGTAAGCGTTGAAGATGAAATTCATCATGCGAGAGAAAGTCGGAGGAGCGTTGACGAGGCCAAAAGACATGACAGTGTATTCATATGAACCATAGCTTGTCCTGAAAGCCGTCTTGGGAATATCTTGCTCACGAATACGAACCTGATGATAACCCATATGGAGATCAAGCTTGGAGAATACTTGGGCACCTTTGAGTTGTTCGAACAGCTCATTGATGTTGGGAAGTGGGTATTTGTTCTTGATGGTCTTCTTGTTCAATGGACGGTAATCAACACAAAGTCGGTCCGTTCCATCCTTCTTCTTCACAAAAAGAACACCACAACCCCACGGAGAAGAACTAGGCCGGATGAGACCCATTCTCTCTTGCTCATCGAGTTGCTTCTTCAGCTCCTTCAACTCTTCAGGACCGAGCTTTTAAGGACGCTTGCACACAGGTTCCGTGCCAGGCTCAAGATCAATAACGAATTCAATTGGCCGGTGCGGAGGCATTCCTGGAAGCTCTTCTGGAAAGACGTCTTGATATTCGCAAATGACTGGAATTTGCGAGATAGCATCCAGTTCACCTTCTCATTGAGAGAAAACAGACGGATAGTATCATCCCAAGCGGCAAAAACAATTACATCCTCAGACGAATGAGTCAATTGAATCTGCCTGGCTGCACAATCAAGATGTGCCTTGTGCTTAGAAAGCCAATCCATTCCGAGAATAAGATCAATATCCGAATCACCCAGAACAATAGGAGAAGCTAGAAATTTGTAGTCTCCCAATGTCATAGTAATATCCGGGACGCAGAAATTAGTTGTCATTTGCTTGCCCGGTGACACAATTTGCAAAGAATTTTGCAGATGCTGATAATCGCACTCATACTTAGATGCAAAACGTTTGGAAACGAAGCAATGCGATGCACCAGTGTCAAAAAGAACTTTTGCAGGAACATCGTTAACAGGAAGGTTACCCATGATCACATCTAACGAGTCCTCTGCCTGAGCTGCGTTCATCAAGTTGACCTTGGCATGCTTGGGGTTATGCTTGACCATAGCTGTACTTCCCGATCTCACAGGAGGAGGAGGAGGAAGACGCCTCTGGTTGAAACACTTGTTGGCATAGTGACCCTTTTCTTGGCACTTGTTGCACGTGACCTCTGAAAGCGTACGGTGGTATGGAGCACTCGATCTTGGATCTTGAGACGAAGTCTTGTTCTGAAAGCCAGGGTTGGGGGGGGGGGAAGAACCACTGCCACCTTTGCTCTTCTGCTGATACAGCTGACGGAACGGAGGAGGAGGAAGCCAATACTTCTGCTGCTTGGCCACTTGAGTAGAGGAAGAAGGATTAACATCTCTGACTCGCTTCTTGGAAGCATCACACCTCAACTGAGCAGCCTCTTGCTTCAGTGCCATGTTGTAGAACTCATCGTACCTCAATGGCTCAAAGAGAACAAGAGCGAGCTGAATTTCTTCTCTGAGACCACCCCTGAACTGGTATATCATGCTCTTCTCATCAGGGACGTCCTGCTTGGCAAAGCGGGCGAGCTTCTGAAACAACTTGTTGTAGTCATAGGCAGACAAAGAGCCTTGCTTCAGGTTGCCGAATTCCTGACGCTTACTTTCAACCACGCTCTGAGGGATGTGATGAGCTCGGAAATCTTGATAGAATTCATCCCAAGTGATCAGACGTCCACCTCTGGAATCCTTGTACTGCTGGAACCATTCTGCAGCTTGATCTTTGAGTTGGAAGGAAGCGAACTTGACGAAATCTTCAGGCCTGACATTGCTGCACTCAAAATGCTTACACATATCCACAAGCCAATCGTTAGCATCGGTTGCCTCAACACAATTGCTGAAAGTCTTTGGCCCATTAGCAAGGAACTGGTTGAGTGTAGCAAAGTGATTTTGATTGTTGCCTTGATTCCCTTGGCTGCCTTGATTGCGCTCTTGGAGGATTTGCATGATCAACTATGTGTTTGCATTGGTTGCGGCCATCACAGCTTGCCATGCCTCCGGAGGAGGTGGAGGTGGTGGCGGATCTTGATTCTGATTCTGACTGGTGCTCTTAGCGGGAGCCATCCTGAAGAGGTTGACCACCATTAGCACATAGACAGATAAATGAAGCTGAAACCAACGGAATGAAAATTGCAACATAAAGTCTTCACATCCGAACAAAATGAACGAATGCATTCCTCTTGAAATGGTCACATATCCATAAATTGAGAAGCCACGTAGAATTAAGGTAGATAAATAAATCAACAAGGTACGGCTCAAGAATGAATAATCGGTAAGAAATCCCAATCTCAAACCAATATCCGTGGAAGAAGAAGTAGAGCTACTAGAATTCCCACCTATGAAACTCCCGAACATTTCCGGTTATGCAATCAGGTGTTGAGGATACAGGGGAAGCATAATATCTCACCCAAACTAGCAAATCCTACATCCAGCTGTATCCATCCTTCAACACATAACCAAGAAAACTTCGGAAACCATCTACCTCAACCTTCGAAAAACATCCGTTATACAAGTTATGGCGATACTCCCGAACTCCCTCCCCAGTACTAGGTGGCGTCGAGGTTATCTCACCAACGAACTGCATAAAAGAGATTTTCGATGTCGGCGTACTAAACTCAAGTATTCCAGAATTGCAACGATAAAATTATGATGACAACACCTCAGAGCTCAACTCCCCAGGACACTTCCACTAAACCCCTGACAGGAGGCACCAAGACAATGTTCTCATCATAAAACCATTGGAACGATTCCAAGATACCCGCGTGATCCTAAAAAAAATTTAGTGAAATTTGAGAAGAGAAGAGTCAAAACTCTATGTCAGGATGCCTTACCAGAGCGATGAGGAGACTGGGAAGTAAAAAGAATTCCTAACTCTCCGATATATAATTCCTAATGACTCAATACATTTTTCTAGACACAACTCGGCTACTAAAAACGATCAAGCAATGGGGCTCCTAAGGTCGGGGAAGGCTCTGATTACCAACTTGTAACACCCTCGATGCGACTATATCTCCCACGTGTTGAGGCACGACTTAGAGGCATAATCGCATTGAAGGCATACGTCGCAAGTCAGGTAATCATCACAAACATCCCATGTAATATAGATAATGAAAAGGGATAACATAGTTGGCTTACACTCGCCACGTCAATCAAGTACATAAATAACATACATCAATCAAACACTCATGGCCTGACTACGGCGCCAAAATGAAAGATAACCCAACAAGCAACATGGTCCCGATCACCCCCAATAGGGCACCACTACTGATCATCAGGAAAAGAAACATAGTAGCATTGAGAGTCCTCGTCGAACTCCCACTTGAGCTCGTACGCGTCACCTGGAGCGGAATCATCTGGACCTGCATCTGGTGTAATAGTAATCTGTGAGCCACAAGGAATCAGCAATCCCGCACCCTCGCGATCAAGACTATTTAAGCTTAAAGGTAGGGTAAGGTAAATATATGTGGAGCTGCAGCAAGTAACTAGCATATATGGTGGCTAACTTATTCGCAAAAGAGAGCGAGAAGAGGAGGCGAAGCGCGAGGAAGTAATCTAGAGAACATCCTGCGCAAGCATTACTCCAACACCATGTCCACTTCCCGGACTCCGCCGAGAAGAGGCCATCATGGTAACACACTCGGTTGATTCATTTTAATTAAGTTAAGGTTCAAGTTATCTACAACCGGATATTAACAAATTCCCATCTGCCCATAACCGCGGGCACGGCTTTCGAAAGTTCAATCCCTGCAGGGGAGTCCCAACTTAGCCCATGACAAGCTCTCACGGTCAACGAAGGAATAGACCTCCTCCCAAGACGTTCCGATCAGACTCGGTATCTCGGTTCTTCAAGACACTTCGACAGGTTAAAACAAGACCAGCAACACCGCCTGAATGTGCTTACAAATCCCGATAGGAGCTGCACATATCTCGTTCTCAGGGCAAACTCAGATGAGCTCTCCATACAACTAAAACCAAACCTCGAGTTTCCCCGAGGCGGCGCTGCACAGGACTCTAGTTCGGACCAACACCTAGAGGAGCACTGGCCCGGGGGGGGGCTAAAATAAGATGACCCTCGGGCTCCGAAAACCCAAGGGAAAAAGAGGCTAGGTGGCAAATGATAAACCAAGGTTGGGCATTACTGGAAAATCTTTAATCAAGGCGAACTATCAAGGGGTTCCCATTATAACCCAACCGCATAAGGAATGCAAAATCCGGGAACATAACACCGATATGACGGAAACTAGGGCGGCAAGAGTGGAACAAAACACTAGGCGAGAGGCCGAGCCTTCCACCCTTTACCGAGTATATAGATGCATTAAGATAACATGGCAATATAATGATATCCCAACAAGTAAATAAATGTTCCCACAAGGAACGGCCTCCAATCTTGACCTGCAACTTGCAATGCTATAAGAGGGGCTGAGCAAAGCGGGAACATAGCCAATCAATGGTTTGCTAGGACATGGTGGGTTAGAGGTTTGACATGGCAATTTGGGAGGCTGACAAGCAAAAGGTAGGCATCATAGCATTGGCATAGCAAAAGAGCGAGCAAACTAGCATAGCAAAGATAGTAGTGATTTCGAGGGTATGATCATCTTGCCTGCAAAGCTGTCAGAGTTGACTGGATCCTCGAAAGCAAACTCAACGGGCTCCTCGTTAGCAAACTCGTCTCCCAGCTCTACCCAAACAAGACAAACAAGCAACAAGGACACAATCAACCACGTGCAAGCTCAAACAATAAGATGCAATGATGGTATGCTATGCGGGATGCGATGCGGGATGCATATGCAAGATATGACAGGAAATGCATTAACCTGGCCTCAACTTGGAAATCCAAGTGTGCCACTGGAAATATGAGATGAAATCGCTTGAAAACGATATAAAGAACGACGGAATCTGAGTTACGGTTTGGAAATGGCAAGAGATTCAAATATGACACCGGTCTGCGATTTACAGCAAGTAGGCATCTAAATGCAATGAGATGAACATGCTACAGCACTCAAACATGGCATCAAAATACATGGCAGGGAAGCATTCAAGATACCTAACAAAAGTCTAGCACTGAGCTACGGCCAATTCATCCATTAACAGGTTCAAACAAGCATGGCAAAAATGCATATGGTAAACAGATCTCAGACTTAGTGAAATTAACACTTGTCTGGAATTTCAGACCAAGTAGCTCTCTTAGGAGCAACAAAACAACATGCTACAGGACCTGAACATGACAAAGTAAAGCATGGCATGGAGCTACTCAAATAGCTTAACCAAAGTCCCTTAGTGACCTTGAGCCAAAAGGGATCAGAAAATATACTAACAAGCATGGCAACATAGCAAAAATATAATCAGTTTTCAGACTTAGTGAAAACTGGCACATGCTGAAACATAACTCAAGTAGGCATGTTTACGAGCTCGATGCACTCACTATGGTGCAAGTCATGGCAAGACAAGCATACATCCATTAAGAAGGCACAAAATGCAAGCTAGACATGGCAAGAACAATGGCATAGCATGCACAGATCAACTACAACATGATCGGCAAAATTGCAAACAAGTTGACAATCTGCCTAGATTTACGAAGTAGCAAAAGTAGAACTCGATTGACTCAAGCTAGGGTGCTCCATAATTGCAAACAAAGACATGGATGGATAGAGCACTACAAGATTAATAAAACATCCTTACTGATCATCCTCAAAAGAGGCACGGATCACTCGGAAACAATATGAACATATGGCAACATGAGATAAACAGCTCAAGGACTTAGTGGAATTGCTAAGTCCCTGAAAACAGAAATACCAAGTGCACCACTTTGCAAGCTTGCACTAGGCACCACAGACATCACAAAAATACATGGGTTGCACCTCTGGAAAGATGACAAAACCCTTAACAAAACATATGTAGAGCATCAGGGCATATCATGCACACAATAATGATGGCAAAAATGACAAATGTCTAAGATGGAGTAGCAGATCTGACAATTAACTCAAGTAGCCCTCTTCTAACATTATTTCGGGCATCAAGATGAACTCAAATGAAAATGATGCAATGGAATGAAATGATGTACTCTCTGAGGCGAACATTTTGATATGCTATATGCATGAATCGGAGCTACGGATGCGGAGATATAGCATGATGAATATGGGCACTTGGAACGGAAATATCAGGGACTTAGAAAAAAAAACAACCCCAGATCTAGGGTTTGACCCGAGGCACGTAGATCGAGGCGGGGCCGGCGAGGCACTGTTCGCCGGCGGGGATGGAGCTCCTGTGAGGCGGTGGTGGCCGGGGCCGGCAAGATCCGGCAGCGAGGTGGCCAGATCCGTCGCCGGGCGCGGCGGGGCGACGAGGAGGAGGCGCCGGGCGGCGGAGGCGAGGCGCGGCGGCGGAGGGCGACTTCGGGCCTCGGGGGCCGGGGACGGGCCTCCCGGGCCGCGGCGGCCGGCGGGTGCAGCGACGCCACGTGGCAGGACGTGGTTGGCGCGGACGGCGGAGGCAACTTTGTCCGCCCAGGATGGACGTGTCCGGCGGCGGCGCGAGGGAAATTTTAGGGTTACGGGGGAGACGGAGATCCGAAAACGGAGGGTTCTTTAAATAGGCATAGAGGGAGCTAGGAGAGTCCAAATGAGGTGCGGTTTTCGGCCACGCGATCGTGATCGAACGCTCTAGATGATGGAGCAGAGTTAGGTGGGTTTTTGGGCCAAAATGGAGGGGTGTTGGGCTGCAACACACACGAGGCCTTTTCGGTCCCTCGGTTACCCGTTGGAGTATCAAACGAAGTCCAAATGATACGAAACTTGACAGGCGGTCTACCGGTAGCAAAACAGGGCCGCTTGCAAGTCTCGGTCCAATCCGGAAATGTTTAATCCCCACACACGAAAGAAAGGCAGAAATGACCACCGGAGAAGAATGAAGCGCCGGAATGCAAAACGGACAATGGGGAAAATGCTCGAATGCATGAGACGAACACGTATGCAAATGCAATGCACATGATGATATGATATGAGATGCATGACAACGATAACAACACACGAAGACAAAGACCCGAACCCGAGAAAATAAAATAACTTAACGCCGGAAACGGCAAGAGTTGGAGTACAAATTGGATAAGTTATATCCGGGGTGTTACATATATGAAAGTGACAAAATGAGAGACTCTCTATCATGAAGATCATGGTGCCACTTTGAAGCACAAGTGTGGTAAAAGGATAGTAACATTGTCCCTTCTCTCTTTTTCTCTCATTTTTTTTATTTATTTGGGCCTTTTCTTTTTTTTATGGCCTCTTTTTTTTAATTTTTCGTCCGGAGTCTCATCCCGACTTATGCGGGAATCATAGTCTCCATCATTCATTCCTCACTTGGGACAATGCTCTAAAAATTGATGATCATCACACTTTTATTTTTCTTACAACTCAACAATTACAACTCGATACTTAGAACAAATATGACTCTATATGAATGCCTCTGGTGGTGTACCGGGATATGCAATGAATCAAGGGTGACATGTATGAAAGAATTATGAACGGTGGCTTTGCCACAAATACGATGTCAACTACATGATCATGCTAGCAATATGACAATGATGGAGCGTGTCATAATAAACGGAATGGTGGAAAGTTGCATGGCAATATATCTCGGAATGGCTATGGAAATGCCATGATAGGTAGGTATGGTGGCTGTTTTGAGGAAGGTATATGGTGGGTGTATGATACCGGCGAAAAGTGCGCGGTATTAGAGAGGCTAGCAATGGTGGAAGGAAGGGAAAAGTGCATATAATCCATGGACTCAACATTAGTCATAAAGAACTCATATACTTATTGCAAAAATCTAGAAGTTATCGAAGCAAAGTATTACGCGCATGCTCCTAGGGGGATAGATTGGTAGGAAAAGACCATTGCTCGTCCACGACCGCCACTCATAAGGAAGACAATCAATAAATAAATCATGCTCCGACTTCATCACATAACGGTTCACCATACGTGCATGCTACGGGAATCACAAACTTTAACACAAGTATTTCTCAAATTCACAACTACTCAACTAGCATGACTCTAATATCACCATATTCATATCTCGAAACAATTATCAAGCATCAATCTTTTCTTAGTATTCAATGCACTCAAAAGAAAGTTTCACAAATCTTGAACACCAAGCATATTATTATTAAGCAAATTACCATGCTATTAAGACTCTCAAAATAATCTAAGTGAAGCATTAGAGATCAATAGTTTCTTTAAAACAAATCCACCACCGTGCTCTAAAAAAATCTAAGTGAAGCACATAGAGCAAAATTATAACGCTCAAAAAGATATAAGTGAAGCACATAGAGCAAAACTACATAGCTCAAAAGATATAAGTGAAGCACATAGAGTATTCTATCAAATTCCAATTCATGTATGGCTCTCCCAAAAGGTGTGTAAAGCAAGGATGATTGTGGCACACTAACAAACGAAGACACAAATAATGCAAGACGCTCCAAGCAAAACACATATCATGTGGTGAATAAAAATATAGCTCCAAGTAAATTACCGATGGAAGTAGGCGAAAGAGGGGATGCCTTCCGGGGCATCCCCAAGCTTTGACTTTTTGGTGTCCTTAGATTATCTTGGGGGTGCCATGGGCATCCCCAAGATTAGGCGCTTGCCACTCCTTGTTCCATAATCCATCAAAATAATTCACCCAAAACTTGAAAACTTCACAACACAAAACTCAATAGAAATCTCGTGAGCTCCGTTAGAGAATGAAAACAAAAGACCACTTCAAGGTACTGTAATGAACTCATTATTTATTTATATTGGTGTTAAACCTACTGTATTCCAACTTCTCTATGGATTATAAACTATTTTACTAGCCATAGATTCATCAAAATAAGCAAACAACACACGAAAAACAGAATCTGTCAAAAACAGAACAGTCTGTAGTAATCTGTAACTAACGCAAACTTCTGGAACTCCAAAAAATCTACCAAAATTGGAAGACCTAGACAATTTGTATATTGATCAGAAGTAATTGGAATCAGTATTTTATCATGTTCTGGTGATTTTTAATAATTCGGTCACTGAGCGCAAAGTTTCTGGAAATTACAGCAAGATCAAATAACTATCATCCAAGAAGATCCAATAGGTCTAACTTGGCACAAACACTAATTAAAACACAAAACCACATCCAAACAGAAGGTAGATGGGTTATTTATTCCTAAACATAAAAAAAACTAAAAATAAAATTGGGTTGCCTCCCAACAAGCGCTATTGTTTAACGCCCCTAGCTAGGCATAAAAGCGAGGATAGATCTAAGTTGTGCCGTAGTAATAAGATAGATCGGTGAAACTCATTTCATACTCTCTATGTTCGGCAGAAAGTTTCCTTTGGGGCAAGCAAAAGTTATCAAAAGGGCTAAATTTAATAGGACAAAAGTCTCCAAGATCAATTTTAGGAGGTATAGGTTCCTCTTTCGGCCCTTCGTATTGCACAAACAATTCATCATTATAAGCATTCTTTTGACAGAACCTTGTGAGCCTAAACTCAAGAGAGCATCCTAGCTCATTATTTCGCATAGCCAAATCATCATTAAGTTCAGAGATTCTATCAACTAAAATATTGGTAGGCACCTTTTTCTAAGGTTTTATTTGAAAGCAACATAGTCAAGAAATTGAAAGCGCATAATTTCTTCTTGATCAAAGAGGATAGATTCTATGAGAGGACGACCAGCGTCTACCCTATAGTGCGCAAAGATTTCTTTGGCTTCTTTTATTATAAATCTGAATTCATGAGCCAATAAGATAGTAGCGGCACGCTTAACAGAAGAATGCTCGATATTAGAAAATTCTAGGAAAATTCTTTGTATAGATGGGTGCATATGCATAAATTGCCTTTGAAGTTCAACGATAAGCATGGCAATAGCGTCCGCAAGACTACTAGTTATATGGAGAATAGAACCACCCATAGAGGGCAAAGCACCGGCACAAGTAAAGAAATCTTGAATAATTCATTTTCCAATAATATTACCACTACCGATTCGAAATCTTTTTGTATGATAGGTAGGGGGTTCTTCAGCAGGAGCATCAGAATTTTCTATGATATTGTTATCACCCATATCGGTCATAACATCCCCAATTTCAGACATAGCGACAAACAAGCAATCCAACACACGAGCAAACAGAAGGCAAGAGGGAAAAAGGCAAACGGAGAAAGAGAAGGAGGAGGAGAAGGAGAAAGAGAGGGCAAATAAAACGGCAAGGGTGAAGTGGGGGAGAGGAAAACGAGAGGCAAATGGCAACTAATGTAATGCGAGAGATAGGGATTGTGATGGGTACTTGGTATGTTGACTTTTTGCGTAGACTCCCCGGCAACGGCGCCAGAAATTCTTCTTGCCACCTCTTGAGCTTGCGTTGGATTTCCCCGAAGAGGAGAGGATGATGCAGCAGACTAGCGTAAGTATTTCCCTCAGTTTTTGAGAACCAAGGTATCAATCCAGTAGGAGGCCATGCGCAAGTCCCTCGTACATACACAAAAACAATAGCTCAACCCAACCAACGCGATTAGGGGTTCTCAATCCCTTCACGGTCACTTACGAGAGTAAGATCTGATAGAGATGATAGATAATATTTTTGGTATTTTTGATATAGAGATGTAAAGTGAAAAGTAAAAGGCAAAGTAAAAAAGCAAAACAAAAGTTAATATGATGAGAATAGACTCGGGGGCCATAGGTTTCACTAGTGGCTTCTCTCAAGAGCATAAGTATTCTACGGTTGGTGAACAAATTACTGTTGAGCAATTGACAGAATTGAGCATAGTTATGAGAATATGTAGGTATGATCATGTATATAGGCATCACATCCGACACAAGTAGACCGACTCCTGCCTTCATCTACTACTATTACTCCACTCATCGACCGCTATCCGGCATGCATCTAGAGTATTAAGTTAAAAACAGAGTAACGCCTTAAGCAAGATGACATGATGTAGAGAGATAAATTCATGCAATATGAAATAAACCCCATCTTGTTATCCTCGATGGAAACGCTGCAATACGTGCCTTGCTGCCCCTTCTATCACTAGGAAAGGACACCGCAAGATCGAACCCAAAGCTAAGCACTTCTCCCATGGCAAGAAAAACCAATCTAGTAGGCCAAACCAAACTGATAATTCGAAGAGACTTGCAAAGAAAGATAACCAATCATACATAAAAGAATTCAGAGAAGATTCAAATATTATTCATAGATAGACTTGATCATAAACCCACAATTCATCGGTCTCAACAAACACACCGCAAAAAGAAGATTACATCGAATAGATCTCCACGAGAGAGGGGGAGAACATTGTATTGAGATCCAAAAAGAAGAAGCCATCATCTAGCTACTAACTATGGACCCGAAGGTCTGAGGTAAACTACTCACACTTCATCGGAGAGGCTATGATGATGTAGAAGCCCTCCGTGATGACGGCCCTCTCCGACGGAGCTTCGAAACAGGCCCCAAGATGGCATCTCGTGGATACAGAAAGTTGTGGCGGTGGAATTAGGTTTTTGGCTCCGTATCTGATCGTTTGGGGGTACGCAGGTATATATAGGAGGAAGGAGTACATCGGTGGAGCAACAAGGAGCCCACGAGGCAGGGGGCGTGCCCTAGGGGGGGCGCACCCCCCACCCTCGTGACCGCCTCTTTTGTTCCTTGGAGCAGGGTCCAAGTCTCCTGGATCACGTTCGGTGAGAAAATCACATTCCCGAAGGTTTCATTCCGTTTGGACTCCGTTTGATATTCCGTTTCTTCGAAACACTGAAATAGGCAAAAAAAATAGTAATTCTGGGCTGGGCCTCCGGTTAATAGGTTAGTCCCAAAAATAATATAAAAGTGGAAAATAAAGCCCAATATAGTCCAAAACAGTAGATAATATAGCATGGAGCAATCAAAAATTATAGATACGTTGGAGACGTATCAGTATGTGGTACGGTAAGGAAACCGACTCCAAAATAGTTCTAATAGCAACTTTTCTCCATTTTGCAATATTTAAGAAAATAGGAAAATAAGAAGCAGTCCGGGAAGGACACGAGGCATCCACGAGGGTGGAGGGCGCGCCCCCCTGCCTCGTGGGCACCTCGTGTACTCTTCGGACTCCGTTTTCTTGCATGATACTTCTTTTGATCGGTAAAAATTCATTATATAATCTCCCGAAGGTTTTGACCACCGTACCAAGAAAATATCTTATGTCTTTGTTTCGAGCTATTTTTCTGACAGATCTAGATCGCCATGACGTCTTCAAGTGCCCCCAAGGACAAGTTCTTCGAGAAGGTCATCAACCCCTACCTCGCGGAGGTGCTGCAACACCCTCAAACCATTGAGATGCCTGAGGGGTTGCTGCACATCTGCGATGTTGAGGGACCAAGGAGGACCGGAAGCGTGGAGACAAGACTCGAAGCAATGGAGCAACAAGTTTTCAAGTGCCAGGAGATGGGGGAACGTGGACTCGACGCCAACCACATAATGATCACGGAGTTCACCAACAAAACCAAGCTAGATGCCAGGAACATCAGGAGACCATATTCAAGCTTCACGAGAAAATCGAGCATCTCCAAGCCCAGATCTATGACCTGCAAAACCAAAACTGTGAGTATGAATATAGATTCAAGAGGATGAGTTTGGCTGCAGATTCGAGGATCCCAGAGACTTGATCATCCTTCTATGATGGCGAGCCTATGCCTTGGAAGATGGATGACAAGCCTACATAATCAACAACTCCATCATCACCACCTCCGAGGAAGGAAACATAAACACACGGGTATGGGCACTCCCCTTGGCAACTGCCAAGCTTGGGGGAGTGCCCCGGTATCGTATCACCATCACACTTCTATCTTTACCATATTTCTTAGTTCGATCCTTTTGGTAATATCTTGATCTAGTAGGATAAAGTTTTAGTATGATCTAGTTTTGAGTTTTGCTTTATGATCCTTCTATGTAATCGAGTCCATGAGCTATATATAATAAAGATTACTTTTGAGTCAAGGGCTTGATTATCTTGCTATGATCATGAGGGAATAAAGGGAAAAGAAAGAATAAAAAGAAATAAAGAGATCATATTGATCTTATGGAGAGTGATGACTTCACATATAAAAGAGTATGATGAATAAAAGTTGTTGAGAGCTGACAAACATAGTTTTGGTCATCGTTGCAATTAATAGGAAGTAATAAAGAAAGAGAGGTTTTCACATACAAATATACTATCTTGGGCATCTTTTATGATTGTGAGCACTCATTAAAATATGACATGCTAAAGAGTTGATGTTGGACAAGGAAGACAACGTAATGGGTTATGTTTTCCTATATCCAAAATAAAGTATATTGTCATGGATCATCCAACATGTTGAGCTAGCCTTTCCCTCTCATGCTAGCCAAATTCTTTGCACCAAGTAGAGATACTACTTGTGCTTCCAAATATCCTTAAACCCAGTTTTGCCATGAGAGTCCACCATACCTACGTATGGATTGAGTAAGATCCTTCAAGTAAGTTGTCATGTTGCATGCAATAAAAATTGCTCCCTAAATATGTATGAGTTATTAGTGTGGAGAAAATAAGCTTTATACGATCTTGTGATGTGGAAGCAATAAAAGCGACGGACTGCATAATAAAGGTCCATATCAATGGTGGCAATATAAAGTGACGTTTTTTGCATTAAGATTTTGTGCATCCAACCATAAAAGCACATGACAACCTCTGCTTCCCTCTGCGAAGGGCCTATCTTTTATTCTTGTCTTGTACCCTGCACAAGAGTCATGGTGATCTTCACCTTTCCTTTTTATATTTTATCCATTGGCAAGCGCATTGTGTTGGAAAGATCCAGATATATATATATATATATATATATATATATATCCAATTGGATGTAAGTTATCATGAACTATTATTGTTGACATTACCCTTGAGGTAAAAGGTTACTATAAGCCCCTATCTTTCTCTGTGTCCGATTAAAACTCCATAACCATAAGTATTGCGTGAGTGTTAGAAATTGTGAAAAACTAAATGATAGTTAAGTATGTGGAATTGATGAAAAGCTTTTATATTGACTCTTTCCTATGTTATGATAAATTGCAATTGCTTCAATGATCGAGATCATAGTTTGTTAGTTTTCAATGAAGTTTCTGATTCATACTTGACATTGTGAATAGATTGTTACTTTAGCATAAGAAATTATATGACAATATATATTTATGTTGTTGTTATAAGAATCATCATGATGCCTTCATGTCCGTATTTTATATTATCGACACCTCTATCTCTAAACATGTGGACATATTTTTCGTTATCGGCTTCCGCCTGAGGACAAGCGAGGTCTTAGCTTGGGGGAGTTGATACGTCCATTTTGCATCATGCTTTTATATCGATATTTATTGCATTATGGGTTGTTATTACACATTATGTCACAATACTTATGCCCTTTCTCTCTTATTTTACAAGGTTTACATGAAGAGGGAGATTGCCGGCAGCTGGAATCCTGGGCTGGAAAAGGAGCAAATATTAGAGACCTATTCTACGTAACTCCAAAAGTCCTAAAACTTCACGAAGGCACGTTTTGGAATATATAAAAATACTGGAGAAAGAATCAACCAGAGGGGGCCTACGCCTTGGCCACGAGGGTGGGGGTGCGCCCTACCCCCTGGGCGCGCCCCCTGTCTTGTGGGCCCCCTGGCAGGCCTCCGATGCCCATCTTCTTCTATATGGAGTCTTTTGTTCGAGCAAAAATCATAAGCAATCTTTTGGAACAAAACTCTGCCGCCATGAGGCGGAACCTTGGCGGAACCAATCTAGGGCTCCGGCGGAGCTGTTCTGCCGGGGAAACATCCCTCCGGGAGGGGGAAATCATCGCCATCGTCATCACCATCGATCCTCTCATCGGGAGGGAGTCAATCTCCATCAACATCTTCACCAGCACCATCTCATCTCAAACCCTAGTTCATCTCTAGTATCCAATCTTTGCCCCAAAACCTCAGATTGGTACCTGTGGCTTGCTAGTAGTGTTGATTACTCCTTGTAGTTGATGCTAGTTGGTTTATTTGGTGGAAGATCATATGTTCGGATCCTTTATGCATATTAATACCCCTGTGATTATGAACAGGAATATTATTTGTGAGTAGTTACGTTTGTTCCTGGGGACATGGGAGAAGTCTTGCTATAAGTAGTCATGTGAATTTGGTATTCGTTCAATATTTTGATAAGATGTATGTTGTCTTTCCTCTAGTGGTGTTATGTGAACGTCGACTACATGACACTTCACCATTATTTGGGCCTAGAGGAAGGCATTGGGAAGTAATAAGTAGATGATGGGTTGCTAGAGTGACAGAAGCTTAAACCCTAGTTTATGCTTTGCTTCGTAAGGAGCTGATTTGGATCCATATGTTTCATGTTATGTTTAGGTTTACCTTAATACTTCTTTTTTAGTTGAGGATGCTTGCAATAGGGGTTAATTATAAGTGGGATGCTTGTCCAAGGAAGTGCAGTACCCAAGCACCGGTCCACCCACATATCAAATTATCAAAGTAACGAACGCGAATCATATGAGCGTGATGAAAACTAGCTTGACGATAATTCCCATGTGTCCTCGGGAGCGTTTTCCTTTATATAAGTGTTTTTCCAGGCTTGTCTTTGCTACAAAAAGGATTGGGCCACCTTGCTGCACCTTGTTTACTTTTGTTACTAGTTACTCGTTACAAATTACCTTATCACAAAACTATCTGTTACCGATAATTTCAGTGCTTGTAGAGAATACCTTACTGAAAACGCTTGTCATTTCCTTCTGCTCCTCGTTGGGTTCGACACTCTTACTTATTGAAAGGACTACTATAGGTCCCCTATACTTGTGGGTCATCACATACCTAGTTCAATCTTGTTACCGGCAAGTCTCTTTACTCGTTTCATGATGCATCATCCCATAACTAACTCATTAGTCACATTGCTTGCAAGGCTTATAGTGATGTGCATTACCGAGAGGGCCCAGAGATACCTCTCCAATATACAGAGTGACAAATCCTAATCTTGATCTATGCCGACCCAACAAACACCTTTGGAGACACCTGTAGAGCATCTTTATAATCACCCAGTTACGTTGTGACGTTTGATAGCACACAAGGTGTTCCTCCGGTATTCGGGAGTTGCATAATCTCATAGTCAGAGGAACATGCATAAGTCATGAAGAAAGCAATAGAAATAAAAGTAAACAATCATTATGCTAAGCTAACAGATGGGTCTTGTCCATCACATCATTCTCCTAATGATGTGATCCAGTTCATCAAATGACAACACATGTCTATGGTCAAGAAACTTAACCATCTTTGATTAACGAGCTAGTCAAGTAGAGGCATACTAGGGACACTCTGTTTTTTCTATGTATTCACACATGTACTAAGTTTCCAGTTAATACAATTCTAGCATGAATAATAAACATTTATCATGGTATAAGGAAATATAAATAACAACTTTATTATTGCCTCTAGGGAATATTTCCTTTAGTCTCCCACTTGCACTAGAGTCAATAATCTAGTTCACATCGTCATGTGATTTAACACCAATAGTTCACATGTTTATGTGATTTAGTCCACATCTCCATGTGACTAACACCCAAAGGGTTTACTAAGGTGTGATCATGTTTTGCTTGTGAGAGAAGTTTAGTCAACGGGTCTGCCACATTCAGAGCCGTATGTATTTTGCCAAATTTCTATGTCTACAATGCTCTGCATAGAACTACTCTAGCTAATTGCTCCCATTTTCAATATGTATCCAGATTGAGACTTAGAGTCATCCGGATCAGTGCCAAAGCTTGCATCAATGTAACCCTTTACGAAGAACTTTGTGTCACCTCCATAACCGAGAAACATGTCCTTATTCCACTATTTGACTGATGTCTAATGATCCACTCCTGGATCACTATTGTACCCTCTTGCCAAACTCATGGTGAGGTACATAATAGGTCTGGTACACAGCATAGCATACTTTATAGAACCTATGACTGAGGCATAGGGAATGACTTTTAATTCTCTTTCTATTTTCTGCCGTGGTCGGGTTTTGAATCTTTACTCAACTTCACACCTTGCAACACAGGCAAGAACTCCTTTGATTGTTCCATTTTGAAGTACTTCAAAAACTTGTCAAGGTATGTACTCATTGAAAAAACTTATCAAGCGTCTTGATCTATATCTGTAGATCTTGATGCTCAATACGTAAGCAGCTTCACCGAGGTCTTTCTTTGAAAAACTCCTTTCAAACACTCCTTTATGCTTTCCAGAAAATTCTACATCATTTCTGATCAACAATATGTCATTCACATATACTTATCAGAAAGGCTGTAGTGCTCCCACTCACTTTCTTGTAAATACAGGCTTCACCAAAAGTCTGTATAAAACCGTATGCTTTGATCACCTTATCAAAGCGTATATTCCAACTCCGAGATGCTTGCACCAGGCCATAGATGGATCACTGGAGCTTGCACACTTTGTTAGCACCTTTAGGATTGACAAAACCTTCTTGTTGCATCATATACAACTTTTCTTTTAGAAATTCATTAAGGAATGTAGTTTTGACATCCATTTGCCAGATTTCATATAATGTGGCAATTTCTAACATGATTCGGACATACTTAAGCATCACTATGAGTGAGAAAACATTGGTGCGCGTCGGTCCTAAACAAACGGTTTAAAATCCCTCTCCGTGACGTCATTTGGAACCATCGCCAAGTGAGTGTGGGCGATAGGGGGGTCCTTCCCACACGACCCAGAAACCGTCGGGGATAGGGCCCCTACAGTACTCCTACTCGTTTCTACTCGCATTGCCATCGCAGTCAGTATTCTGTGGTGCTACGTTTACGATGTGTGGCCCATCACAAACGGTTCACTATTATAGAACATGTATGATGCGCGGCCCATCACAAACGGTTCACTGTTAAGAAGATTAGCTAATCGTCGTACGAGTGTCGGACAGGATTACGAAACGTCGGACCATCGTAACATCGTCGTACACGACAACTATCGCACACGCTATTCTGTGGTGCAACGTTTACGATGCATACTTCATCAGAAACAGTTCATGGTTGCGAATCGTGTACGATAAGGAAACTAACACAAATGTTTAGTTTGCCCACACCATTTGTGATATTGTCTGACATCGCACACACTTTGCAAACAGCAACTGTGTGCATGCTTGCACATGTTTCCTCTCTGTGAACCGTCTCGGATTATGGTGCATATCTCAAACGTTTGTGTTTTATCAACCATGTGTGTCATAACAACCTGGAGAGCGTAATTTCACTATAATTTAATTGTTGCTTTTCCAAATTGTACCGGATTTGGATTTGAATTTGAATGTATGCTACAGCTTTATTCATATCCATCAGGATCAAACAACAAATGCATTATTCGATTCATAGGTACATATGTTCAAGAATTACATAAGAACCAAATAAAGAATGATGAACCACAGTTGTATACTTATACTATTAAAGACGGTAAAGAAAGAGGCAAAATATATTCTAGTTGCTGAACAAGGTGAAGCGGAATGCCCATATTACGCCCTCCTCCATGCAGAAGGCACGCACGACTCTAGTCCAACCCCTTGTGATGGCTGACCGCCCATCCTTCACGATCTTCATGAAAACATCTAGATAATCATCGTGTTTTGGTAGAAATACTTTAACCTTTGCATGCCCACCAATCATGTAGTTTGAGAGGTAATCTTGAGTAAACTGCTTTGGCAACCATTGCAAAGGAATAAGATTTCAGACATTGTCATCTAACACAACTAATTATGGGCAGTAAAAAGAAGGCTGCAGAGTTCTTACTTACCATCCTACAGTTCGCTATTGTCTTGGATAAAGTGTGAACAAATAGTTTAATTGCCATATTTGGACCCATTTTACTAACAATCTTTATCAGCTTCCTCACTTGATGTTGGTTCATTGATATCTCATGGCCCCATACGCAGAAAGGGTCGAAACGCGGATCTTTACCAATGACATATGTACCTAAAAGCACCAAGTTAATATTAGAAGCTAAACAACAATTGCACAATGATGTAGTACAACACTCTTTTATAATATGTCTATATACATCCGTATGTGGTAGTCCATTTGAAATCTCTAAAAAGACAAATATTTAGGAACGGAGGGAGTATCTTATAACATCCAATATACTCACATATTAGATGAATTAACATCTTATATTATGGGCCGGAAGGAGTTTAGTTCATTCTTAAAAATTATCTGTTGTTGTATCAACGGGTTACAGTTAGTTTGAGCTAGTTCGGGCTCAAATAGCCCTAAAGTATATCTAAACATGAGGGCTAATTTGAGCTAGTTGCATCTATAACCCACCCAAAAAAACTAGTATCCAACCCAAGAGGTGCTGATTGGAGCTAGTTCTCCTAGTGCATTTATTGTCAATCTAACCCTGCCATCCAAACAACCCTTTGGATGGAGTTAGTCAGGGTTAGTAATGAGCTAGAAACTAACTCCAACCTCTAGCTAAGATGAGTATCCAAACAGGTCTGTGTTGTTGCTACTGCTCTTCTACGTATATCTAGACATCATTAGAACATTAATGTAACACTCTTCCTTGTTGCTATGTAGCCTAGGATTGCATATTTAGACATTAAGTACAATGAGTGTTGCTATGTAGCCCCAGATATATTACGTATGGCCCTAGTTAACTTAAGGAAAAATGGGTTGCAGATATATTCAGTTAAAAGTTTGATTCACCGATTAGTCCCTTATCAGCCGCCGGCCTATATGGTACCAGCTACGGATATCCTGGACAGTGAGCAGATATAAGCCATGGGGTGAAACTAACCTCGATGGAAAACAACAGTCGTTCCCAAAATTGTCCTATGTAGGTACATCAAGAAGCATGTTAAGCACAACAAGCTAAACATCAACCAAAATTACACATGGCAGACAAAATAATCTCCAAAAGATAGCTTCAGTGTGCAGGTTTAAGCACGCTAGTAAAGCAAAACAAGTGGAAAGGTGTGCTAAGTACAACAGGCCTAACATTTAACAACAAGCAAACATGGTCATTCAAACTGGTATTGTGCCAGTCTAAGTACACTGGTTATGGTTAAATAAAAATGGAAAGACGTGTTAACTACAAGATGCAGCAACCAAATGTAGTCATTCATAGTGGTATTGTTGAAACTGGTACTGATGAAATTGAACTGCACAGTTCATACTTGCACATATAGAACATCAGGTTGTGAATAACTGGAATAAACAAGGCATACTACAAACAACCAAAGATAGCATTTGAAACTGAACATATGCTAACTACAAACAACTGAACAATCAAAAAACTTTAAAAGAGGCATATGCTAGCTATAACAGGCTTAACAGCAAGCAAATATATGCATTCCTATCGGTATGTTTAAAACTGGATTGATGAAATGTACTGCACAGTAAATAATTGCACATATAGAGCATCACATTGTGAACAATTGAAATAAACAAATCATGGGTTTCCTCACTTGTCACAGATGGGCTCGTTCCTGTGGGAAGAGCACGGACCCTGGATGCGCTCCATGTTGTCGCAGATCGGCTCCTTCCCCTTGGAAGAGCACGGCTGTAGGGTGCCCTCCCTGATGTCGTAGACGGGCGCTTTCCCCTTGGAAGAGCAGAAGGGCTCTTTCCCCTTGGAAGAGCCGGAGAGGGTGCCCTCCTCGTGGTCGCTGTCAGTGAGGTCTGACTTGGAAGTTGTGGATCCCAAGCCAGCATCACAGAACGTGTCCTTCAGAAATGACAAAAGGGGCTCGATGGTGATGTAGAATGGCAAATTGTTGACAGCGAGCCACAGGAGATCAGTGGCGGGGCCATGGATGAGATCGACGGCGATTGAACCCGAGGGGTTGGGGGTGGGCCACTTAACCTGTGACACAGCCCGCCTCAGGGTGTCGCTGTTGGTGACCTCGATGTCATAGCTAGCGGACGAGACATGCTCACATACTCTAGCCCACTGCTTGAGTGTCTACCGCCAGTAATGGTCGTCAGCTTCCTTGGCGACATCGGGCGAAGAGACCGCTATACACCTCTTTTGGGCCAGTCGCTCCTCGAGCTCCACGGGAAGCGTAGCCGGGCTTAGGCTGCGACGCTCTGGAGTGGGGATGGGGATCCGTGGGAAAGGGGCCGTTTGGCAAGGGTCATCTGAGAAACTCAGAGCGGCCTGGGTATGGAGATCGGTGGGCAAACCGGCAGATGTTGACAATGGAGGCCTTGCGGCAGCGGTGGCGGGGACTTTACTAGGGTTTCGAGCAAGGGAGGGTGTGTGTGTGTGCGCGCGCGCACGCCCGAGGAGGTTTTGGGGGGTGTGTGTGGAGGGGGAGTGGGGTGTTTAAGGAAATGATGCGTGTACTGAAAATTTTACTACGCAGGAGTGAAATGCCGGGCTATTGAAAATTTTGATGATAGTGCATCGCACACGGTACAGAGATAAGAACCGTGTGTTATGAAAAAGAAAAACCCTTGAGGCGGGCAGATATTTTCGATGCAGGAGGGATTGGGAACAAGAAACATCACACACGGTCCGGAGATAACAACCGTGTGTTATGAAACAGAAAAACCCTCAAAGCGGGCAGATATTTTTGAGAGGGGGAGCCTCATGGAGCCCAATGTACTGTGCGGATGTGTGCGTGACAGGTGCACCGGCGTGGCACACGGTTAGTTTGAGTGAACTATGTCTGTTGCGTCATCCGGCTTGTCTAATGTTCATAAATTTGGTGAAAAATGATGCAGGAGAGGGTCAGAACACGAACACACTTGCATGTGGACAAAATTTATGTATCAAAAGGATGGTTTGATTTTCAAATACCAAATGCAACTTCGATGTGGCACCTCTCTCGCAAAGCGCACGGTATTGCTTGCCCCCCCCCCCCCTCATGTCGGCATGAAGGGAATCCTAAGCTATGAATGCATGCCCCCTCCCCCTCAACCGAGGTTCACCTAGCAAAGTGCGAAGTAGCTAGCAGCCCCCTCCTCCCTCATGTCGGCACGAAGGGAATCCTAAGCTATATATGAACGCATGCCCCCCAACCGAGGTTCACCATAGCAAAGTGCGAAGTAGCTAGCAGCCCCGCTCCCTGTGTCGGCACGAAGGGAATCCTAAGCTATGAATGCATGCCCCCAAACCGAGGTTCACCTAGCAAAGTGTGAAGTAGAGCTAGCAACCCCCCTCCCTCGTGTCGGCACGAAGGGATTCCTAAGCTATGAATGCATGCCCCCCCCCAACCGAGGTTCACCTAGCAAAGTGCGAAGTAGCTAGCAGCCCCCCTCCCTCGTGTTGGCACGAAGGGAATCCTAGCTAAGCTATGAATGCGTACCCTCCCCCCCCAACCGAGGTTCACCCTAGCAAAGTGCCAAGTAGTGCTACCTCTTGAGCACTGCGTTGGTTTTCCCTTGAAGAGGAAAGGGTGATGCAGTAAAGCAGCGTAAGTATTTCCCTCAGTTTTTGAGAACCAAGGTATCAATCCAGTAGGAGGCCACGCTCAAGTCCCTCGCACCTACACAAACAAATAAAAACCTCGCAACCAACGCAATAAAGGGGTTGTCAATCCCTTCACGATCACTTACGAAAGTGAGATATGATAAGATAATATTTTTGGTATTTTTTATAATAAAGATGCAAAGTAAAGTAAAAGGCAATAAAAATGGCTAAGTGTTGGAAGATTAATATGATGGAAAATAGACCCGAGGGCCATAGGTTTCACTAGTGGCTTCTCTCGAGAGCATAAGTATTAAGGTGGGTGAACAAATTACTATTGAGCAATTGATAGAATTGAGTTATGAGAATATCTAGGTATGATCATGTATATAGGCATCACGTCCGTGACAAGTAGACCGACTCCTGCCTGTATTTACTCCTATTACTCCACACATCGACCGCTATCCAGCATGCATCTAGAGTATTAAGTTCATAAGAACAGAGTAATGCTTTAAGTAAGATGACATGATGTAGAGGGATAAACTCATGCAATATTATAAACCCGATCTTGTTATCCTCGATGGCAACAATACAATATGTGCCTTGTTGCCCCTGCTGTCACTGGGAAAGGACACCACAAGATTGAACCCAAAGCTAAGCACTTCCCCCATTGCAAGAAAGATCAATCTAGTAGGCCAAACCAAACTGATAATTCGAAGAGACTTGCAAAGATAACCAATCATACATAAAAGAATTCAGAGAAGATTCAAATATTGTTCATAGATAAACTTGATCATAAACCCACAATTCATCGATCTCAACAAACACATCGCAAAAGAAGATTACATCGAATATATCTCCACGAGAATCGTGGACAACTTTGTATTGAGATCCAAAGAGAGATAAGAAGCCATCTAGCTAATAACTATGGACCCGAAGGTCTGAGGTAAACTACTCACACATCATCAGAGAGGCTATGGTGTTGATGTAGAAGCCCTCCATGATCAATGCCCCCTCTGGCAGGACGCCGGAAAAGGCCCCAAGATGGGATCTCACGGGTACAGAAGGTTGCGGCGGCGGAATTAGGTTTTCGTGGATGCCTCTGTTGGTTTGGGGGTACGTGGGTATATATAGGAGGAAGAAGTACATCGGTGGAGCAACGTGGGCCCCACGAGGGTGGAGGGCGCGCCCCCTGACTCGTGCTCTCCTGGTTGATTTCTTGACGTAGACTCCAAGTCCTCTGGATCACGTTTATTCCAAAAATCACGTTCCCGAAGGTTTCATTCTGTTTGGACTCTGTTTGATATTATTTTTCTGCGAAACTCTGAAATAGGCAAAAAAACAGCAATTTGGGATGGGCCTCCGGTTAGTAGGTTTGTCTCAAAAATAATATAAAGGTGTATAAAAAAGCCCATTAATCATCCAAAACATAATATAATATAGCATGAAGCAATTAAAAATTATAGATAGTTGGAGACGTATCAACCATCCCCAAGCTTAATTCCTACTCGTCCTCGAGTAGGTAAATGATAAAAACAGAATTTTTGATGCGGAATGCTACTTGGCATAATTTTTTTAATGTAACCCTCTTAATTGTGGTATGAATATTCATATCCGAAAGATTCAAGATAAAAGTTTAATATCGACATAAAAGTAATAATACTTCAAGCATACTAACTAAGCAATTATGCCTTCTCAAAATAACATGGCCAAAGAAAGTTCATCCCTACAAAATCATATATTTTAGTCATGCTCCAATTTCGTCACACAAGAATGCTCTCATCATGCACAACCCCGATGAAAAGCCAAGCAATTGTTTCATACTTTAGTAATCTCAAACTTTTTCAACCTTCACGCAATACATGAGCATGAGCCATGGATATAGCACTATGGGTGGAATAGAATATAATGATGGGGGTTATCTGGAGAAGACAAAAAAGGAGAAAGTTTCACATCCACGTGGCTAATCAATGGGCTATGGAGATGCCCATCGATTGATGTTAATGCAAGGACTAGGGATTGCCATGCAACGGATGCACTAGAGCTATAAATGCATGAAAGCTCAACAAAAAGAAACTAAGTGGGTGTGCATCCAACTTGCTTGCTCACGAAGACCTAGGGAATTTGAGGAAGCCCATTGTTGGAATATACAATCCAAGTTCTACAATGAAAAATTCCCACTAGTGTATGAAAGTGACAAAACAAGACTCTCTATCATGAAGATCATGGTACTACTTTGAAGCACAAGTATGGAAAAAGAGATAGTAGCATTGTCCCTTTTTATTTTCTCTTTTTTTCTTTTTTTGGGCCTTCCCTTTTTTTATTTGTCCTTTCTTTTTTTATTGGGACAATGCTCTATGAATGATGATCATCACACTTCTATTTATTTACAACTCAATGATTACAACTCGATACTAGAACAAAGTATGAATCTATGTGAATGCCTCCGGCGGTATACCGGGATAGGCAATGAATCAAGAGTGACATGTATGAAAAATTATGAACGGTGGTTTTGCCACAAATACGATGTCAAATACATGATCATGCAAAGAAATATGACAATGATGAACGTGTCATGATAAATGGAATGGTGGAAAGTTGCATGGCAATATATCTCGGAATGGCTATGGAAATGCCATAATAGGTAGGTATGGTGGCTGTTTTGAGGAAGATATAAGGAGGTTTATGTGTGACAGAGCGTATCATATCACGGGGTTTGGATGCACCGGCGAAGTTTGCACCAACTCTCAATGTGAGAAAGGGTAATGCACGGCACCGAAGAGGCTAGCAATGATGGAAGGGTAAGAGTGCGTATAATCCATGGACTCAACATTAGTCATGAAGAACTCACATACTTATTGCAAAAATCTACAAGTCATCAAAAACCAAGCACAACGTGCATGCTCCTAGGGGGATAGATTGGTAGGAAAAGACCATCGCTCGTCCCCGACCGCCACTCATAAGGAAGACAATCAAAGAACACCTCATGTTTCAAATTTGTTACATAATGTTTACCATATGTGCATGCTACGGGACTTGCAAACTTCAACACAAGTATTTCTCAATTCCACAACTACTCAACTATCACAAATTTAATATCACTACCTCCATATCTCAAAACAATCATCAAGCATCAAACTTCTCTTAGTGTTCAACACACACATAAGAAAGTTTTTTACTAGTCTTAAATACCTAAGATATTAGGATTAATTTCCCGATTTAAGAAAATTACCATGCTGTTTAAAACTCTCAAAATAATATAAGTGAATCATGAGAGAATAATAGTTTCTATAAAACAAAACCACCGCCGTGCTCTAAAAGGTATAAGTGAAGCACTAGAGCAAAAGCTATATAACTCAAAATATATAAGCGAAGCGCATAGAGTATTCTAATAAATTCCGAATCATGTGTGTCTCTCTCAAAAGGTGTGTACATCAAAGATTATTGTGGTAAACTAAAAAGAAAATACTCAAATAATACAAGACGCTCCAAGCAAAACACATATCATGTGGTGAATAAAAATATAGCTCCAATTAAAGTTACCGATGGAAGTAGACGAAAGAGGGGATGCCTTCCGGGGCATCCCCAAGCTTTGGCTTTTTGGTGTCCTTATATTATCTTGGGGTGCCATGGGCATCCCCAATCTTAGGCTCTTGCCACTCCTTGTTCCATAATCCATCAAATCTTTTACCCAAAACTTGAAAACTTCACAACACAAAACTTAACAGAAAATCTCGTGAGCTCCGTTAGCGAAAGAAAAAACAAAACACCACTTCAAGGTACTGTAATGAACTTATTCTTTATTGATATTGGTGTTAAACCTACTGTATTCCTTCTCTATGGTTTATAAACTATTTTATTAGCCATAGATTCATCAAAATAAGCAAACAACACATGAAAAACAGAATCTGTCAAAAACAGAACAGTCTGTAGTAATCTGTAACTAGCGCAAACTTCTGGAACTCAAAAAATTCAGCCAAAATAGGAAGACCTAGAAAATTTGTCTATTGATCAGCAGCAATTGGAATAAATATTTTATCTTGTTCTGGCGATTTTTAACAATTGTTTTCGTGAACAGAAAGTTTCTGGAATTTTCAGCAAGATCAAATAACTATCATCCAAGAAGATCCTATAGGTTTAACTTGGCACAAACACTAATTAAAACATAAAAACAAGTCTAACCAGAGGCTAGATCAAATATTTATTCCTAAACAGAAGCAAAAAAACAAAAAACTAAAATAAAATTGGGTTGCCTCCCAACAAGCGCTATCGTTTAACGCCCCTAGCTAGGCATAAAAGCAAGGATAGATCTAGGTATTGCCATCTTTGGTAGGCAATCCATAAGTGGCTCTCATAATAGAATCATAAGGTAATTTTATTTTCTTTCTAGGGAAGTGTTCCATGCCTTTCCTTAATGTAAGTTGGAATCTAATATTCGCTTCCTTCATATTAATGATTGCACCAATCGTTCTAAGGAAAGGTCTACCAAGAATAATAGGACATGAAGGATTGCAATCTATATCAAGAACAATAAAATCTACGGGCACATAGTTCCTATTTGCAACAATAAGAACATCATTAATTCTTCCCATAGGTTTCTTAATGGTGGAATCTGCAAGGTGCAAGTTTAAAGAGCAATCATCAAATTCATGGAATCCTAGCAAATCACACAAATTTTTTGGAATCGTGGAAACACTAGCACCCAAATCACACAAAGCATAGCATTCATGATCTTTAATTTTAATTTTAATAGTAGGTTCCCACTCATCATAAAGTTTTCTAGGGATAGAAACTTCCAACTGAAGTTTTTCTTCATAAGATTGCATCAAAGCATCAACGATACGTTTAGTAAAAGCTTTATTTTGACTATAAGCATGAGGAGAATTTAGCACGGATTGCAACAAGGAAATACAATCTATCAAAGAGCAATTATCATAATTAAATTCCTTGAAATCCAAAATAGTGGGTTCATTAATATCTAGAGTTTTGATCTCTTCAATCCCACTTTTACCAATTTTAGCATCAAGATCTAAAAATTCCGAATTTTTGGAATGCCTTCTAGGTAAAGGTGGCTCATAATCAGTCCCATCATTATCAAGATTCATATTGGAAAACAAAGATTTAATAGGGGACACATCAATAACTTTTAGATCTTCATCTTTATGTTCATAAAAATTAGAAGAACACGCTTCCACAAAGCAATCTTTTTTAGCATGCATCCTAGCAGTTCTTTCTTTGCACTCATCAATGGAAATTCTCATGGCTTTGAGAGACTCATTGATATCATGCTTAGGTGGAATAGATCTAAGTTTCAAGGAATCAACATCAAGAGAAATTCTATCAACGTTCCTATCCAATTCATCAATCTTAGGCAACTTTTCTTCAAGCAAAGCATTGAAATTCTTTTGCGAATTCATAAATTCTTTAACACTAGTTTCAAATTCAAAGGGCATCTTATTAAAATTTCCATAAGAGTTGTTGTAGGAGTTACCATAATTATTAGAGGAATTACTAGGAAACGGCCTAGGATTAAAGTTTCCCCTATACACATTGTTACCAAAATTATTCCTACCAACAAAATTCACATCCATAGATTCATTATTATTTTAAATCAAAGTAGACAAGGGCATATCATTAGGATCAGAAGAAACACTTTTATTAGCAAATAATTTCATAAGTTCATCCATCTTTCCACTCAAAACATTAATTTCTTCTATCGCATGCACTTTTTACTAGTAGATCTTTCAGTGTGCCGTTGAGAATAATTAACCATAATATTATCTAGGAGTTTAGTAGCTTCTCCTAAAGTGATTTCCATAAAAGTGCCTCCCGCGGCCGAATCTAAAAGATTTCTAGAAGCAAAATTCAATCCTGCATAAAAATTTTGTATAATCATCCACAAATTCAAACCATGTTTAGGGCAATTACGTATCATTAATTTCATTCTCTCCCAAGATTGTACAACATGTTCATGATCAAGTTGCTTAAAATTCATAACATCGTTTCTAAGAGAGATGATCTTAGCGGGAGGAAAATACTTAGAGATAAAAGCATCTTTGCACTTATTCCAGGAATCAATACTATTTTTAGGAAAAGACGAAAACCAAGCTTGAGCACGATATCTAAGCGAAAAAGGAAATAGCTTCAATTTAACAATATCATTGTCCACATCTTTCTTCTTTTGCATATCACACATATCAACAAAGCTCACTAGTAGAAAAGGGGGCTTTGGTCCAGGTCGGGTAAGCCCATTAGTCCTGGTTCAGTCCAGAGCCGAGACCAATGGGTGCATTTATCCCGGTTCGTGCGGCTAAGGCATTAGTCCCGGTTCACCTGGGCCCTTTAGTCCCGGTTCGTGCGACGAACCGGGACTAAAGGGTGCGATGCCCATTAGTCCCGATTGGTGGCACCAACCGGGACTAAAGGTTAGACCTTTTGTCCCGGTTGGTGCCATCAACCGGGACTAATGGGCTTTGAGGCATTAGTACCAGTTCATGGCACGAACCGGTACTAAAGGTCCCATTTTCAACCCCCCCTGTGGACCGCCTTTTCAGTTTTAGAAAAAACAAAAGAAAATGATGGAAATGTCAAAAAAATAAAATAAAATAAGTTTCCCATGTGATATGTGGTCTAGTTGTTGGGAAAATTTACAAATATGAATTTCGACTTTATTTACAAAATCTCTCTGGAATTTGTAAAATGGGCATAACTTTTGCATACGAACTCGGATTAAAAAGTTTTTTATATGAAAAATCATCTACTCGAAAAGTTACATCCGATGGAGACCACCTACAGCCTGTTTGCAAATTTGTAGAATCCTCAAATTCCAAAAGGAAAAAAAGTTATGCTCAAATTTTAGTTTTTTTAAATTTTCATTAAATCTGGTCAAACTATGGTCAAACTACTTATTCAAGAAGTATTAGTGTTACTAAATAATTATTCAAGAATATTAGTGTTATTAAATAATTATTTCAGTTTTTTTGAATTTTGGTCAAATCTGGTCAAACTATGGTCAAACTGTGGTCAAACAATGGTCAAACTACTTATTCAAGAAATATTAGTGTTACTAAAAATTTATTGTTTTTTAGAACAATAGTTTCAAACTCAAACAGTGAAATGCGTGACTTCATGCTCAAGCTATACTCCTGAGGGTTAATAGGATTGACATCTTACTATTGTCAGGAAAACAACGAGTGCAGACTTGGAAACGAGGGAGAATAGAACCCGAAAGTTAAGCATGCTCAGGCTGGAGGAGTGGGAGGATGGGTGACCGTCCGGGAAGTTAGATGATTTAGAATGATGAGGGGTGATTAGAGATTAAATTGAGCAGTGATGAGGGGTGATTAGAGATTAGAGGTTAAAATAATTCAGAAATTTGAAAATAAAAAAATCAAAAAAAATCAAAAAAAAATTCAAAAAAAATCAGAAAATTTCCTTTAGTACCGGTTGGTGTTACCAACCGGGACTAAAGGTGGACCGGCCACGTGGAGGGCCTTTAGTCCCGGTTCTAGATTGAACCGGGACTAAAGGGACAGGGCATTAGTACCGACCCTTTAGTCCCGGTTCAGGAACCGGGACAAAAGGCCCTTACGAACCGGGACAACATGCCCTTTTTCTACCAGTGGCTATTTAGATGGATAGCGGCAACTTCACTAGGAAGGCCGGCAAATTGATGTTTCATGACAAGATTCAACAAAGCAGCATTAATTTCACAAGATTCAGTATCGGTAAGAGGAGCAATCGGAGTGCTAAGAAAATCATTGTTGTTGGTATTGGTAAAGTCACACAATGTGGTATTATCTTGAGCCATCGTGACAAGAAAGCGATCCAACACACGAGCAAACAGGAAGCAAGCGAAAAAGAGGCGAACGGAAAAGAGAGGGCGATTAAAACGGCAAGGGTGAAGTGGGGGAGAGGAAAACGAGAGGCAAATGGCAAATAATGTAATGTGGGAGATAAGAGTTTGTGATGGGTACTTGGTATGTTGACTTTTGTGTAGACTCCCCCGCAATGGCGCCCGAAATCCTCCTTGCTACCTCTTGAGCACTGCGTTGGTTTTCCCTTAAAGAGGAAAGGGTGATGCAGCAAAGTAGCGTAAGTATTTCCCTCAGTTTTTGAGAACCAAGGTATCAATCTAGTAGGAGGCCACGCGCAAGTCCCTCGCACCTACACAAATAAATAAATCCTCGCAACCAACGCAATAAAGGGGTTGTCAATCCCTTCACGGTCACTTACGAGAGTGAGATCTGATAGATATGATAGGATAATATTTTTGGTATTTTTATGATAAAGATGCAAAGTAAAATAAAAGGTAATAAAAATAGCTAAGTGTTGGAAGATTAATATGATGGAAAATAGACCCGGGGGCCATAGATTTCACTAGTGGATTCTCTCAAGAGCATAAGTATTGCGGTGGTGAACAAATTACTGTTGAGCAATTGACAGAATTGAGCATAGTTATGAGAATATCTAGGTATGATCATGTATATAGGCATCACATCCGAGACAAGTAGACCGACTCCTGCCTGCATCTACTACTATTACTCCACACATCGACCGCTATCCAGCATGCATCTAGAGTATTAAGTTCATAAGAACAGAGTAATGCTTTAAGAAAGATGACATGATGTAGAGGGATAAACTCATGCAATATGATATAAACCCCATCTTGTTATCCTCGATGGCAACAATACTATATGTGCCTTGCTGCCCCTACTGTTACTGGGAAAGGACACCGCAAGATTGAACCCAAAGTTAAGCACTTCTCCCATTGCAAGAAAGATCAATCTAGTAGGCCAAACTAAACTGGTAATTCTAAGACTTGAAAATATAACAAAACATACATAAAAGAATTCAGAGAAGATTCAAATATTGTTCATAGATAAACTTGATCATAAACCCACAATTCATCGGTCTCAACAAACACACCGCAAAAGAAGATTACATCAAATAGATCTCCACAAGAGAGGGGGAGAACATTGTATTGAGATCCAAAAAGAGAGAAGAAGCCATCTTGCTAATAACTATGGACCCAAAGGTCTAAGATAAACTACTCACACTTCATCGGAGAGGCTATGGTGTTGATGTAGAAGCCCTCCGTGATCGATGCCCCCTCCGGCGGAGCTCTGGAACAGGCCCCAAGATGGGATCTCACGGGTACAGAAGGTTGCGGCGGTGGAATTAGGTTTTTGGCTCCGTATCTAGTAGTTTGGGGGTACGTAGGTATATATAGGAGGAATAAGTACGTTGGTGGAGCAACATGGGGCCCACGAGGGTGGAGGGCGCGCCCTGGGGGGTAGGCGCGCCCCCTACCTCGTGCCTTCCTGGTTGATGTCTTGACGTAGGGTCCAAGTCCTCTGGATCACGTTCGTTCCGAAAATCACGTTCCCGAAGGTTTCATTCCGTTTGGACTCCGTTTGATATTCTCTTTCTGCGAAAGTCTGAAATAGGCAAAAAAACAGCAATTCTGGGCTGGGCCTCCGGTTAATAGGTTAGTCCCAAAAATAATATAGAAGTGTATAATAAAGCCCAATAATGTCCAAAACAGAATATAATATAGCATGGAACAATAAAAAATTATAGATACGTTGGAGACGTATCACAGTATAAGGCATCAAGTCCTCTTTATTCCCATACTCAAACAACCTACTTACTCGGGTCTGTGCTTCTGTCACTCACGCCACCCACCATAAGCAAATCATGAACATATTGCAAACCCTACAGCGGGGATCCGTCACGCTTGCGCAACACGGAGAGCACCATAGGACAGCACCAATAATAAAACATGCAACTCAAACCAATCACGATCATCAATTAACCCATAGGACAAAACAGATCTACTCAAACATCATAGGATAGCCATACATCATTGGGAAATAATATATAGCGTTGAGCACCATGTTTAAGTAGAGATTATATCCGGTAAAAGAGGGGTTACACCGCTGCATAGAGGGGGGAAGAGTTGGTGATGATGGCAGTGAAGTTGTTGGTGTAGATTGCGGTGATGATGACAGCTCCGACGGTGTTCCGGCGCCACCGGAAGAGAGGGGGAGAAAGCCCTCCCTTCTTCTTCTTCTTCCTTGACCTTCTCCCTAGATGGGAGAAGGATTTCCCCTTTGGTCCTTGGTATCCATGGCATGGGAGGGGCGAGAGCCCCTCCAAGATTGGATCTGTCTCTCTGTCTCTCTCTGTTTCTGTGTTCCAGATTCTGCCCTTTCACCGTTTCTTAAATTCCCGGAGATTCGTAACTCCGATTGGGCTGAATTTTGGACATGATTTTTATCCGGATATTAGCTTTCCTGTGGCGAAAGAAGGGAACCAACTGCCTTACGGGGTGGCCACGAGGGCCCAGGGCGCGGCTGACCCCCTGGGGCGCGCCCCTGCCTCATGCCCCCCCCCCCCCGGGCATTGTCTCGCGTTGATTCTTCTTCCCAAAAATCACATATATATTCCAAAAAAATCTCCATCGGTTTTTATCCCGTTTGGACTCCATTTGATATGGATTTTCCGCGAAACAAAAAACATGCAACAAACAGGAACTGGCACTGGGCACTGGATCAATATGTTAGTCCCAAAAATAGTATAAAAAGTTGCCAAAAGTATATGAAAGTTGTATAATATTGGCATGGAACAATCAAAAATTATAGATACGACGGAGACGTATCAGCATCCCCAAGCTTAATTCCAGCTCATCCTCGAGTAGGTAAATGATAAAAAAACATATTTTTTATGTGGAATGCTACCTAGCATAATCTTGATCATGTAATCTAATCATGGCATCAATATCAAGACACGAGTGATTCAAAGCAATAGTCTATCATTTGACATTAAGACAATAATACTTCAAGCATACTAACCAAGCAATTATGTCCTCTCAAAATAACATAGCCAAAGAAAGCTCATCCCTACAAAATCATATAGTTTGGCCATGCTTCATTTTCGCCACACAAAATGCTCCCATCATGCACAACCCCGATGACAAACCGAGCAATTGGTTCATACTTTTTGACACGCTTCAGCCTTTTCAACCCTCACGCAATACATGAGCGTGAGCCATGGACATAGGACTATAGGTGGAATAAAATATGATGGTGGAGTTTGTGTGGAGAAGACAAAAAAAGAGAAAGTCTCACATCGACACGGCTAATCAACGGGCTATGGAGATGCCCATCAATTGACGTCAATGTGAGGAGTAGGGATTGCCATGCAACGGATGCACTAGAGCTATAAGTATATGAAAGCTCAAACTGAAACTAAGTGGGTGTGCATCCAACTTGCTTGCTCATGAAGACCTTGGGCATTTGAGGAAGCCCGTCATCGGAATATACAAGCCAAGTTTTATAATGAAAATTCCCACTAGTATATGAAAGTGATAACTCAATGAGACTCTCTATAACTCTATATGAAGCACATGGTGCTACTTTGAAGCACAAGTGTGGTAAAAGGATAGTAACATTGTCCTTCTCTCTTTTTCTATCATTTTTTTTTTCTCTTTTTCTTTTTTGGTGGGCTTCTTTGGCCTCTTTTTTTATTTGGGCTTCTTTGGCCTTTTATTTTGATAACCTCACATGGGACATGTTCTAATAATGATGATCATCACACTTTTATTTACTTACAACTCAATATTACAACTCGATACTAGACAAAGATATGACTCTATATGAATGCCTCCTGGCGGTGTACCGGGATGTGGCAATGATCTACGTAGCAATGACATCAAAAATGGACAAGCCATGAAAACATCATGCTAGCTATCTTACGATCATGCAAAGCAATATGACAATAAATGCTCAAGTCATGTATATGATGATGATGGAAGTTGCATGGCAATATATCTCGGAATGGCTATGGAAATGCCATGATAGGTAGGTATGGTGGCTGTTTTGAGGAAGATATAAGGAGGTTTATGTGTGATAGAGCGTATCGTATCACGGGGTTTGGATGCACCGCGAAGTTTGCACCAACTCTCGAGGTGAGAAAGGGCAATGCACGGTACGAAGAGGCTAGCAATGATGGAAGGGTGAGAGTGCGTATAATCCATGGACTCAACATTAGTCATAAAGAACTCATATACTTATTGCAAAAGATTGCAAAAGTTTATTAGCCCTCGAAGCAAAGTACTATTATGCATGCCCCTAGGAGGATAGATTGGTAGGAAAAGACCATCGCTCGTCCCCGACCACCACTCATAAGGAAAGAAATCAAAGAACACCCCATGCTTCAAATTTGTCACACAACATTTACCATACGTGCATGCTACGGGACTTGCAAACCTCAACACAAGTATTTCTCAATTTCACAATTACTCAACTAGCAGGACTCTAATATCACCACCTTTATATCACAAAACTATTGCAAGGAATCAAACATATCATGTTCAGTGATCTACAAGTTTTATGTAGGATTTTATGACTAACCATGTGAATGATCAATTCCTGTCATCTCTCTAAATAGATATAAGTGAACCAAGAGAGTTCAATTCTTTCTACAAAAGATATGCCCACGCTCTAACAAATATAAGTGAAGCAAAAGAGCATTCTACAAATGGCGGTTTTCTATGTGAAGAAAACAGGCAATCCAAACTTCAAATGATATAAATGAAGCACATGAAGCATTCTATAAAGCCATACTCAAAAGATATAAGTGAAGTGCAATGAGCATTCTATAAATTAACCAAAGACTATCTCATACCAGCATGGTGCATAAAAGAAAAGTGAAAACTAAATGCAAAAGACGCTCCAAGACTTGCACATATCGCATGAATGAAACGAATTCGAAAACATATCGATACTTGTTGAAGAAAGATGGGATGCCGGGCATCCCCAAGCTAAGACGCTTGAGTCTCCTTGAATATTTACTTGGGGTGCCTTGGGCATCCCCAAGCCCGAGCTCTTGCCTCTCCTCCTTCTCCTCACATCGAGACCTCCTCGATCTTCGAACACTTCATCCACACAAAACTCAACAGAAAACTCGGTAAGATCCGTTAGTATAATAAAGAAAATCACTACTCTAATATTGTTGCAAACCAATTCATATTTTGTTTTTTCACTGTATCTACTGCAATATAACTTTTCCATGGCTTAATCGACTGATAGATACCGATAGTTTCATCAAAACTAGCAAACAATGCATCAAAAACAGAATCTGTCTTAAACAGGATAGTCTGTAGTAATCTGAACATTCACCATACCTATGGTACTCAAAACATTCTGCCAAAATTAGGAAAAATAGAAACTTTGTATAGAAAGACAGTGCAAAAAGTTTCAGAACCGTTTGACGTTCCAGTAAAAATTGTAAAATCGTGCACTACAGCCAAAGTTTCTGTTCTGCACCGCACAAACCAACAAGCAATGTAAACATCCTAAAGGCAAATCTTGGCACATTATTTTTATAATACAAAGGAATTGTAAAAGGGGATAATTATTTTTGTTGAAAATTTTATGTAATCAAGGTTCACAAAGTTTCCGTGAGCATGAACAAAGTTCAAGGAGCTCCCCCCACTTCAACAATGCTTGTCTCTCTCACTTTCACTTTCCTTTTTGAAAAGTTTTGGGTTCCCCTCTTTATTTTTTGTTTGTTTTTAAACTATATAAAAGCACTCAACAGAAATAAATGACTCTCTAAAACTTTCGGGTTGTCTCCCTGGCAGCACTTTATTTAAAGCCATTAAGCTAGGCATATAGTGCTCAAGTAATGAATCCACCCGGATCCCAAGGTATATCAAAGCCAATTTTAATTAACAATGATTTGTGATTTAGTAGTGTACACAAAGCAACATATATCATGTAATGATGAAGTCTAACTCTCTTCCTATGCATCGGCATGTCATAAAAGAACAATTCATGCATACATCGTAAAGGCCAATGCATAGTATAAACAGTTTCTTGCAATTTTATCATATTGGAAACATGGAGAAGCGGAGATGTAGTTCCTCTCTCATAATAATTGCAAGTAGAAGAAGCAAGAACATGCATATTATATCTATCAAAATCATCATGTGTAGTAGTAAAACGCAACCCATCGATATAATCCTTAATAAGGGCAAACTTTTCCAATATAGTGTAGTCGGGAGAATTCAAAAAGATAATAGGACTATCATGCATGGGTGCAATAACAACAATTTCATGTTTAACATAAGAAACTATAGCAAGTTCATCTCCATAAGCATAATTCATATTGGCATCTTGGCCACAAGCATAGCAAGCATCATCAAAAAGGGATATTTCAAAAGAATCAACAGGATCATAACAATCATCATAGCAATCATCCTTCTGTAAGCACGAAGGGAAATTAAACAATGTATGAGTTGAAGAGTTACTCTCATTAGAAGGTGGGCACGGGTAGCTAATCCGCTCTTCCTCCTTTTGTTCTTCGCTCTCCTCCTCATCTTTTTATCCAATGAGCCCACAGTTTCATCAATTCCTTCTTCCATAGACTCCTGCAAAATATTAGTCTCTTCTTGGACAGCGGAGGAGTCCTCAATATATGGTTTAACATAGGCATTAGAAGCATAATTATCATAACAATATTTAAGTATGGCAAAAGTTTCAGATTTGTAAAGAGTAGCATCATACTTTCCAATCAAAGAAGCAATTTCATAAGCACCCTTAAAAGCAACAAATTCTTAAATTTGTTGAACATCATAGTAATTATAAACACCCTTAGCATACGGAGATACGATTCCATTATCACTAAACTCACATTGGTAGGGAAGGTGTTTCTTAGGGTCTTCAGAACAACAAGTAAAATCATATATTTCACATAAATTCCAAGCATAGCATTGCAAACGATGAATTTGATCCAGTAAAAGTTTCCCTTTTTTAGATAACGGTGTCGCACATAACAAGCATGCTCATCTAAAGATTTGCCCTCAACAAAGCTAGTTGGGGTTTTAGCACGAGCACATAGGGATCGAAGATGATCCAAGTAAAAAGCTTCAGGAGTGTGATAGATTTTGAGTGGTTCTTCAACCATTGGTGTAGTAGATACAACTAATTTTTTTTGGTATTTTGTGTTTTCTACCCATAACTAAAGATAGAAAACAAGAGCACAAAATAAAAACTACTTAGTGATAAAGCAAACAAGCACACACGAGAATATTCACCCCACGCTATTGCTCCCCAGTAACGGCGCCAGAAAAAGGTCTTGATAACCCACAAGTATAGGGGATCAATTGTAGCCTCTTTCGATAAGTAAGAGTTTCGAACCCAATGACGAGCTAAAGGTAGAACAAATATTCCCTCAAGTTCTATCGACCACCGATACAACTCTACGCATGCTTAACGTTTGCTTTACCTGGAACAAGTATGAAACTAGAAGTATTTTGTAGGTGTTGTTGGATAGGTTTGCAAGATAATAAAGAGCGCGTAAATAAAAAGTAGGGGCTGTTTAGATGAAGACACAACTAAGTTAGTTTTAGTAGAGAGCTTGTTATCACACAAGAAAGTTATTTCTCCCTAGGCAATCGGTAACTAGACCGGTAATCATTATTGCAATTTTATTTGAGGGAGAGGCATAAGCTAACATCCTTTCTCTTCTTGGATCATATGCACTTATGATTGGAACTCTAGCAAGCATCCACAACTACTAAAGATCATTAAGGTAAAACCCAACCATAGCATTATGCTACCTCTTGAGCACTGCGTTGGTTTTCCCTTGAAGAGGAAAGGGTGATGCAGCAAAGTAGCGTAAGTATTTCCCTCAGTTTTTGAGAACCAAGGTATCAATCCAGTAGGAGGCCATGCGCAAGTCCCTCGCACCTACACAAACAAATAAATCCTCACAACCAATGCAATAAAGGGGTTGTCAATCCCTTCACGGTCACTTACGAGAGTGAGATCTGATAGATATGATAGGATAATATGTTTGGTATTTTTATGATAACGATGCAAAGTAAAATAAAAGGTAATAAAAATAGATAAGTGTTGGAAGATTAATATGATGGAAAATAGACCCGGGGGCCACAGGTTTCACTAGTGGCTTCTCTCAATAGCATAAGTATTACGATGGTGAACAAATTACTGTTGAGCAATTGATAGAATTGAGCATAGTTATGAGAATATCTAGGTATGATCATGTATATAGGCATCATGTCCGAGACAAGTAGACCGACTCCTTCTTGCATCTACTACTATTACTCCACACATCAACCGCTATCCAGCATGCATCTAGCGTATTAAGTTCATAAGAACAGAGTAACGCTTTAAGCAAGATGACATGATGTAGAGGGATAAACTAATGCAATATGATATAAACCCCATCTTGTTATCCTCGATGGCAACAATACTATACGTGCCTTGCTGCCCCTACTGTCTCGCGTTGATTCTTCTTCCCAAAAATCACATATATTCCAAAAAAAATCTCCGACAGTTTTTATCCCGTTTGGACTCCGTTTGATATGGATTTTCTACGAAAAAAAAAACATGCAACAAACAGGAACTGGCACTGGGCACTAGATCAATATGTTAGTCCCAAAAATAGTATAAAAATTTGCCAAAAGTATATGGAAGTTGTATAATATTGGCATGGAACAATCAAAAATTATAGATATGATGGAGACGTGTCATGAACATACATGTTACCAAAGGAGGGACGTTTTAATTTCAAAAAAATCACAGAGATCATTAAGACGTTTTAGTACATTGATTGATTGATTTTCTATGGGTATAATGTGCAAAAATAAAATTTGAGCTACATGCACACGTGACATTGCACCTAAATGGATTGCAAAAACTCATGTGTCTCATTGGGTGCATGTTTACTCCCCGTGCAACAAATTTCAAACATTGAGAATCTTGATTTTTAAATTCTAGTACATCCAAAGCTTATTTGAAGCTCATGAAACTTATCGTGTTGTCATATGAACACCAATACAAAGTGGCATTGTACTTTTTATCAAATTCGAGACCAGTTTTGATGTAAACTTTATCCAATTACAGACGGGAGATTATTAATAATTAGGAACCAATATCCCAAACGGATTATTTATTCGAACCGTGAGCATTAGACCAGCAATGGATACGTGTCATGCTTCGGTTAAGCAATAAAGCGGCGGCATTAATCATCCAAATAGAAAAACAATATACGTGCCGCTGCACGACCCATGTGGCGTGCGAGCAGGCGTGAGTTGATGCGACGCATGCGAGCAGGCCGCCGCGCAGGCAGACGGGGAGGTGTGCGTGCAGGTGTGTGAATTGACGGAGGCGTGCTCGCTGAGCGGTGTCATCGGGAGGCGTGCGAGTAGCTGTGTGAAACTTTGGTAGACATGCCCGCAGTCCGGTGTGTAGGCTCACCGGGAGGCGAGCCATCAGTTTGACCGCCGCCCGCCTCTCTCCCACAACTCCCACTACTCCATATTAATCGTGCGCATGAGCGGCCGCACCCCCCATCCTCGCTACGCACACACAATCCTCTCTCTCTGCTTGCATCCTCGACGCCGCTCTCAGTCCTCAAAGCCGTCAGTGTATGAGGATGCCGTCGAAGCGCCCCATCTGAGGGAGTGGCGACGCAGGGGCTGCTAAAGCACCGGAGCACGGCGTGGAGATGGAGATAGAGGTTGCCGTCACCGCCGGCGAGTTATCGCTGCACCCTGACATCGTCGACGGCGTCGAGCTTCCACAACTGTAGGCGGAGTTCCACCCCAACTCTGACGACCACTCCGGCGACAACTCCGACGATGACGGACAGCTAGTTAGTCATCTATACCCATTTATGTGTTAAATAGATCATAGGGTTTCTCTGGTTACTCCTGCCTCCCCCTTTTTGGAATAGAAATCATGTGGATATGTTCTCCCAATCCATGTAATCTGAGTAAGTTTCGTTAGATCCGTGTAGTGTATTGACTCTTTGAATGGTACAGGTGATAAGTGATTAATTGTTTCATCTGTGCAAATGATTTCTACTAGTAATCCGACTAGGGTTAGTGTTCGTGGTAATAATTTGTAGCCAGGACTTGACAATTGATTTTGAATGACTGATAATCCCCAAGTGCAGGGAATCATCGTAGCAATTCCCAATGGTGGAAGTGATAAGTATGGAGTGTCGAACCCGTAAGGAGCTAAAGGTAAGATCAATATTCTCTCAAGCCCTATCTGCCACTGATACGACTCTACGTACACCGAATGTTTGCTTCCAACTAGAAACGAGAAATAAAACTATGTTGTGGGTATGAAGAGGATAACTTTGCATGGTATCGGAGAGATAAAATATAAAAGTAGGTGTTGTTATCATAAATTTGGAATATATTACTAAATATCATAAATAGTGAGTGTGGAATAATGATGGATCAGTGTGCGGAATTGTCTTAGGCAATTGTTAACAAGACCGGTGGTCGTCATTGCAATTTCATATGAGGGAGAGGCATAAGCTAACATACTTTCTCTTCTTGGATCATATGCACTTCTGATTGGAACTCTAGCAAGCATCCGCAACTACTAAAGATCATTAAGGTAAAACCCAACCATAGCATTAAAGCATCAAGTCCCCTTTATCCCATACGCAACAACCCCCTTACTCGGGTTTATGCTTATGTCACTCAAGCAACCCACTATAAGTGAATCATGAACGTATTGCAACACCCTACAGTGGGAATCCCTCACACTTGTGCGACAGGGAGGGCTCAATAGGACAGAACCAAAATAAAACATACAACTCGTACCAATCTATATCATCAATCAACACAAAGACAAAGGATATCTACTCAAAACATCATAGGATGGCAACACATCATTGGATCCTAATATGTGGCATAAAGCACCATGTTCAAGTAGGGATTACAGCGGGGTGCGAGAGAGTGGACTACGTAAAAGAGATGAGGGTGATGTTGAGGATGGTGATGTTGATGAAGACGATCACCGCGGCGATGATTCCCCTCTCGATGGCACTCTGGTGCCACCAAGAGAGAGGACGAGAGGTTCTCCCCCCTATGCTTCCTCCTCCATGGCCTCCCCCTGGATGGGGAGAGGTTCTCCCTCTGGTCCTTGGCCTTCATGGTGATGATGGCCCCTCCGGGATCCTCCTCCATAGCCTCCGGTGATGATGGCCCCCTCCGACAGGGTGCTAGAGAGGGCCTAGATTGATTTCTCGTGGCTACAGAGGCTCGCAGCGGCAGAACTTCCGATCTAGGTTATTTTCTGGGGGTTTTTGTATTTATAGGAATTTTTGGCATCGGTTTCACATCAGGGGGGTCTCCGATTCGTCCACGAGATAGGGGCCCACGCCCAGGGGGGTGGGGCGCGCCCCCCACCCTCGTGGACGGTTCGGGACTCTTTTAGCCCAACTCTTTTACTCCGGGGGCTTCTTTTGGTTCATAAAAAATCATCAAAAGTTGGCACGTCAATTGGACTCCATTTGGTATTCCTTTTCTGCAATACTCAAAACAAGGGAAAAACAGAAACTGCCACTGGGCTCTAGGTTAACAGGTTAGTCCCAGAAATCATATAAAATAGCATATAAATGCATATAAAACATCTAAGATGGATAATATAATATTATGAATACTTCATAAATTATAGATACGTTGGAGACGTATCAGCATCCCCAAGCTTAATTCCTGCTCGTCCTCGAGTAGGTAAATGATAAAAGAAATAATTTATGAAGTGTGAATTCTAGCAAGTGCATAAGTTTCATCAATGATAGTTCCAATCACTTTTTCTAGCATCATTATATATCATAACAGTAGCTCAACTCATGAAACTTCTCATGATCAAGTAACAAGCTATTCACATGTTAAAGTATAGATCATAAACTTTCTTGAAAACTAACAAACCGTGCTCTTAGTCATCAAACAATTGCAATTCATCTTATTTTCGGGAAGGGTCTATGTAAGAGCTTTGATTCAGCAAACTCCACATACTCAACTATCATTTAATCTTTCACAATTGCCAACACTCATGTGATATTTATGGGTTCAAAGTTTTAATCAGACACAGAGAAAGATAGGGTCCTATAGTTTCTCCTCCCAACCTTTTACCTCAAGGGTAATGTCAACAATAATAATTTATGAGAACCTACATCCAAGTGGATATATATATATATATCCGGATTGATCCAACACAAAGTGCTTGCCAAAGGAAAAAGTGTAAAAAGGAAAGGTGATGACCACCATGACTCTTGTATAAGGGTAGAAGATAAAAGTAAAAGATAGGCCCTTCGCAGAGGGAAGCAGAGGTTGTCATGCGCTTTTATGGTTGGATGCACAAAATCTTAATGCAAAAGAACGTCACTTTATATTGCCACTTGTGATATGGACCTTTATTATGCAGTATGTCGCTTTTATTTCTTCCACATCACAAGATTGTATAAAGCTTATTTTCTCCACATTAATAGATCATATATATTTAGAGAGCAATTTTTATTGCTTGCAACAATGACAACTTACTTGAAGGATCTTACTCAATCCATAGGTAGATATGGTGGACTCTCATGGAAAAACTGGGTTTAAGGATATTCGGAAGCACAAGTAGTATCTCTACTTGGTGCAAAGAATTTGGCTAGCATGAGGGGGAAAGGCAAGCTCAACATGTTGGATGATCCAACACAATATAACATTTCGAATATAGGAAAACATAACCCATTAAGTTGTCTTCCTTGTACAACATCAACTTTTCAGCATGTCATATTTTAATGAGTGCTCACAATTACAAAAGATGTCCAAGATAGTATATTTATATGTGAAATCTCTCTTCCTTCAATATTCTTTCATGAATTGTTCAAGTGACCAATTCTGCGTTTGCTAACTTCCAATAAGTTTACTATCTATACTTATTATGTGTGAAGTCATTACTCCCCATGTTGTAAGCATATCAAACATATATAAATTCAAATTTATGATATTCAATTCATTCAACCATTTACTCATAGGATATATGTGAAGCACGTGAGTAAATGACAAACTACTCCAAAAAGATATAAGTGAAGAATACTGAGTAGTCAAATAATTAAACAGCCATGGGAGGATTCTTTTTCATTCAGGATTTCAGATCCAATGATTTTATTCAAACAGCAAGTAAAATTGAAAATATTATCCAAGCAAAACACACATCATGTGACGAATAAAAATATAGCTCCGAGTAAGGTATACCGATAGTTTTGAAGACGAAAGAGGGGATGCCTTCCGAGGCATCCCCAAGCTTAGGCGCTTGAGTCTTCCTTGAATATTACCTTGGGGTGCCTTGGGCATCCCCAAGCTTAGGGTCTTTCCACTCCTCATATCGATATCTCACCCAAAGCTTGAAAACTTCAATCACACAAAACTTAACGGAACTTCGTGAGATAGGTTAGTATGATAAAGAGTAAACCATTCACTTTGGTACTGTAAAAGACAAGGTTCATAATTTTTCTCACACAATGCCTGCTGAACCAAATCATTTCTACAATTTATATTGAGAAATATAAGCCATAGAAACTAGAAAACAAGCAAACTATGCAATGAAAACAGAATCTGTCAGAAACAGAACAATCTGTAATGATCTGAACACCAACCATACTTCTGCTACTCCAAAAATTATGAAATATATTGGTGGACGTGAGGAATTTGTCTATTAATCTTCTGAAAAAATAATCAACTCAATCGCATTCTTCTGTAAAAAAATGACAGCTAATCTCGTGAGCGCAAAGTTTCTGTTTTTTACAGCAAGATCACATTAACTTTCACCCAAGTCTTCCCAAAGGTCTTACTTGACACTTTATTGAAACAAAAGCTATAAACATGATTAATACAGTAGCTTAATCATGTAAACACACAAAAATAGTAAGGGTAAATATTGGGTTGTCTCCCAACAAGCGCTTTTCTTTAATGCCTTTTAGCTAGGCATGATGATTTCAATGATGCTCACATAAAAGATAAGAATTGAAACATAAAGAGAGCATCATGAAGAATATGACTAGCACATTTAAACCTAACCCACTTCCTATGCCTGTGGATTTTGTGAGCACACAATTTATAGGAACAAGAACCAACTAGCATAGGAAGGAAAGACAAGTATAACTTCAAAACTCTAAGCATATAGAGAGGAAACTTGATATTATTGCAACTCCTACAAACATGTATTCCTCCCTCATAATAATTTTCAGTAGCATCATGAATGAGTTTAACAATATAACCAGCACATAAAGCATTATGTTCATGATGGTACAAGCATACAAATTTTACTAGTCTTCTCATAAGCAAAATTCCTCTCATTCGGAATAGTGGGAGCAACCTTCTTCTAAGTCCACTTTAGATGATAGTATTATTCATACTCCAAAATATATAAGTGAAGTTCATGGAGCATCCTACAATTAATATAGACTAACCAATATCCAAGCCCAAAATATATAAGTGAAGCACACGAAGCATTTTATAAAACCATACTCAAAATATTTAAGTGAAGCACAAAGAGCAATTTTATAAGATCATACTTAAAAGATATAAGTGAAGCACATGAAGTATTCTATAAATCAATAAAGGGCTATCTCATACTAGCATAGTTCTTAAAGGAAAAACAAAAACACAAAGGACACAAATTGTTGAAGAAGAAAGATGGGATGCCAACCGGGGCATCCCCAAGCTTAGATGCTTGAGTATCCTTGAAATATTTACCTGGGGTGCCTTGGGCATCCCCAAGCTTGAGCTCTTGCCTCTCTTTATTCTTCTCATATCGGTAGCTCCTTGATCTTCGAACACTTCATCCACACAACACTACAAAAAAAGACACATCCGTGACATTTTGGGCCGAACGAAAAAAAATTCTGTCATACATATGACACTTCTATGACAAAAATTGTGACAAAACCCGGTATCATCATAGATGTGGTGGGCTCCTACTTCTATTACAAAAAATCATGACAGAAAATGGGCTTTTCGTCCTGGGCGGGCCAGAGACGCAGTTGCATGACATTCTTTGGGCCGTCCATGACGGAAAAAACCATGGTAGAAGCGAGGGTGAGGAAAATTTCGGCGAGTTCCCGGTTACGGTGGTAGGCCGGGGCCGAGCGATGCGTGTTTCTCTCGTACACGTACGCGCATGTGTGCGAGGCATTGGCTCTAACTGAACCCGAGCGAGGCGTTGGGCTCTAACTGAACCCGAGCGATTGCATTGCAGGCTACGCGTTACTGAACCCGAGCGATCGATCGATGGATGTTAACTGAACCTGATCGAGCGATTCCTTCGCTACTGCTGCTAACTGAAGCCGATCGATGCTGCAACTAGGATGAACAGTGAGTGTTGTGGGGGGTTTGGATGAACAGTGAGCGGTGGCGTTGCCTCTGGATGAACAGGACCCCGTGGTGTGGTGGAGGGCTGGATGAACAGTAGACGGTGGAGGGGTGGTCGAACAGGACCCCGTGGTGTGGAGGGCTAGATGAACAGTAGATGGTGGAGGGGTGCCCGTGGAGGGGTGGTTGAACAGGACCCCGTGGTGTGGAAGGCTGGATGAATAGTAGACAGTGGAGGGGTGCCCGTGGAGGGGTGGTTGAACAGTAGCGGTGGAGTAGCGCGCGGTGGAGGCTGGATGAACGGTAGCCCGTGGAGGCTGGAGGAGGTCGACAGTGGAGATGAACAGTATCCCGTGGAGTCCCGTTTTGCGGTACGCCACACCCCTCCTGATGAACAGGACCCCCGTTTCGACCGTAGCGCTCCAACACAAGTCCGTTTCGTCCGTTTTGCGGTACGCCACACCCCTCCCGATCAACAGGACCCCCGTTTCGATCGTAGGAGGTCCGTTTTGCGGTACGCCACACCACTCCCGATCAACAGGACCCCCGTTTCGACCATAGGAGGTCCGTTTCCTCCGTTTTGCGGTACGCCACACCCCTCCCGATCAACAGGACCCCGTTCCGAACGTAGGAGGTCCGTTTCCTCCGTTGTGCGGTATGCTAGGCCTTGTTTCCATCACTTGTTCCGTCCAAACCCTCCCGATGAACACGACCATGCATTCCGTTCCGACCCAGTCGGTTGGCTCCCACGCGTTCTGTTGCCTCCCGATGACCACGACGCATTCCGTTGCCTCCCCATGAACACGAGGCATTCCATTGCCTCCCCATGAACACGACGACAACGTTGTTACTCCGTTCCGACCCAGCCATGTACACGAGCCCTCGCTGTACGTATGCACGAGTAGGCGTTCGAGACCCCGCCCGTATGTACATATACGTGGCCGTAGTTTCTTTCTTGCACCCTGGCCGCTGTACGTACGTGTACACGCTATGTGCGCGCCTCTACTACGACACGTGTGTGCCTCTACTACGACACGTCTGCGCCTCTACTACGACACGTGCGTGCCTCTACATCGAACAGTATGTACGTACACGTTCGCGACCAGAATGACAACTCTACCTATGCTTCGACCAGGTGGGTCCCGACTGTTAGGCACTTCCTTGCCTGCGAAGATGTAGCTGGTGGGTCCTAGCAGTCAGGGGGGCGTATCGTTTTGTTTTTTTTTTGCCCGGACGCACTTCCTTGCGTGCGAAGGTGTAGCTGCTGGGTCCCAGCAGTCAGGGGCGAATCATTTTTTTTGCCCGGACGCACTTCCTTGCGTGCGAAGGTGTAGCTGGTGGGTCCCAGCAGTCGGGGGGTGAATCGTTTTTTTTCGGACGCACTTCCTTGCGTGCGAAGATGTAGCTCGTGGGTCCCAGCAGTCAGGGGGCGAATCATTTTTTCGCAAAATACGGTGGCCCGTCCGGTGGGTCCCCGCTGTCAGGTGGAGGAATAATTATTTTGCGCGTAATAAGGAAGCACTTCCTTGCGGCTGCCATGGACCCAGTTGTCAGCCTCTCCACGTATAGTCCATGTCCGATGGAAGTCGTTCCTTGACCACGTTAACCATGCCGCGTCGAGAGCACCAGGGCGGTAGACGACGGCGAGGCCTAGGAAGGGGACGACGCGGAGCCGGAGAAGACGCGGTAGTGGATGCACACGCGGAGAGGAGTATCAGGGTTCACTGGTTCGGCTGCGCTGCTGTCGCCGCAGAATAATAGGGGGTGTGGGTGAGTGGAGGGATGGCCTGGCCAGTGGTGGGAGTAGTCGGGGGCGGTGAGGCCTCCGCGGTAGCACAGCCGGCCACGGGAGACAGGAGCAGGCAGCACGACCGGCGCTGCTTTGGGCAGCTGGAGCAAGAAGACTAGAGGTTGAAGAAGCACGACAGTCGTTGGATGGACATCATACGGTCACTGCAGCTAGAATCGTTTATATTGACTAAGTTGACAAAGCCCTTGGTACGTCAACTTAGTAGGCCCACAGGTCAGCTTCCGAAACGATGTGCCCCAGATGTCAGGGGGAGGAATCATTTTTTGGGCGGGTGAAGCTAGAATATCCGAGATTAAAGAAGAAGCACGGCATCCGTTGGATGGATATCCAACGACCACTGCTGCTAGAACTGTGTGTTGACTATAAGTTGACAAAGCCTTGCATACGCGTCAACTCTGTTTTTTTTAGGGGACGCGTCAACTTAGTAAGGCCAGAAGTGTGTGGCAGAGAACTTATAGCCCATTTGAGATTTGTAAGAATGTGTAGCCCATTTTTGAATTCTAACGGAATTTACTACAGCCCATTTACAGTTTGTTAAAAGTACAGCCCATTTCAACCAACCGTTCAAAACAGAATTCAATAAAATTTCCCACATTTTGATGGGATCCGAAATATTTTTATCCCAAAATTTCTAGTCAGATTAAATACAATTTCAATAAAATTTATATTACGTAAAAATCCAACGAAACATTGCGCTCGCAACAATTAATGAAATTAAAATTTTCAATATCCAAAAATAATATTTTATAAAGTAATCACGTGTTTGGTGCATTTTTTATAGTTACTGCCTAGTTTTTATAATTACATCCCATTTATTATTACTTAAAGCTCATTTTCTTGTTAAGCCTAATGCATCCCTCCTAGGAAAGGTTTGCAGCCCAGCGGGGCGGAGAATAACAACTTGACCTTGCCTGGGTATTCCTAAAAAAAGTATAGCTGGGCTAGCCATTTTCATCTTGAAAAAAATTAATATCTGGGCTGGATATCTGGCCTGGGCTAGACAGGCCACAGCCCGCCCAGTTAATACCTGCAGCGATGTTTTCGTTGTTGTTCAGAGGAGAAAAATTAATATCTGGGCTAAACATCGAAAAACTCTGCAGTGCTCACACCTCAAAAACACAAATACTGCTCGAGCTGCTTGGTCCCAGCTGTCGGCCGCTTCTTGTGCAATTCTCTCGTTTATTGACTACTACATAGGTTGACAATGGTGTGGGACCGTGATGTCAGGAAACCAGGAGGAAACAAAATAAATTAGTTATATATATAATAAGGAGGCACTTGCGTACGTGAGGCTATGGACCTGGTGGGTCCCCATTGTCATCCTCTCCAAGTAAAGTCATCTCCTCACCCGCGTGCGCTTTCCGCCTGAAACAGTCAGCGCCGCTCGCCCCGCTTCCCGGTGCAGGTGATTGCTCCGCCTTCAAACGACACAAGTGTCGTCCGTCCGTCCATCTGCCGCCCACATTAATGATACGTGGTTGCCGAGGCGGCTACTCCGGCGCCACACGTCCGTCCCTCCGCCCACCCACCATTGCTATATAAACTGCTGCGCCGGCCATAGCCGCAGTCATCTGCATCTGTTCCCTTTCTCCTGTCCACACCACTACTGCCCACCATGGCTTCCTCGCGCTCCAGCACTCTTCGGGACGGGCGGACGATGGACCACAAGGAGATGGCAGCCATTGCTGCCGACCGGCTGGCCGGCAGGCAGCCGGAGGACGACGACGTCCCAATGGAGAACATGGTAGTCGATGATCCGGCGCCAACCCCCTCCTTCGCGCCATCCTCGCCGGTGCATTGCACCATGACCATCGGCGAGGCCCGTGCCCAATATATGGATAGGGTGAGGCAGATGCGTGAGGAGCAGTTCCTGGAGGCGCAGGCCGACGCCGCCTACAACCACCATCTCCTCCAGGAGCACCTGCAGGCGGAGGAGCAGATAGCCGCGGAGCGGGCGAAGCAGGAGGCGCTGCTCGACTCGTACCGTCCGCCCGCAAGGGCCGCCTCAAGCGCTGGCGGTACCGCATGTGGGTGGCACAGGCTGCGGCCGCCTACAAAGAGGCTAGCAAAGAGGGCGATGAAGCGGGCGAGGCGCTGTTTGGCGAGACCGAGGACGAGGCAGAGGACAATGCCGGCTCCGATGAGTCCCCGCTCCGCTGGCGTCAACGAGGCCCTACTCCGCCGAGGCCCCGCGGCACCAACAACGAGGCAGAGGACACCGCCGGCTCTGCCGAGGCCCCGCCCCGCCAACAACGAGGCAGAGGACATCGCCGGCTCAGCCGAGGCCCCACCCTGTCGGCAACGTGGGGGAGGATTTCCACCACTCCGCTGAGGCGCCGCCCGCCGGCAACGAGACAGAGGACATCGCTGGCTCCGCCGAGGCCCCGCCCCGCTGCCAACGAGGCCGTGCCACATAGAAAACGAGGAAGAGTAGAACACGGTAGGTCGTCGCCGCTCGGGTCCAAGTAAGGCCACCGCTGCTACCCTCTGGTTGAAGCCAAGCTAGGTGGGTTAACCATTGACGGTCGGTTAGCTTCTTGGCGGCGACGTGGAGTCGGAGAGCTGCGCTGGAGAAGAACGCTACTTCTACTTAACTGCTGGTGCAGTTGGGTGACTGACACGTGGGCCCAATAGGCCACATGTCAGTTACGCAACTGCACCTGCAGTTTAGTAACTGAAGCTTCTGTTCGGCTCAGCGGGACATAGTTGGGTAGCTTCGGTTAATTAATTATACCTCCAGCGCACCCCTTTTTAGTTGAAGAATGTATGAAATGTAATGAAATCCGGCATGTTTATATGAAATCCGACCGTGTATGAATGAATTTCTTTTGATTAGTTCGAATTCCTGTATCACTGGCATTGGATGAACATGCAAAACAATACGTACTAGCATTATTCCCAGGGTGATCACCTCGTTTGCAGCAGTTTCACATGTACTCCCTCCGGTCCTTTCTAGTCTGCATACAAGTTTTGTCTGCAGTCAAAGTATCTCTACTTTGACCAATCTTATACAAAAAAGTATGCACTTTCACAATGTGCGAAGTAAAAAGGAACAGAAGGAGTACAAAGAGTTTGAGCAGCTTTTTAGCGTTTCTGTACATTGCAACACACAGGCCTGGCAATCCATAGAGAACATTCAAAACAATCGATGATTATGCATCTCAGCGACTCACATGTCAGAGGCAATATTTACTTCACAACTAAAGAATAAAGAAAAAATTGATCGACGCTGCTGATAGCAAAGGGCGTCCCATTCAAAAATATCAAATGCATGTGTTGCTAAAATCAATGAGCAAAATTTGATAAGGTGGTCCCATTCCAAAATATCAAATGCCTACGATTGTGGAATGGGCAGGGTTTGCCATCAGTTCAAACATTGACATGGCACCTCGTGCTAAATAAAACAGCTGTTCTTTTTGTGCAGTTCTACCAAAATCAACCAAATTCGTGCGTAGCTTGTATGATTTCGACCTTATATGTTGCAACGCCTTGAACTTATCAGCACCTCCTTTCTTGTGGTGGAAATGAATGATTCGATGTATTCAGGAACATTTTGTGCAGTTCCCATTGAAATCAAGCTGAGCACCCCTGTTTGCACAAATACAAAAAAGTGATTAGTATAAAGCAAACTGTACTATGAATTGACAGTTTCAACAGGCACATACATGGTCCATGTAGAGCACACTTTTAGAAAAATGGAACTCACCAGAAAGAATCCTAGAACAACATTGTACTCGCGCATCACAGCAAAAAAATGGAGATTTGTCAGTCCTTCTGAGCTGAAGTTAGTTTGGTCTTGTGGGGAGTAATGTAACCATCCTTCAACTGCTCCTTCTGATGATAAGATAGACAGGGCTTCTTCATCCTGGCATAATCGGAACTAGTCACTTCACGTACTCCATATTCTTCTTCAGAGGAAGATGATCCTGTTGTGCAAAGATAAGAAGACTACTAAATGCTAGCATCCCTGTTTGCTCAAAAAAAGGAAAGGAAATATTTAAAACAGCACAGATGAAGCACTTCTCAAGGACAATACCACTTTTTCATGACAGTATCTAATTAGTAGCACAACACCAATAGAGATGACAAAGCTCAATCATATGGATGAAATAAGTGGGCGAGTACTAACCTTTGTCAGGAGGCTTATTGTTTAGAGCATACAGATGAAGCACTTCTCCGGAAACATCTGTTGCTATCTACGATGGTGGCCATGCTTACTATATACTCCTCGATTAGTTTAATGTTTCCAACATCTTCTTGTGCAGTTCCACTAAAGTATATGGTATCTGCAAAGAAGATCCCTATTTGCACAAGTAGAGATAATTACATATTACATTAAGAGTGGCATCAAATCAGTGGCAAAACAATTGCTCGTTCCAGCCATAGCAATAAATTAAGATGCAAAACTATATCATTACTTGTGTCATCATAGTTCCAGTGCTTCATTACAGCACCGGGAGTTGATTTTTGTTTTTCTTCCGCTTGTTCTTCCCCTTCATCACTTGGTTCAATAACAGACAAGCTTCGCCTTCAATGTAAGATTTGGCAAGTCAATTAGGGAGCACAAGTATAGTACTAAACTTAATTTTCTGATGAAAGTGGCAAAATACAGGCCAGTAGTTGTGAAATATCCTTATCTTACCTCAATGGGATATTACGGTGCACATACAGATTGAAAGTCTTGTCTTCATTTGTGCAGTTCACTAAAATCAAGCAACATTATCATACAAGTAGCACAACATATGAAAGCACACTGCAGAATCATGTGAAAGAAGGCTAGTACTGACCTCTCATGATGCGGAATTCAAACAACTCACAAGAATAAGATCTAAACCAAATTCACCTTAACGGATAGGAAGCAAGATCTCCTCTTGTGCAGTTCCACTAAGATCAAGCAATCAAGCAACGTTGTTGGTGTGACATTTTGGTTGAACTGCACAAAACACTCTTAAAATAGAAGTGTTTTGTGCAGTGCAACAAAAGGTCACAATGGCAACGAGGTGAAGTAGATAACCCTGTTTACACAGAGGTGCAAAGGAAACAATTAGTGGTTAATAACGGTGGATGACACAGAAGCCAACAAAAAGAAGCATCTACATTATCTAAATGGGAAAGAAATCAAGACAGTAGCATTTCTCAAACGGTGGCATTGATTAATATTAACATAGAGATTATATTAACAATAAAATTCGTTAAACATGTAATTTTCTTTTAACTATGGCATTGGATCAATTTTCCAGCGGCATTATTAGAGGGTGTTTGTTTACAGGGACATTTTGGTGTAGGGACTAAAAAAACTCCGTGTCAGTCCCATCTAAACCAAACAGGAGGGACTTTTAGGGACTAAAAGTGGGCATTTGAGACTAAAGAAAGAAGACCCCGAGGGAGTCTTTTTGGGACTTTTTCCAACAGTTGCCCCTGCCACGCATCGCACCTTGTCTCTATTAGTTCATTACTAGGGGTAACATGGTCTTTTAGCATGTCATTTAATAACCTCTAGTCCATGTTTAGTCTCTGGAACCAAGCAGGTAGAGACTAGGGAGTTTTTAACCAAACAGGGCCTTAGATTAACAACATCTAATGAGTTGCATGGGACAGTGGATGCACCAGCACCATGTGCATCTACCGATGTACTATGGTCATGCACAGTCTGTTACAACAAAGAACAAACAACCAAGGAGCATATTTGTGTTGGTCCCAGTTTTGTTATCTTTAGACACCTTTCCCTATGTGAGCGCAGCAAATCTAGTCCTGCTCAAACTCTACAGCCTTGTCCCTTCCTTTTCTTTTTGAACTAGTACTTTCGCCCCTTCCATTCCTCTTTGAACCGCATCCTAGATTTATGCGATACAACTTTCCCCACTACTTCCCCACATTCCTTTCCTCTTTGAACCACGTCCTAGATTCATGCTATACAACTTTCCCCCTTCATTTCCTCTTTGAACCACGTCCTAGATTCATGCTATATACAACTTTTCCCACTACTTTCCCCCACTCCTTTCCTCTTTGAACCACGTCCTAGATTCATGGTATACATGCAGCTAGAGCAATGCATGTGGAGTAAGTAAATTATACCTTAAGGTTCTTGGGGCGTGGTTCGGTGGGCGATGGGATGGCGGCGAAGTAGAAGGGGTCGGAGGCCCTCCCGCGCCGCCGCTGGGTGGAAAGTGAATAGCTGCGCCGGTAGTCCCTCGCCGACGGCGACAGCGTTAAGCCTCCTTCCCTTCTCGGCGGACGGATCTTGCTGGCTCTTTGAGCATCAGTGAGGGGAGAGAGAGGCCAACGAAGTCTTGTTTAGATCTGGAGAGGGCGAGAGAGTGTGAAGAGAGCAACTACAAGCGTTGAGGCTCCAGCGAGAGAGGGTGAGAGAGTGTGAAGAGAGCAACTACAAGCTCTGAGGCTCCAACGGGAGAGGGCGAGAGAGTGTGAAGAGAGCAACTACAAGCGCTGAGGCTCCAGCATGTATATATATACTGGAGAGAGAGTGTGAAGCGTGCAAACTCTAGAAAACATTTTGACTAGTCAAAGAATCCTCCTGGCACAAATTATGCTCAAGTGTAGTTATCGAACCCGAGACCTCAAGTTTGATGAGCGAACAGGCTAACCAGCTACACAACCCTCCTGTTATGTTCAACGAGAGGGAAATAACCTTTTATACATTCCTGCATTCGTGTGACAAGCATGCCGTGTTTTTTTTTGTGTGTGGGAATCATTAGGATTTCAATCATAATCGTGTCATGTGGCTTTGGTGGTAAGACTATCCACAGTGGTGCAGAAATAATGCAGCCTTAGTCACCTTACCTCTCTCCACATAGTACGTTGGGTCCCACCAGTCAGGGGGTGAAACAAACAAATTAATAAGAAAAATTAAAAGCGACAGCGGTGTATCTTACCTCACACATCTCGCTACTGCTCGGGAACACTGTCCAATTGATCCCTTTGTTCGCTCACGTACTATTTTAAGTGAATCCTTATTATAACATGCACACAAATTTTGGGCACTTGTATTCGACTTAAGTCAGTGTGCCACCGTATTTCGTACACTTACTACTCCCTCCGTCTAGGTGTAATAAGTCACGTTAGAAGGTGCAACCGGGACCAAGTTGTGTGCGTGCATGTGTGTGTGTCTGTGTGTGTGTGTGTGTTTAACAGCATGTGTGTGTTAGAGAGAGCGATAGATCGACCTACTCCTACAGAGAGATGTTGTGTAGTGTACGATTTTAGACGTGAGAGTCAGTGCATCCTCTCGTTTCCGGGCGTGTCCGGTAGGGACATGCGGACAGCTGCCATGCCCGCTCCTGACCAGCCTGGCCCACCCAAAGCCGCTCCATCTTCCACGCGCGCTTCCCGCCCGAAATGGTCAGCGCCGCTCCAAAGAATCGGTGCCACATTCATGCCTGGGCAGCGTGGACGTGACCTCTCACTGGCGCAAGAGTGATGGTTGCTTCGTCCGTCCCACTTACTGCTGGGTCTATGTGATTTGACGGCTCATTGGTCTTTATTACTGAGGTGGTAGGACTGCTGGATGTCCCACGCTTTTGGCGAAAGCAGGTACTACTACTAGGTTACAATTTTCTCCATTCTTACAGCGGAGGCATGCAAGAGCAGTGAAAACACGTAGGCTCAGTGATTACATGGCCCACCTCACACTATCACTGTGCGACACCTAACTCTTTACATAGTACTCCCTCCGTTCCTAAAACACGCAGGAACAGCAGTATATCTCTCTGCGCAAAATTATTGATTTCATAGAACTAAAAAAACTCTATAACCGCATTGTGGTAGCCAAACTAAATAAACTCCCATCATCATTTAGATCATCCCACGTAAGGAAAAAATATCAGCCAACTCCTACTGCATAATGGGATTATATTTTTCTTTTTGACATGTTAATGGGACTTAAAAGCTCACTTACATGCATGCTACCGGTGCATGCTTGCATGCAGACATGTTGATGTGATTTAAAACCCACTCACATGCATGTGCCACGGTATTTCTGCATGCTTGCATGTGGCTTAGTGCGGAGCCTCTCAACGTCTAGATCAGACGGCTCTTGTGGACTGATTTACTTCATCTAATGGCTACATCAATTTTGATGATGTGGCTCAAGGAGAGGATAGAGAATTCCTAGTAGTGGGGGCTAGCTATTACTAGTAGATAAGTCTTTGTAGAGATTCCACTACATACGGAACAAAATGAATGAATCTACACTTAAAATGCATCTATATACATCCGCATGTGGTTCATGGTGAAATCTCTACAAAGACTTATATTTAGGAACGGAGGAAGTACTAGTATAGTACGTACTGTAATTTATCAGCGAGATAAATTTGTACAATGTTATGAAGCTTCCAGCTTCTGTTACATGTATCTTGCGTCCAAGGTTGCCCGTTGCAACATTTCATCAAATACAAAGGAGACTAACATGCATGCTATTGCATCTCAATGATTGACAGATCATAGCAAATATGTACTCCCTACGTTCCAAAATAAGTGTCTCAACTTTGTGCAAACTTTAGTACAAAGTTGTACTACTACTAAAGTTGACACTTATTTTGGAACAGAGGCAGCTAAAGAAAAAAACGATCCATGCAGTCCCTAGCCCTTGAACCGTGAACCCTGACCAGGCTTCAATTTGCTGGCAACGTTCGAGCTTCCTAATAAATGAAATTTGCAACCTTTTGACCATCGGATCATTTTGTGCAGTTTCACCAAAATCGAGATGAGCATCCCTGTGGCAAAGAAATTGAAGAAGCGTGATTAGAATAAGATTACTGGGACTAGTTGTTGAGACATAAACTCATCACAAATACAGTACGTAGAAGCCAGTAGAGGTATGTGCAGGGCAAAGAAGTAGAGAAATATCCACAGGGAGTGATGTGGGCAGCTGGAGCAGTGGTGCAAGCCGGCTGTAAAGGGAGTTGTACCTGAGGGACGTAGCTCAACCTTGAGGAGGGCGGCGGGAGGCGGCAACTTCCCATGTCGCGGCGGTGAGCAAGGGACGAAGGCAACCTCACCGGCTTTGTGAGAGAGAACGGCGGGAACCCCTGATCGGGACGTGCCGACAGTGGGTTTTCGCCGTCGGCGACGGCCACTGCATCTACACTAAGCAACCACCCCTTCCCCAAGCGGACGTGATCCGCCGGGATGTTAGATATGTGGCCACAGTCGTTTTGTGCGAGAGAGTGTGAAGAGAGCAACCCCAGCAAGCAACCGTGTAGGCTGGCCCGTCCTGACTATGTATATAGTGGAGCGGTTTCCTTTTCTCTCCATATGAACCTATCATATTGCGTACGTGCCACTGTAGAAAAAGAACTTTATTTATAAATGACGCGGCACCTACTACTCGTTCTCCTATAACCTTGCGCTTGGCATCTCCAAAATATTAACCTTGCGATTGGCTCTTTGCCTCTTCGGGAAGTCGAGCAATAATGGTAGTGCAGTATATATCGTTCTGGCTATATGAGACCAAATAAATTGCTGCACGTCCACCACGTGGGCGAGGGTCGAGGGGCGAGGGATAGTGCTACATACGGAGCAAAATGAGTGAATCTACTCTCTAAAATACGTCTATATACATCAGTGTTTGGAGTATGTACTAGTAGTTCATATTGAAATCTACTAAAGGACATATATATTCCAAACAATATGATATAATCTCTATAACCAAGGTAGTAGGGACGAGGAGTAAATGGAGGGAGTAGTAAATTTTTCTCCTCGTCCTGCGAGCCACCGCGCGCATGGGCGAGGGAGCGGGCGTAAGGCGGAGCAAGCTTCACCTCATCCTGCGAGCCACCGCGCCCATGGGCGGGGGAGACGACATACTAAGCAAGCTTCTCCTCGTTCTACGAGTTGACGGGACACATCAAAAGTACTCCAGTGTATAGAGCCTTGCCTCTAAGGTAGGCCTCACATGGTTTGCCTCTTTTTTTAACATAACATGTCAAGTCGCAATTTGTTTGTTCACCCGTGGTAGATGATCCTCCCTCCACCAAGTGGACAACCAGTACACGTGCCAAATTACCACATGGCATGCCTTTTTCGTACAGAAATGAGCTCCACCATGTACCCGCGCGGGTGTGGTTGGGAAAGAGACGGGAGTACGTGCGTCGTGCATGCACCTCTTCTCTTCGTTCACGTCCCCCGCCTACGTGGGTGTGTGTGAGAGATACAAACCGCGTTCGTGAGTGTTTTTTTTGGGGTGGGGGTGGGGTGGGGGTTGATTTCGTGAATTATTTGTGGGAATATGTGTCGATGACATCTCAAACAAAATTTTGCATGCAATGTGTGTGAAATGGAGGCCTATCCATATCATACATAGAGGGTCGGGCAATCCACGAGAAGAGAGGGAGGGGTCATAGCTATCGATAGAGTCGAAGAGAGGATCAAGTGGGTGGGTGCGAGATCGATGAAGAGAGCCATCAAAATTGTGTGTGTGTGCAAGTCAAAGATATAGGGCGACTGGCCTACCGGAACGTTAGAGGGCACATGTCAAGTTTGTGTGTGGCAGGAAGACATGACTAGAGCGCTCGATGTATCGGTGTGTGTGGGGGGGGAGGGGGAGGGGGGAGGGGTAGGCAGAGGCCTAACTATAGAGGTAGAATGACTCGTATATGTGTTGAGAAGGAGAGACCCAGCTATGTCTTGAGGGAGATCAGTCGACATCCATACATAACTGAAGGACAGGAAATATGATGGGACAGAGAGAGAGAGGAGAGAGAGAGGGAGGGAGAGGGGTAGAGTGCTGGATGGGTGATGGAGTTGCTTCTCGAAGATGGTGGGAGAGGCCTACTAGACAAACTGAGGGTGGAACTGCAATGTTATCAATAAGAGTGGGGATGTGTTTCTGTGTGTGGCTGTGCGTGATAGATCTGTCGGGACGCATCAATGGATGATAAAGGGGAACCATGTGTTTAGTAAGCAAACCTAACTAGATCGGTAGATCAATTGTTGTCTGTTGGAGGAAGGGAGAGACACAACTAATGAGGTAGATCGATTGACGTGTGGGTAAAAACGAGTTATAAGGACCTAGCTAGCTATATGTATAGCGAGAGATCGGTCGGTGTACGTCCATTTGTTAGAGGGAAATAAGGCCCAGCGAGACGGATAGACAGAGAGAATGGAGCTAGGAGGTGGTGCGAGAGGCCCAACTACTAGCTAGATAGGGGGAGGAGTGTGCCGTTGTGAGATCGATGAAAAGAGGGGTGAGAGTTTACACGTGTGTCTGACCGTATGAGAGACACGAGGCAAGGACACATAAAGGAGGAGATTGAAGGTGTGTGTGTGTATGTTGTAGGTAGGCATCGCTGGAAAGGATTATCGATCGGTGTGTGTCGGAAAGGAGTTGTGGAGACTCTCGGAGAACGACCTAAAGAAAAAATGAATGTGCCCGGTGGATAGAATGCCGAGGGAGGGGGAGGGCGAGGAGGGCGTGTGCATGCACAAGAAAAAGTTAGTGGTAGCTACAAAGGTTAGAGGATTGTGTGGGTGTAAGAGACTAACAAAGATCATAATTTGATATGAAAGCGGATTCATATATTTGAATAGGAGATCATAATGTTTTAAACATCGCATGCATGAATATAGCGGTGATACACGTGTTGTGCACATGTTATACCATAATGTGATAATGCATGGCGTTTGCAACTCACAGCTAAATGCCGAACAATCTAAACCATACTATACATCAAACAATCTCACATTTTATTTGAATTTGTGATAATGTGTGGCATTTGCAGCTTACAACTAAATATCAAACAATCTAAACAATATTATATATCGAACATTCTCACATTTTATTTGAATTTGTGGTAATGTGTGGTGTTTGCAACTCACATCTAAATACTTGTAGGTGTAGGGGGCGGGGCACCATACATAATGTGATAAACACATTATACATATGAGACATGGTTTAGATTATGAAGATCTAGCTAGAGCTAGAAATGTAATGTGATTTGAAATCAAAATAAAGTGGATTCAAAAAATCTAGTTCGAGTTCATATAGTACACATAGTTCATATGTAACTCGAGACTAATCATGTGGTGTGCTGTGAAGATTATACACAAATGATGGTTTAACTTGACAATAATGATGATTGTAGATCTTATTAAAACAGAGAAACGAATTCAAATGCTTTGACTTCACAACAATCATTACTGTAGATCTTATTCAAATAGAGAAATGAATTCAAATTTAGTTCATATTGAAGCGGTACTATATACGTTTGGAATGCACTAAAACGTTCATTTGAGTAGTAGGTTGCATGCATTATACACGTAGCGAAATATTTTAATTGAACATAACATGAATTCAAATTTTTGAATGACATTTGTAGTGTGCATTGATTTGGTATAGTACACGTTAGGCTTGTCCGGAAATTTCAACCCGCGCCTTGTTAGCCCGAAATATTTAAGATATATCTTTGTCTCGTTGTGCTCCGACAACTCCCTCCATCTCAACCCGCACCTTGCTATTCCGAAATTACGACGCGCGCGAAAACTCCCACCTCCTGTGAAATCCCGACACGCGAAATGCCCGTGGTACCCTTGAACCGAAAGAACCGCCTCAAATCGGTGGGGGGTACTTTCTTAACTTACCCCACATTTCGGACAAGCGCGTCTCTAAGCCATGGTTCCCCACTACCATCCCGTCTGCCCACCCATTCGTACACCGAGGCCGCGAAAACCCGCAACGAAACCCCACACCCTGCTCCGTCCGCCACCCAGCCGGAGCCTCTTCCCCGACGATGTCGTCCACAGCAACACCTCGACGTCCCTCATCCACCGTACCGGATGAGGATCCGTCATCGATCTCGTCGTCCTGCCGGTTCAGCCACCCCGTCCTCCACCTCCAAGGAGCTGCCCCGACGTTCCCCTCATCTTTCGCGCCACCTCCATTCCCACACCGCCGTCTTCACCTGCACCACCGGAAGAGCATCATCACACCGTTTCCTCAGATGAAGTTGTGGCCTAATCGGTGCAACCAAAGAGGTTGTACACTAATCGCCGCATTTTCTTCTTGATTCGATCTCACGGTGGTGCCGGCGCTCGGTCCCGAGCCGACACGGCGCGGCTCCATCCACAGCGGCGTCGTCGGCCACTTCTCCACGATGTCGCTCCCTCGACGGCGACGTCCACATCAGTAGGAGCTGCTGCTGCTTTAGCTCTCGCTCGCGTTGCTTCTCTGCTCTTGCTCTCGGTCCCCTGCCTGGTCTGCTCTTGCTATTGCTCTTGCTCGCGCTGCTGCTCTCGCTCTTGCTCTTGCTTCCGATGCTGCTCCGATTTAGCTACACTTCAGTCGACTGAATCGACTTTTGGGTCAGTCAATTTTCAGGGGGTGGGGGGCTCGCCGGGGTGAAGGAAGAACCAGCCGTAGCGGGGAGGGGGGCTCACCGGAGAGGTACCCCACTATCTATCTTAGGGTTCAGGATGGGGGCGGTGGTCGCCGGCGGTGGCGGGGCGTTGGCGGGGCAGTGGCGTGGGGATCGCCGGAGAAAAAGCTCGGCATGGGGGGCCTAGAGGGATGGCCGGAGCGGCGGCGGACCGGCGGTGGGGAGTGTTTTCGAGGCGGGCGGGGCGGCGCACCGCCAACCGCGGGCGGCGGGGGCTGCTGTTTGGTCAGTGGTGGCTGGCCGCTCAGGGGGGTGGAGGTTGAAGATGAACCGCAGGCCCTTGATTTCGCATCCAACGGCTGAAAAATCGACTGACCAGAGATGAAAAAGTCAGTCGACCAACGTGTAGCCTCACCTTGCTAGTGCGTTCAGTTTCGACAACAAAATTCAGTTTCGACAGCAAAATTTAGTTTCGACAGTTAAGTTCAGTTTTGACAGTTAAGTTCAGTTTCGACAGTTAAGTTCAGAGATGAGCGTCTGATGTATTTTACATCTAGCACTTTGTGGTTATGTATTTTATGTCATGTATTGGAGATTCTATTAGAATTCCACTCAGGTTAACATTGCTCGTTGTCTCTCTTACCTTGCTTCGGCCTCGGTGTCGTACAACTCAACGGAGCTGCTCCAACAACGAAACCCTCCATCACAGCGGAGCAGTACCTCGGGCTCCATCTCCAGGCGCCTAAGAACTTCTTCCCCTCCTCCGACAGCAAAGCCAGTTGAAGCATCCTCACCGGCCAACCCAATCACGCTGATATCGACATGGCTTCGCCAAAGAGGTTGTACACTTGTTGCATCTCTTTTTTACTCTACATGTTATATATATTGTCCACTGAGCACACGGATTTGTTCCTTTAGTGTCTCCTTGAAAGAAAAAACATAGGAACTTTAATTTTCACTTGTCCTCCTTTTCAAATTCCTATTCATGAAGCACAAGACTAAGACATAGTAGCATAATAGCATTATAACCGTACATTTTCTTGTGTTTGACTTAATCTCACCATGCTTCTTCGCATCCTGTGATCTTCCAACTGTTGTGAATCAAACACCCAGATTGGCAGAAATCCTGTGTTTTTAAATTCTCTATTTTGCACGTGCATTCCTATCCTATTCCTGTCTATTTCCTATCCCTACATTGTTGGAATCCTCCAATTCAAACGAGCCCTTACAGAATTACTTCTCTTACAGATAGTTGTCAAACAAAACCTTGTGTGGTTTGTCTCGCTCCTGCTACACCCTCGTCCACCCCAGCTCAGCTGCTCCAACGACAGAAGGGTCCAGCACAACAGGGATCCGGCCTCCAGATTGTCTTTCGCCGCCTCAAATCTTCTTCCCGCCGCTGGCAGCCGTGAAAACTGCATTACTATCATCAACCGAGCAGATGACCTCGAGGACTACACGGGTCCGCAAGAGAGGTCGCACTCTTTCGTGTCTGCTTACGTTATGCATCGCTTAATATTACATGGTACTTTATCGTCCTGTTCACCGATTAGACTCTGAGTCAGCTCCAAACTAATGGTCAAACTTGAGTTTTTAAATGGTTGTGGGGTACATATCGGGGCCGCTATCAATAGTATCTATCTACTATCTGGTTAATCTCATGTGTCTACTATGAGTTTCATGTTGGGTGGGAAACAAATAGTAAAGAAGCCATTATCTGTATTTTTAACTGAAACCATTATCTGCCTGCTATTATTGGTTTTGGGTCTATCCACAGGTTGCTACCATCACTCTGGATTTCTGCATGCACTCCTTACATAATCTCACTATGTTTTATTCCTATGCATGACAGTTATTGTAAACAATGGAACTGAACATGTAGAGCAAAAGAGACGAGCCTTGTGTGGCAATAAAATTTCATGCAGACGTCGCTCCATGGTAGGCGCAAAGGCAGCCCCCCCCCTCCACGCATTTTGGATTGTAATCGAGAGGAAGATATCTGTTCTGGGGGGGATTCAGAAGGAGAAGACCACTCCTATTTACCCCCTGAGGTCTTTGCTCTAACTTGACATGCTGATGTTGGTTATATCATGCATATTGTGTCTTGCATTCCTTACTTTATACATCAAATATGTCATCTGCTTAGTTTAGACATCCTTTGTGCGAATGCCATCTGTTTAGTTTATTCATCATTTGTGTGAATTATGCAACGCCATCTTGTTTAGCCAGGCATCATATATGTGAATTTTGCAATGCCATCCTACTTAGCCAGTCATCTTATATGTAAATTATATCAGGCCATCCTTTTTTTCCATTACACATTACATTTATCAACAATGTTAGTACATTCAACTGCTCCTTGTGTGCATCAGCCATTTGACACGGTGATGGCAAATTCTAGAGTGAAAACAAGGTCTTTAGAGCAGACTATGCTATCTGACGAAGCGCATATCTCGCTGGTTACAGATAGCTCCTCAGAGGAGGATTCAGAGATAGATGACCAGTCCTATCCCCCCCTCGAGGTGTATGCTCTAACTTGGCAGGGTTATGTTGCTCAATCGTGTGTATGGTGTCTCGCATTGCTATGTCATTTGATTAGTTTAGACATGCTTTGTGTGAATGCCACCTGTTCAGTGTCTAATTACCATATATGTGAATTATGCATTGCCATCTTGTTGCAAGACATTATGTATGTGAATTATACAATGCTATCTTGTTGCAAAGGCATTATATATGTGAATTATGCAATGCCATGTTGTTTAGCCAATCATCATGTATGTGAATTATATCATGCTATCATTTTTTTGTATTACGTGTTCCATTTGTCGACAACATTTGTATATTCAACTACTCTTCCTGTGCATCAGCCATTTGAAGCGGTGATGGAAGTATCTGGAGTGAAAACAAGGTATTCAGAGCAGACAATGCTACCTGCTGAAGCAGACATCTTGCTGGTTACAGAGAGCTCCTCAGAGGAGGATTCAGAGACTGATGACCAGTCCTATTTTCCCCCTGAGGTCTATGCTCAAACTTGGCAGGGTTATATTACACATGTCATGCATGTTATCTTGCATTGCTTAGTTTTTACATCATATATGGATTGCCATATGCTTACTTGCTTACTATATAAATCATATATTTGAATTATGGCATGGCAACTCATTTAATAAAGACATCATATAGTTATATCATCTCATCATGTTTAGTGTTTACAGTCATCATATTTTGAATTATGGCATTCTATCCGTGAATGTATGTGAATTATGGCATGCCAACCTATTTAATAAACACATTATATAGTTATGTCATGTCATCCTGTTTACATAGTCTCATATTTTGAACTATGTCTTTCCATCTTTTTTAGTTAGCCATCATAATGTGAAATTGTGTCATGCTATCCTGTTTAGTTAGCCATCATATATGTGAAATTGTGTCATGCTATCCTGTTTGGTTAGACAACATAAATATGAATTATTTCATGCCCTCTTTTATTCCCCACTATCCATTGCACCTGTCTATCATACAATGTCTATACTTTCAATTACTTTTCTTGTTTATCAGCCATTTGAATTGGAGAGCGTGATGGCAGTATCTAAGGGAGTAACAACACGGTCTTCAGAAAAGATAGTGCTACCAGTTGATGCAGATAGAACCATGGTTGTACTTGCCCAAGGACCAGATCCACCACACATAACCCAAACTCTCGCAGATTGTACCCCTACCTAGTTGGACAGAGAACCAGCTACACCCCTTCTAACCCCAACCCCGGCAGATAGTAACCCAGTTCCAGTTGACACAGCACCGTCTCCACCACAGAGCACCCAAACATGAGCAGTTAGTAAGGGAACTGCAGTGTCCAAAGCACGAGGACCACCACTCTGAATCCCAACTCAACGCTTAAAGGAGAAGAAGATTTGTTCGCAGGTCAGGTTCTGTAGCTATGGTTCATACTGCTTTGCTCTTGCATTACTGTATTTACTCATACCAACTATTTTCAAATTTAAAGGATGGAATTGAAACTCCAATGGCGCAACAGGTATGTTTTAAACCTGTTTCTTTAACTGGTTTGCTGTTGTAACCTGCTCTATGTTGATTTCAGTTTCAATTGAATAAACAGTTATGTTCTCATGTCATGCACATTAGAAGTGTTGTTATTGCTCTATAGTTACCCACACTTATATTCTGTCTATTCTGCTTTGTCTTGAACAAATATTATTTGAACTGTGTCTCTATCTTGATTTGGCAACAAAAACTAGAATGATATAGACCATAAAGTGACCATGGTACATAGATATATGTTTGTTTCATGCTGTTATCCTGTCCACTTTACTACTGAACTCATTTACCAAAATGAGTTTCATATACAACATGGTAAACATGTGATGTGTCTGCTTGTTTCTCTTTTAGAATGCGGACAAAATATTGGAGAACAGTATCGCGTTATCCAATGGTAAAGGAAGTAATGCAGATAAGATTCAAGATAGTGAGACATCCCTGTTGGTCTCCAAGAAAGATGATAAAAACTATCTTGACGACAATGAGGGAACCCAAAAGTCCTGTCTTGATGTAGTGTTCGAGTTACTGGCCACTACTGCTGGCACAAGCTCTTCGAACTCGCTGCCTGAATCAGTTCGTCTTCTTGAGTCTCAACTTCAAGTTGAAAGACATCGATCAGATGTTCTGCGACAGGAAGCTGAAGGACTGAGGAAGTCCCTGCAGAATTCAGATGCATATTTTCTGGTGCAACAGCAAGCGCTGGAGGATTTAAGCGCCAAACAAGAGAAAGTTAATAAGCTTGCTAAGCATCTTGCCAGCATTATGGGTACCCAGGATATTGTTTCTTGAGATCTTCTGAAGTGGTTTCAGTTCTGGATTTGTTTTGCTGCGGCGTTTATTTGCGCTGGTCGCCAACTTTGACAACCAATGTATATGATATGCTGCTTTGTTCCCTATATTTGCACTGGTGGCAAACTTTGATGCCCAGTGGATGTAATATGTGTAATAGCCGTGATAGCCTAGCGTTAGTTGCTTGCTTATTTATTTCCTTGTTGTCTTGTTTATTTGTTTGCTTGTAGTCACTACAGTTCTTTTTCCGCGGTTAGCTAGTGGCTGCAATAACCTATTTTTAAAAAACTAGGCCACAATAACCATGGGCTAATATTTACGGTGGTGACACTGGGCCTCCTACTGGCCGTAGAAACAGTGGGCCTTCTACGGGTCGTAGAAACAATGGGCCTTCTACGGGTCATAGAAACAATGGGCCTTCTACGGGCTGTATCATCAATGAGCCTTATACGGGCCGTATGATCGATTGGCCAAACATGGGCCAAACAGACCGCATTATGGTCGTAAATGGGCTAGAGTTGGAATCGTCCGTTCATGGGCCGACCATAACGGGCCATCATTAATAGGCCATATTTGATGATGCTATGAAAACGGCCCAACGTATTAACGGACCACAAACGGGCCGACGGTAACCACGGGCTGAATTTGGCCCACAAGCAGAAATTGACAGTAACGGGCCGTAAGTAAACAAATGCTGGAAATGAGCCCAAGAATAAATGGGCTCTGAGAAGGCCGAAAGATAACATGGGCTGGAAACGGCCCAATGGAATAACGAGCCGTTAATGGGTATAAAGTGATACACTGTTCTTTAAGGGCCAGTTTCACCACGGGCCGTTAATGGGTGTAAAGTGATACACTGTTCATTACGGGCCAGTTTCACCACGGGCCGTTAATAGGCCAAGAGTTACATAGGGCCTCATATGGGCCGAAAGACGTCATGGGCCATACATGGGCCAGAAGTGAAAACGGGCTGGAATCATATTGGATGGCCCAGATGACGCTACTGGGCCTAATTCGAATAGGGGGTAACGAGCCTTGGGTTAGCGGGCTGTAAATGGGCTATATGCAAACAGGCCGTTAACAGGCTTTCCATGGGCCGGCCCGCCACCTTTTGACCAAGTCAAATGGCCCGGCCTTTTCATAGGAATGGGCCTCTGTTGGGCCGTGCCACGTGTCGACGTATCATAGGCGCCTATCTGACCCACTGACGAGCTGACACGTGTTTCGTCCGGCCAATAAGAATTTTACACATGGAAATTTCCCATTGGTCGGGGCTATTAACGGGTTATCTGATCCAAAACCTGACCCAATAGCTTAACGGTGTTCCGTTATGGTGGATGCCACGTGCCGGCCACCCTTGACGAAAGCACTTCTGTGACGCGCGATTTATCGTCATGGAAGTGGACACTTCCGTGATGATAATTTTGGTAATGTCATGGAACACTTCTACGACAGCACAGGTATGACTATCTTGATTCTGTCATAAATTTTTCATGGATGTACATGCATGACAAAAAACGCGGCCTACTGTGACAAACACATATCATCATGGAAGTGTATTTTTTTTGTAGTGCAAAACTTTAACAAAAACTTTGTGAGATCCATTAGTGTAAATAAAGCAAATCACTACCTTTAGGTACTGTTTCAAACTTATTGAAATTTCATATTAGAACTATATCTACTGTATTCCAACTTCACCATGGTTCATACCCCCCGATACTACCCATAGATTCATCAAAATAAGAGAACAACTCATAGAAAACAGAATCTGTCAAAAACAGGACAGTCTGTAGTAATCTGGAAGTTTAGTAAACTTATGTAACTCCAAACAATTCTAAAAAATATGAAAATTTAAAAAATTTGTATAGAAGTAATGTGCAAAAAGTTTCAGACCCATTTGGCTTTCCAGTAAAAAATTTAAAATCACGTGCTACAGCCAAAGTTTCTGTTTTTGTACTGCACAAAGTAAACAAGCAATCTAATCGTCCTAAAACCAAGGCTTGGCACATTATTTTTATAATACAATGGATATATACAAGGGGATAATTATTTTCATAGAAGCTTCCATGAAATTTTTTACATTGTTTCCATGAGCATCAACACAAGTGTGCAAGGTCGACCCTCATTTCTCCAATGCATAACCTTCCAATCACTTCTCTTATTGAAAAACTTTTTAGGTGTGAGAGGCAAGTAAATTTTTTTGTATTTTCATTCTTTTAAAAAAAATTATGTTTCACCCACAACTAAACAGAAACAAAAAATGAAAAAAAAATCTACTTAGTGAAGAAAGCAAACAAGCATACACAAGAATATCAACCCCACGCTATTGCTCCCCAGCAACGGCGCCAGAAAAGAGCTTGATAATCCCCAAGTGCAGGGAATCATCGTAGCAATTCCCAATGGTGGAAGTGATAAGTATGGAGTGTCGAACCCACAAGGAGCTAAAGGTAAGATCAATATTCTCTCAAGCCCTATCTTCCACTGATACGACTCTACGTACACCGAACGTTTGCTTCCAACTAGAAACGAGAAATAAAACTATGTTGTGGGTATGAAGAGGATAAATTTGCATGGTATCGGAGAGATAAAATATAAAAGTAGGTGCTGTTATCATAAAGTTAGAATATATTACTAAATATTATAAATAGCGAGTGTGGAATAATGATGGATCGGTGTGCGGAATTGTCTTAGGCAATTGTTAACAAGACCGGTGGTCGTCATTGCAATTTCATATGAGGGAGAGGCATAAGCTAACATACTTTCTATTCTTGGATCATATGCACTTATGATTGGAACTCTAGCAAGCATCCGCGCAACTACTAAAGATCAGTAAGGTAAAACCCAACCATAGCATTAAAGCATCAAGTCCCCTTTATCCCATACGCAACAACCCCCTTACTCGGGTTTATGCTTCTGTCACTCAAGCAACCCACTATAAGCGAATCATGAACGTATTGCAACACCCTATAGTGGGAATCCCTCACGCTTGCGCGACACGGAGGGCACAATAGGACAGCACCAAAATAAAACATACAACTCGTGCCAATCTAGATCATCAATCAACCCAAAGACAAAGGATATCTACTCAAAACATCATAGGATGGCAACACATCATTGGATCATAATATGTGGCATAAAGCACCATGTTCAAGTAGGTATTACAGCGGGGTGCGGGAGAGTGGACCGCGTAAAAGAGATGAGGGTGATGATGATGATGGTGATGTTGATGAAGACGATCACCGCGGCGATGATTCCCCTCTCGATGGCTCACCGGTGCCACCAAGAGAGAGGAGGAGAGGTTCTCCCCCTTGTGCTTCCTCCTCCATGGCCTCCCCCCTAGATGGGGAGAGGTTCTCCCTCTAGTCCTTGGCCTTCATGGTGATGATGGCCCCTCCGGGATCCTCCTCCATAGCCTCCGGTGATGATGGCCCCCTCCGGCAGGGTGCCAGAGAGGGCCTAGATTGATTTCTCGTGGCTACAGAGGCTTGCGGCGGCTGAACATCTGATCTAGGTTATTTTCTGGGGTTTTCTGTATTTATAGGAATTTTTGGCATCGGTTTCACGTCAGGGGGGTCTCCGAGTCGTCCACGAGATAGGGGCCCACGCCCGGGGGGTGGGGCGCGCCCCCCACCCTTGTGGACGGCTCGGGACTCTTCTAGCCCAACTCTTTTACTCCGGGGGCTTCTTTTGGTCCATAAAAAACCATCAAAATTTGGCACATCAATTGGACTCCATTTGGTATTCCTTTTCTGCAATACTCAAAAACAAGGGGAAAACAGAAACTGGCACTGGGCTCTAGGTTAATAGGTTAGTCCCAAAAATCATATAAAATAGCATATAAAACATCTAAGATGGATAATATAATAGCATGAATACTTCATAAATTGTAGATACGTTGGAGATGTATCAATGACCTACATATGTTTGTGCCATTATTTTCTTCAAGATTGGTCTGTACACAGACGAATGTGCTTAAAAATCAAACCATAATATCTGAATATGTATAAATAAATAGCCATAAATTCCTAATCCTACTTCATGGCATATAATCGGTGATTTGGTGCCAAATTTGTTTTACTATATGTATAGGTGTTGTCTGATGATGTGGACAGCGAGGACGAAGATGCCCAAAGGAGGTACAAGAGGCGAATCCTGAGGGAGCTTTATGCGGGAATGCATAACAGGTGTATTAGGACCTGGAACGATGGCTATGGATGCCCATTTCGCAACCACAAGATTCATGACGCGTATCTAAGTGTTCTGGCGCATGCAAGAGGACGGGTCATTGGCTCCTTCAAGCAGAAGTATTCTCGCAGGGTGGCGCACGGCGCGTATGCCGAGTACCTGGAGAAGCTTCAGGATCGTGCCGGCCGCATGTGAGATGATATGTGGGATGGATCGGACTATGTACGCTTGAGTATGCTTAATGATGGTTGAACTATGTACTTATGGTTGAACTATTCTTATGTACATGTATGCTATCTATGTCTGAGAATGTTAAATATTTCGCCAAATTTTGGTAAAAATTACAACATGGGACCAATAAACCAGGACGGAGGTAGTACGTCAATCACACACGGTTCCCAAAATTGGAACCATGTGCAATGACTATCATTTTTCCTGCTGCGTCAATCACACACGGTTTGCTCTAGCAACCCGTCACCCCCAAAATTCTTTGTGGGACAGAAAACCCTCACCATCCCCACGTCACAAAAACCCTCACCCCGCCCGCCACCCCCTCGGCCCCTCCGGTACGTTCCCCATTCACACCTGCACAAGCTCCTCTGCGTCTATGCCATGGCACCGCCTATCGCGGTGGTAAACACTTAGCTTGACGCATGTCGTCGCCGCCAGGCTGCCGACAAAGCCCACCGCATTTCGCCACTTCCACTTGCCGCCGCCTATCGCCATCAACTTTCTCGACGCTGCTCGCGGTCGACCCAGCTCCACTCGGTTGGGGAATCTGCCGTACTGAGGGTTCTTTCTCATGGACGACAAGATAACTAATTTAATGAGATATTATCTCATCTCTTATCCCAGTTCATCTGCCTCCTTTAATCACCCAGTGGAAATCGCCGTGAATTCATTTTTATTTGATCTGATTTGAGGGTTTTCTTTCATTCATAGAATGTATAGTGCGCCGATACTTCAGGACTTGGCGACCGCCGCCAGAGATTCCATCTCATCGTACCAGATAACTTGAGGACGCGCGCGGTATGTTCAATCTCACCCTAAATCGGTTGGCATGGCCTACTTTCCTGAACATATTCTAAATATTGCTACATTTGGATAAAAGGTGCCACATGCACCATATACGTCAAAGGGGATTTTTCTCCTCTTCCTTCTATATTAGGAAAATTAATGATGTATTGTTCTTTCGATTACTCTCATATTTCCATGACATCATGTTTACCCTATCTGTTCAATTATAGACTTTTGTCCTTCAATTTCAACTGTTGTACAGTTCTTTCAAATTGGGCCCATATTTGCATGTTACCATATTTTCTTTAACAATCCTACCATTTTCTACAGGACATCCCTTGCTATGCAACAGATTGTGTAGTGCACACCTTTTCTCTTTACATACATCAAGGCTCCACGAATGTCATACTGCGCACAAACCATAGATTTACAATCATTGCCACTGTAAGACTTGATGAACGTGGTGACTCCTATTTTGGCACTGGATTTTGGAATGAAATTGCAAAGTTTTATGTACTGAAAGCTGGCACTAAAATTGAACTACACATAGAAGGGCCTGGTCATGAGATATATGCTAACTTCCCCGAAAAAATCATCCGTCCAGACTTTGTTTGAAGTAAGTTTTCTTTTCAACTATCTGCATATGTTGACTTACCCAGCAATGTCAAATGAATTGTGTAGTATTTAAGCAACCAATTGTTATTCCCTTATCTTACTATATTCCTACCTAATAACTTCTAGTTACCAATACACTTTTCTATTGCCCTGTTTTAACTAAATATTCTCTGTACTCCCATTTCTATCAGAAAGCGCCGCTGACAAGGAGACTCCGGAGGTGGAGAACGGGGCTGCCAACAAGTGGAGGCGGGGCGAGCTAGAACCGCAAGCGACTCCAGCAGGCCTAGACTTAATCAGCAGCCTCCCCGCTGATATGTTGAGAGTCATCATCTCCCTCCTCCCAATCAAATATGGGGCACAAACAAGCCTCCTTTCCCGGCGGTGGCGCCCCCTATGGAACTCCAGCCCTCTCGACCCCATCGACACCCACGAGCTCTGCCATGGCTATCGCAAAAGCTTGGATGCGTTCTCCAAGATCCTCCGCAGTCACCTTGGCCCAACCAAAGGCCTTAGAATGGGCATGTTTCGTTCCAACGGCAAGGACCAAGCCAAGCTTGATGACTGGTTCCGATCCCCTGCCCTAGATCAGCTCGAGGAGCTCACTTTTGATGATGGGCATATGCGTTCACTACCAACATCCGCACTCCGCCTCGTGCCCACGCTGTGCGTCAACAAGTTCAGGAAATGCCATTTCCCGCCCCTTAATGATGCACCTGCTCTTATTCTACCACGACTGAAGCACCTCAAGCTCTTCGTCATCTGCCTCTCAAAAGGTGACATGGAGCGCCTGCTCCATGGATGTACTACACTCGAGTACCTTCGTCTTTAGGCGATCAATGGGATGAGTACCTTCCACATCACCTCCATGACTCTTCGGACTATTTATGTGTGTTGCTGGTGCGGCAGGAAGACATCACAAAAGGTGGACCACGGTATGGTCATCCAGGACACACCTGCACTTGAGAGATTACTTGTAGGTGATCAAGAAGGTCCAACAAGAATCAATGTCATTTCTGCGCCTAAATTGTCAGTGGTGGGCTACTCGTCTGACAAGTACTCCGAACTTGTTATTGGATCCACACCCGTTCAGGTACAATAGCCGCCTTCTACCTCTCCTTCTACAAATTAACATTATTTCTAATTTTGAAGATGTTTGTTCGTCTGTCATTCAGAAAATGATTCCGACAAGCTTGACCCCGAAACTGCGCACACTGAAGGTCTTGCCACTAGAATCTATCGGGCCCGACCTGGAGCAAGTTGTTAGTTTCCTGAGATGCTTTCCGTGCCTCGAGAAGCTATATATCGAGGTGATGTTCCTTTCCTGTTAAATGTTAACCATAAGGGAGTTCAATTTGTGACACCTTTTTCCAAGTTTACAATGACAATGTACTACGATTTCTGAAGGTTCTTTTGGAGGATTTTAGTACATACATGCCCCCCCCATATTGGTTGCTTGATCCATATGGTTACAATCAATAAGCATTTCTCCTCTGGATTCATCTGTACTAGTTTTCTTAGGGAACTTTTCATCCACTCCAACCTCTTGTGAAGAAGGCTACATTTTCCTAGAATGTAATCAAATGCCTATGTTAATCATGTCAGATCGAAGATGGCATGTTAGTGCATTTTACAAATCCTGCAAACCAAATAGCTAGTCGTGTAGTAATGTTCAAAACTGCATGTAGGCACTAATACGTTTTCTTCTTTTGCAGATAAGATTAGGCCCGGTGGTGGATAATGTGATACAATATAACAATCATGTCAAATGACTAGATCTGCATCTCTCAGAAATTACTTTGAACTCCTACTGAGGGACCTTACCAGAGATTATATTCGTCAGGTTCTTTATTCTCAGAGCAAGGGTGCTGAAGGAAATGAGGTTCGCCCTACATTTATTTCGCAAATATGAATGGTCTATTGATCAGAGACGGCGCTTGCGGTAGAATGGAGTAGGCTCCAAAAATGCTGAATTTCATTTTGGAACATCAGATGACAGAGTAATCGAAAGTCATCGGGTCAACCCCATACATGACATCTCAGTGGCTGACCCCTTTGCAAAAATTGTGAGGTTTCGAAGCCAGACTTAGAAGCGGTGATATTAGTTTGAACCTCTTTGATATCCATGTTCATCGCACGAGCGTTTGCAGCTGATGAGCTGAATTTCATTTCTAATATCAGTTTGAACCTTGTAATCTTCGAATTTGAGCCATATAACTCTAGAATTTGAACCTTATAACATTTCGAGCTTTTGTGGTACAATCGTTGAAATGGCATCGTATGAGGCTCGTATATTGCTAGCACTATTTTTGACCTTAATATGCAATGGTCTTAAATTTTATTAACCATTCTCAAATTAGTTTACCTTGTCAATCTCACAGCACACGATCTGTATAGCTAACTCGACTGTGATCTTCAACATTATTGCACACAGTTGGTTTCTTCCATCGTGTGCATTGTAGAGCGCAGAATTAATTACCGCACTCGAGTGTCCACGCCTGGGGTGCGGTGTTGTCAAGCATGCACTGGATTCTGGAATCCTCCGCTATGAATGCCATGACAAGACGTGACAATTACAACCTGGTCGGCCCCCATTTATTACAGCGGCCATTTAACCTACCCTTGTGTCTCTTCAACCTTTCAATCACGCCCCACCCTTGCAAGAAGCACACCCACCACGAGAAATTCTTAGAGGGTATCCTGCGCGGCTCCGATGGCGCTCCGAGCGGCTGCGGACGACGAGCAGCAGTTCACCATGCGTGACGTGGTGGGCACCCACAGAAGGTTCATGGACCTCTCGGTGGTGTACGCCAACGATCCGGTCTGGGTGGAGCACTCCATCCACATCATGGAGCTGTTGCTTGAAGAGGAGAAGTACAAGGTGGTCAGGTTCGACCTCGAGTACACCCGCGCTCGTGCCGGGTCTCGTCCCAAGGTCGTCGTCGCCCAGATGTGCGTGCGCCACCACATCCTTGTCTACCACTACTGCCTGGCCACAAGGCCTTGCGAGCGTTTCGCCAGGTTTGTCAATGGCCCCCACTACATGTTCGCTACAGTGGACATCACCAACGATGTAAAGGCGCTCGAGAGTTCGGGCATCGCCTACCAGAATCTTGTCAACATCCAGGGCCAATAGAAGATCTGGGGCAGCAAGGAGCATGAGAAGGACTCACTAGTTCACCTCACCTAGACCCCTACTACAGAGACATGAAGGATTCGTGCAACAAGGACAAGCGTGCCTGGCACTCGGCCTGGATGGAGAAACTCAACAAAGCTCACATCGTGTACGCGGCCAAGGAGGCGTACACAAGCTACGACATGTACCAGCAGATCGTTGACATGAGGAAGTCCCTCCTTCCCCAAAACGGCCAGGGATCCAGCCAGAAGCAGAGCAATGGCAAGCATTGTCGCAACAATAAGTAGATGATTAGATCCTCGTTTCTCCTACTTGTAATTGCTTACTTTGGTGTGTGGAAATGTTATGTGTGTAGTCACTTGTGTAATTGTATGGTTAATTTGGTTATGCAATGTTGTCTTTTTAAGTATATATGTTGATGCTCTATAGACAGAGCATAGATGGTGTGCGAACAAAGAAGATCACATCGCACACGAACTAAACAATGGAACCTGTCGGTGATGTTTTCATCAATCACTCACAATTGTATACCAGCAATCGTTTTCTCACAACAAACACGGCTTGTTAGCAGTAATCATTTGTGTTCTTATCGGTCTTCGCACACGTTTCTGATTACAGACCTGTTTGCCTCGTATCACACACATCTTGTTCATTTGAACTGTTTCTGTTCTCATGTCTCAACATAAACAGTTCATCCGAGTGAACCGCATGCCATATATCGCACACACCTTGAATCTTGCTGACCGTTTCTTTTGTGTTGCCTAATCACAACCAGTTCATCCGAGTAAACCGTATGTTGTACATCGCACACACCTTCATCTGGTTGCCCATTTCTTTTGTTCCTCGTCATCGCAAACAGTTAATTGAGCTGAACCGTATGCCCTGCATCGCACACACAACTAAAATTTGAACCGTGTTTGATGCATCCTCCGTCGCAAACGTTTTGCATCATTGCTGACGGTTTTCATACAGCACCATTTGTGATTATTGCATTGCACATAGTTTCTCGAAGGGTCTCTGATCGTAGTGTCGCGTTAGCAGCATCCTGCAGTAGTGAAATCCTATCATAGTCAATACCTTGAACTTGTCGAAAACTTTTTGCGACAATTCGAGCTTTGTAGATAGTAACACTACTATCAGCGTCCGTCTTCCTCTTGAAGATCCATTTATTCTCAATGGCTCGCCGATCATCAGTCAAGTCAATCAAAGTCCATACTTTGTTCTCATACATGAATCCCATCTCAGATTTCATGGCCTCAAGCCATTTCACGGGATCTGGGCTCATCATGGCTTCCTCATAGTTCGTAGGTTCTTCATGGTCTAGTAACATGACTTCCAGAACAGGATTACCATACCACTCTGGTGCGGACCATACTCTGGTTGACCTACGAGGTTCGGTAGTAACTTGATCTGAAGTTTCATGATCCTTATCATTAGCTTCCTCACTTATTGATATATGAATCACTGGAACTAATTTCTGTGATGGACTACTTTCCAATTCAGGAGAAGGTACAATTACCTCATCAAGTTCTACTTTCCTCCCACTCACTTCTTTCGAGATAAACTCCTTCTCTAGGAAGCATCCAGTCTTAGCAACGAATATCTTGCCTTCGGATCTGTGTGTACCCAATAGTTTCCTTTGGGTATCCTATGAAGATGCATTTCTCTGATTTGGGTTCGAGCTTATCAGGTTGAAGCTTTTTCACATAAGCATCACAGCCCCAAACTTTAAGAAACGACAACTTAGGTTTCTTGCTAAACCACAGTTCATATGGTGTCGTCTCAACGGATTTAGATGGTGCCCTATTTAACGTGATTGCAGTTGTCTGTAATGCATAACCCCAAAGCGATAATGGTAAATCGGTAAGAGACATCATAGATCGTACCATATCCAATAAAGTATGGTTACGACGTTCGGACACACCATTATGCTATGGTGTTCCAGGTGACGTGAGTTGTGAAATTTATTCCACATTGTTTTAGATGAAGGACAAACTCATAACTCAAATATTCACCTCCACGATCAAATCGTAGAAATTTTATTTTCTTGTTACGATGATTTTCCACTTCACTCTGAAATTCTTTGAACTTTTCAAATGTTTCATACTTATGTTTCATTAAGTAGATATACCCATATCTGCTAAAATCATTTGTGAAGGTAAAAAAATAATGATCCCCGCCGCGAGCCTCAACACTCATCGGACCGCATACATTGGTATGTATTATTTCCAATAAGTCAGTGGCTCGGTCCATTGTTCCGGAGAATGGAGTCTTAGTCATCTTGCCCATGAGGCATGGTTCGCAAGCATCAAATGATTCATAATCTGGTGATTCCAAAAGTCCATCCGCATGGAGTTTCTTCATGCGCTTTACACCAATATGACCTAAACGGCAGTGCCACTAGTATTTGCACTATCATTATCAACTTTGCATATTTTGGCATCAATATTATGAATATGTGTATCACTAAGATCGAGATTCAATAAACCATTCACCTTGGGTGTATGACCACAGAAGGTTTTATTCATGTAAATAGAATAACAATTATTCTTTGACTTAAATGAATAACCATATTGCAATAAACATGATCCAATCATATTATGCTCAACGCAAACACCAAATAACATTTATTTTAGGACAACACTAATCTCGAAGGTAAAGGGAGTGTGCGATGGTGATCTTATCAACCTTGGAATCACTTCCAACACACATCGTCACCTCGCCCTCAACTAGTCTCTGTTCATTTTGTAACTCCTGTTTCAAGTTACTAAGAATAGCAACTGAACCAGTATCAAATACCCTGGGCCTACTATGAACACTAGTAAAGTACACATCAATAACAAGTATATCATATATACTTTTGTTCACTTTGCCATCCTTCTTATCCGCCAAGTATTTGGGGCAGTTCCGCTTCCAGTGACCATTTCCTTTGCAGTAGAAGCACTCAGTTTCAGGCTTGGGTCTAGCTTTGGGCTTCTTCATGGGAGTGGCAACTTGCTTGCACATTCTTCTTGAAGTTCCCTTTCTTTCCTTGCCCTTTTACTTGAAACGAGTGGTCTTGTCAACCATCAACACTTGATGCTTTTCTTGATTTCAACCTTCATCGATTTCAGTATCGCGAAGAGCTCGGGAATCATTTTTGTCATCCCTTGCATATTATAGTTCATCACGAAATTCCAGTAACTTGGTGATAGTGACTAGAGAACTCTGTCAATCACTATCTTATGTGGAATATTAACTCCCACTTGATTCAAGCGATTGTAGTACTCAGACATTCTGAGCACATGCTCACTGGTTGAGCTATTCTCCTCCTTCTTGTAGGCAAAATACTTGTCAGTGGTCTCATACCTCTCAACTCGGGCATGAGTCTAAAATACAAATTTCATCTCTTGGAACATCTTATATGCTCCTTAGCATTCCAGACATTTTTGAAGTCCCGGTTCTAAGCCGTAAAGCATGGTGCACTAAACTATCAAGTAGTCATCATACCGAGCTTGCCAAACATTCATAACGCATGCATCTGCTCCTGCAATAGGTCTGTCACCTAGCGGTGCATCAAGGACATAATTCTTCTGTGCAGCAATGAGGATAATCCTCAGATCACGGACCCAGTCCGCATCATTGCTACTATCATCTTTCAACTTATTTTTCTCTAGGAACATATCAAAAATAAAACATGGGAGCTATACGCAAGCTATTGATCGACAACATAGATATGCAAAAACTATCAGGACTAAGTTCATGATAAATTAAAGTTCAATTAATCATATTACTTAGGAACTCCCACTTAGATAGACATCCCTCTAGTCATTTAAATGATCACGTGATCCATATCAACTAAACCATGTCCGATCATCATGTGAGATGGAGTAGTTTTCAATGTTAAACATCACTACGTTGATCATATCTACTATATGATTCACGTTCGACCTTTCGGTCTCAGTGTTCTGAGGCCATATCTGCACATGCTAGGCTCGTCAAGTTTAACCCGAGTATTCTTCACGTGCAAAACTGGCTTACACCCATTGTATGTGAACGTAGAGCTTATCACACCCAATCATCATGTGGTGTCTTGGCACGACGAACTGTAGCAACGGTGCATACTTAGGGAGAACACTTGTCCCTTGAAATTTAGTTAGGGATCATCTCATAATGCTACTGCCGTACTAAGCAAAATAAGATGCATAAAGGATAAACATCACATGCAATCAAAATATGTGACATGATATGGCCATCATCATCTTGTGCCTTTGATCTCCATCTCCAAAGCATCGTCATGATCTCCATCGTCACCGGCTTGACACCTTGATCTCCATCGTAGCATTGTTGTCGTCTCGCCAACTATTGCTTCTACGACTATCGCTACCGTTTAGTGATAAAGTAAAGCAATTACCTGGAGATTGCATTTCATACAACAAAGCGACAACCATAAGGCTCCTGCCAGTTGCCGATAACTTTTACAGAACATGATCATATCATACAACAATTTATATCTCATCACGTCTTGACCATATCACATCACAACATGCCCTGCAAAAACAAGTTAGACGTCCTCTACTTTGTTGTTGCAAGTTTTACGTGGCTGCTACGGGCTTCTAGCAAGAACCGTTCTTACCTACGCATCAAAACCACAACGATTTTTCGTCAAGTGTGCTCTTTTAACCTTCAACAAGGACCGGCCATAGTCAAACTTGATTCAACTAAAGTTGGAGAAACAGACACCCGCCAGCCACCTGTGTGCGAAGTACGTCGGTAGAACCAGTCTCATAAACACGGTCATGTAATGTCAGTCCGGGCCGCTTCATCCAACAATACCGCTGAATCAAAGTAAGACGTTGGTGGTAAGAAGTATGACTATTATCGCCCACAACTCTTTGTGTTCTACTCGTGCATATATCATCTACGCATAGACCTGGCTCGGATGCCACTGTTGGGGAACGTAGTAATTCAAAATAATTCCTACGATCACGCAAGATCTAACTAGGAGATGCATAGCAATGAGAGGGTGAGAGTGTCTCCACGTACCCTCGTAGACCAAAAGCAGAAGCGTTTAGTAACGTGGTTGATGTAGTCGAACGTATTCACGATCCAACGATCCAAGTACCGAACATACAACACCTCCGTGTTCTGCACACGTTCAGCACGATGACGTCCCTCGAGCTCTTGATCCAGTTGAGGACAAGGGAGAGTTTTGTCAGCACGACGGCATGGCGGTGGTGATGATGAAGTTACCGGCGCAGGGCTTCACCTAAGCACTACGACAATATGACCGAGGTGTTGAACTGTGGAGGGGGGCACCGCACACGGCTAAGAGATTGTGTGTTGTGCGTTTGGGTGCCCCCTTGCCCCCGTATATAAAGGAGGGGAGGAGGAGGCCGGCCACCAAGGGGCGCGCCAAGCAAAGGAGAGTCCTACTACTCCAGTCCTAGTAGGACTCGCCCCCCCCCCTTTTTCCTTCTTTCGGAGGGGAAAGGGGGAAAGGAGAGGGAGTAGGAGAAGGAAAGGGGGGCGCCGCCCCCTTCCCTAATCCTATTCGGCCTCCTCCCTTGTGGGGGGTGCACCAGCCCCTTGTGGGATGGTTAGCCTCCCTCCTATGGCCCATATGGCCCATATCTTTCCCCGGGGGGTTCTGGTAACCCTTCCGGTATTCCTATATGTACCCGATACACTCCGGAACCCTTCTGGTGTCTGAATACTACCTTCCAATATATCAATATTTACCTCTTGATCATTTAGAGACTCCTTGTCATGTCCGTGATCTCATCCGGGACTGCGAACAAACTTCGATCACCAAAACACATAACTCATAATACAAATCATCATCGAACGTTAAGCGTGCGGACCCTACGGGTTCGAGAACTATGTAGACATGACCGAGACACATCTCCGGTCAATAACCAATAGCAGAACCTGGATGCTCATATTGGCTCCTGCATATTCTACGAAGATCTTTATCGGTCAAACCGCATAACAACATACGTCATTCCCTTTGTCATTGGTATGTTACTTGCCCAAGATTCGATCATCGGTGTCATCATACCTAGTTCAATTTTGTTAGCATCTTTATAATCACCTAGTTACGTTGTGACGTTTGATAGCACACAAGGTGTTCCTCCGGTATTCGGGAGTTGCATAATCTCATAGTCAGAGGAACATGTATAAGTCATGAATAAAGCAATAGCAATAAAACTAAATGATCATTATGCTAAGCTAACGGATGGGTCGTCCATCACATCATTCTCCTAATGATGTGATCCCGTTTATCAAATGAAAACACATGTCTATGGTCAGGAAACTTAACCATCTTTGATTAATGAGCTAGTCAAGTAGAGGCATACTAGGGACACTCTGTTTTGTCTATTTATTCACACATGTACTAAGTTTCTGGTTAATAAAATTCTAGCATGAATAATAAACATTTATCATGATATAAGGAAATATAAATAACAACTTTATTATTGCCTCTAGGGCATATTTCCATCACATACAACATACATAACTGAAGTGGTGGTAACTACCACCGGTGATAGATAAAATTTGCCATATATATATATATATATGTGTGTGTGTGTGTGTGTGTGTGTGTGTGCGTGTGTGTGTGTGTGCGTGCGTGTGTATGTATATGTATATGTATATGTCATATGTATATGTATATGTATATGTATGTATGTGAATGGTCGTGCGAGAAATTCGATGATATATATATATGGTTCTACAAGAAATTCTATTTATATATATATGGTTCTACAAGAAATTCTATTTATATATATATGCATAACGTGTACACTGTGTAGTAGCGTAAAATATGTTTGAAATGAAAAGGGATTAAATGGAAACACAAAATTAAAAGGAAAAATAAATCATAAAACCCTAAACCTCTTAGTCCCGGTTGGTGTAATTATACGGAAGCAAAGTTGATGCGTTCCTTGAGAAAGCAAAGTTGAAAGATGATGGTAGCAATTATACGGACTGGGTCCGTAACTTGAGGATTATCCTCATTGCTGCACAGAAGAATTACGTCCTGGAAGCACCGCTGGGTGCCAGGCATGCTGCAGGAGCAACACCAGATGTTATGAACGTCTAGCAAAGCAAAGCTGATGACTACTCAATAGTTCAGTGTGCCATGCTTTACGGCTTAGAACCGGGTCTTCAATGACGTTTTGAACGTCATAGAGCATATGAGATGTTCCAGGAGTTGAAGTTAATATTTCAAGCAAATGCCCGAATTGAGAGATATGAAGTCTCCAAAAAGTTCTACAGCTGCAAGATGGAGGAGAATAGTTATGTCAGTGAGCATATACTCAAGATGTCTAGGTATAATAATCACTTGATTCAACTAGGAGTTAATCTTCCGGATGATAGCGTCATTGACAGGATTCTCCAATCACTGCCACCAAGCTACAAGAGCTTCGTGATGAACTATAACATGCAAGGTATGGATAAGACGATTCCCGAACTCTTCGCAATGCTAAAAGCTGCGGAGGTAGAAATCAAGAAGGAGCATCAAGTGTTGATGGTCAACAAGACCACTAGTTTCAATAAAAAGGGCAAAGAGAAGAAGAAGGGGAACTTCAAGAAGAACAGCAAGCAAGTTGCTGCTCAAGAGAAGAAACCCAAGTCTGGACCAAAGCCTGAAACTGAGTGCTTCTACTGCAAGCAAACTGGTCACTGGAAGCGAAACTGCCCCAAGTATTTGGCGGATAAGAAGGATGGCAAGGTGAACAAAGGTATATGTGATATACATGTTATTGATGTGTACCTTACTAATGCTCGCAGTAGCAGCTGGGTATTTGATACTGGTTCTGTTGCTAATATTTGCAACTCGAAACAGGGGCTACGGATTAAACGAAGATTGGCTAAGGACGAGGTGACGATGCGCGTGGGAAATGGTTCCAAAGTTGATGTGATCGCGGTCGGCACGCTACCTCTACATCTACCTTCGGGATTAGTATTCAACCTAAATAATTGTTATTTGATACCAGCGTTGAGCATGAACATTATATCTGGATCTTGTTTCATGCGAGACGGTTATTCATTTAAATCAGAGAATAGTGGTTGTTCTATTTATATGAGTAATATCTTTTATGGTCATGCACCCTTGAAGAATGGTCTATTCTTATTGAATCTCGATAGTAGTGGCACACATATTTGTAATGTTGAAACCAAAAAATGCAGAGTTGATAATGATAGTGCAACTTATTTGTGGCACTGTCGTTTAGGTCATTTCGGTGTAAAGCCCATGAAGAAACTCCATAGTGATGGACTTTTGGAAACAGTTGATTATGAATCACTTGGTACTTGTGAACCGTGCCTCATGGGCAAGATGACTAAAACACCGTTCTCCGGAACTATGGAGAGAGCAACAGATTTGTTGGAAATCATACATGCAGATGTATGTGGTCCGATGAATGTTGAGGCTCGTGGCGGATATCGTTATTTTCTCACCTTCATAGATGACTTAAGCAGATATGGGTATATCTACTTAATGAAACATAAGTCTGAAACTTTTGAAAAGTTCAAAGAATTTCAGAGTGAAGTTGAATATCATCATAATCTGATCATGGAGGAGAATATTTGAGTTACGAGTTTGGTGTACATTTGAAAAAATGCGGAATAGTTTCGCAACTCACGCCAGCCGGAACACCACAACGTAATGGTGCGATCTATGATGTCTCTTACTGATTTACCGCTATCGTTTTGGGGATATGCTTTAGAGACGGCCGCATTCACGTTAAATAGGGCACCATCGAAATCCGTTGAGACGACGCCTTATGAACTGTGGTTTGGTAAGAAATCAAAGTTGTCGTTTCTGAAAGTTTGGGGCTGCGATGCTTATGTGAAAAAGCTTCAACCTGATAAGCTCGAACCCAAATCGGAGAAATGTGTCTTCATAGGATACCCAAAGGAGACTATTGGGTACACCTTCTATCACAGTTCCAAAGGCAAGACTTTTGTTGCTAAATTCGAAAACATTCTAGAGGAGTTTCTATCGAAAGAAGTGAGTGGGAGGAAAGTAGAACTTGATGAGGTAACTATACCTGCTCCCTTATTGGAAAGTAGTTCATCGCAGAAACCGGTTTCTGTGACACCTACACCAATTAGTCAGGAAGTTAATGATGATGATCATGAAACTTCAGATCAAGTTGTTATTGAGCCTCGTAGATCAACCAGAGTAAGATCCGCACCAGAGTGGTACGGTAATCCTGTTCTGGAAGTCATGTTACTAGACCATGATGCAATGGTGAGCCCAGATTCCGCAAAATGGCTTGAGGCCATGAAATCTGAGATGGAATCCATGTATGAGAACAAAGTATGGACTTTGGTTGACTTGCCCGATGATCGGCAAGCAATTGAGAATAAATGGATCTTCAAGAAGAAGACTTACGCTGACGGTAATGTTACTGTCTACAAAGCTCGACTTGTTGCGAAAGGTTTTCGACAAGTTCAAGGGATTGACTACGATGAGACCTTCTCACCCGTAGCGATGCTTAAGCCTGTCCGAATCATGTTAGCGATTGCCGCATTTTATGATTATGAAATTTGGCAAATGGATGTCAAAACTGCATTCCTGAATGGATTTCTGGAAGAAGAGTTGTATATGATGCAACCGGAAAGTTTTGTCGATCCAAAGGGAGCTAACAAAGTGTGCAAGCTCCAGCGATCCATTTATGGACTGGTGCAAGCCTCTCCCAGTTGGAATAAACGCTTTGATAGTGTGATCAAAGCATTTGGTTTTGTACAGACTTTTGGAGAAGCCTGTATTTACAAGAAAGTGAGTGGGAGCTCTGTAGCATTTCTAATATTATATGTGGATGACATATTGTTGATTGGAAATGATATAGAATTTCTAGATAGCATAAAGGGATACTTGAATAAGAGTTTTCAATGAAAGACCTCGGTGAAGCTGCTTACATATTGGGCATCTAGATCTATAGAGATAGATCAAGACGCTTAATTGGACTTTCACAAAGCACATACCTTGACAAAGTTTTGAAGAAGATCAAAATGGATCAAGCAAAAAAAGGGTTCTTGCCTGTGTTACAAGGTGTGAAGTTGAGTAAGACTCAATGCCCGACCACTGCAGAAGATAGAGAGAAAATAAAAGATGTTCCCTATGCTTCAGCCATAGGCTCTATCATGTATGCAATGTTGTGTACCAGACCTGATGTGTACCTTGCTATAAATCTAGCAGGGAGGTACCAAAGTAATCCAGGAGTGGATCACTGGACAATGGTCAAGAACATCCTGAAATACCTGAAAAGGACTAAGGATATGTTTCTCGTTTATGTAGGTGACAAAGAGCTCATCGTAAATGGTTACGTTGATGCAAGCTTTGACACTGATCCGGACATTTCTAAATCGCAAACCGGATACGTGTTTACATTGAACGGTGGAGCTGTTACTTGGTGCAGTTCTAAACAAAGCGTCGTAGCGGGATCTACGTGTGAAGCGGAGTACATAGCTGCTTCGGAAGCAGCAAACAAAGGAGTCTGGATGAAGGAGTTCATATCTGATCTAGGTGTCATACCTAGTGCATCAGGTCCAATGAAAATCTTTTGTGACAATACTGGAGCAATAGCCTTGGCGAAGGAATCCAGATTTCACAAGAGAATCAAGCACATCAAGAGACGCTTCAATTCCATCCGGGATCTAGTCCAGGTGGGAGACATGGAAATTTGCAAGATACATACGGATCTGAATGTTGCAGACCCGTTGACTAAACCTCTTCCACGAGCAAAACATGATCAGCACCAAGGCTCCATGGATGTTAGAATCATTACTGTGTAATCTAGATTATTGACTCTAGTGCAAGTGGGAGACTGAAGGAAATATGCCCTAGAGGCAATAATAAAGTTATTATTTATTTCCTTATATCATGATAAATGTTTATTATTCATGCTAGAATTGTATTAACCGGAAACATAATACATGGACAAACAGAGTGTCACTAGTATGCCTCTACTTGACTAGCTTGTTGATCAAAGATGGTTATGTTTCCTAGCCATAGACATGAGTTGCCATTTGATTAACAGGATCACATCATTAGGACAATGATGTGATTGACATGACCCATTTCGTTAGCTTAGCACACGATCGTTTAGTATGTTGCTATTGCTTTCTTACTGACTTATACATGTTCCTATGACTATGAGATTATGCAACTCCCGTTTACCGGAGGAACACTTTGTGTGCTACCAAACGTCACAACGTAACTAGGTGATTATAAAGGAGCTCTACAGGTGTCTCCAAAGGTACATGTTGGGTTGGCATATTTCGAGATTAGGATTTGTCACTCCGATTGTCGGAGATGTATCTCTGGGCCCTCTCGGTAATGCACATCACTTAAGCCTTGCAAGCATTGCAACTAATGAGTTAGTTGCGGGATTATCTATTATGGAACGAGTAAAGAGACTTGCCGGTAACGAGATTGAACTAGGTATTGAGATACCGACGATCGAATCTCGGGCAAGTAACATACCGATGACAAAGGGAACAACGTATGTTGTTATGCGGTCTGGCCGATAAAGATCTTCGTAGAATATGTGGGAGCCAATATGAGCATCCAGGTTCTGCTATTGGTTATTGACCCGAGACGTGTCTCGGTCATGTCTACATAGTTCTCGAACCCGTAGGGTCCGCACACTTAACGTTTCGATGACAGTTATATTATGAGTTTGTATGTTTTGATGTACCAAAGGTTGTTCAGAGTCCTGGATGTGATCACGGACATGACGAGGAGTCTCGAAATGGTTGGATTTTACCGGAGTATCGGGAGGTTACCGGAACCCCCCGGGAACTTAATGGGCCTTAGTGGGCCTAGGTGGAAGAGAGGAGAGGAGGCAAGGGCTGGGCCGCGCGCCCCTCCCCCCTAGTCCGAATAGGACAAGGAGAGGGGGGGCTCCCCCCCTTCCTTCCTTCTCCTCCACTCCTTCCCCCTCCCAAGTCCTAATCCAACTAGGAAAGGGGGGGAGTCCTACTCCCGGTGGGAGGAGTAGGACTCCTCCGGCGCGCCTCCTCCCTAGGTCGGCCGCACCCCCCCCCTTGCTCCTTTATATACGGGGGCAGGGGCACCCCATAGACAAAACAATAGATCAAGTTGATCTTTTAGCCGTGTGCGGTGCCCCCCTCCACCATAGTCCACCTCGATAATACTATAGCGGTGCTTAGGCGAAGCCCTGCATCGGTAGAACATCAACATCGTCACCACGCCGTCGTGCTGACGAAACTCTCCCTCAACACTCGGCTGGATTTGAGTTCGAGGGACGTCATCGGGCTGAATGTGTGCTGAACTCGGAGGTGTCGTGCGTTCTGTACTTGATCGGTCGGATCATGAAGACGTACGACTACATCAACCGCATTGTGCTAACGCTTTCGGTCTACGAGGGTACGTAGACAACACTCTCCCCTCTCATTGCTATGCATCACCATGATCTTGCGTGTGCGTAGGAATTTTTTTTAATTACTACGTTCCCTAACACTTTGTTCGTGATGAACCGGCACTAAAGGCCCTTACCAACCGGCACTACAGCCTGATTCTGCAGTAGTGCCTTTCAAATATCTTGGGGTTCCCGTGCATTTTAAAAAGCTTAGAAGCGAAGATATTCAGCCAATAATTTACAGGATCATCAAGATTATTGTTGGCTGGCTATGGAGACACCTCTCTTATAGAGGCAAACTGATTCTACTTACTACCTATATTGCTAGCATACCTACCTACGTTATGTCCATAATGAAATTTCCTAAATGGGCTATTGATATGATCTCCTCCCAAATATCTCATTTCTTTTGGGGCAATGTGGGAGAGGTCCATAAATATCACTTAGCTAACTGGGGCCTTGTGTCAAGGAAAAGAGAGATTGGTGGTTTGGGGGTACCCAATCTTAGAGAATTTAGTATGTCTCATCTTGCCTCATGGGGAAAGAGATTCTCTGATGGCAGAGATAGTGATTGGAAGAAAATTATTTGCTTCAAATATGCTACTAACAAACCTAACATTCTCTATGCCAAACCTGCCCTGGGCTCTCCTTTTTCGAAGAGCATTTCCTGGGCTTTTGCTGCAGCAAAAACTTTCTATAAATGGGTTCCTAGGAATGGGGAGAATATTGCCTTCTGGCATGATAATTGGATTGGGAATTGTTCCTTAAAAACTGCTTTCTGGGATTTGTTTGACATCTATCAACAACAAGAGTCTAATCTAGCCCAGGTTTGGGATAAGATGTGTGGATGAGGACACCATTTCCAGATGGTTTGTCCTTCTTGACTTAGTCAAACAAACCTCACTTTCTGACAGGTCAGATCGTCCCATTTGGATGATGGAACCTTCTCGTCAATATTCTGTTAAATCCTTTTATGAAATAATTAATTTTGGTGGGATTTCTTCTTACATAAAAGATGTCATTTGGAAAATTAAAAGTCCCCCAAATATTCATGTTTTTCTTTGGCTGATGTTTTATAACAAGAGCCTAACTAGAGATAACCTAGACAAACATAGACATGTTGAAGATATGACATGTGTTTTTGTAGTGAACTGGAAACAATACAACACCTATTTTTTTACTGTATTGTTGCTAAACATATATGGGCTATTACTATTGAATGCTTTAACATTTCAGTCCCGGTTTCTTTCGTATCATTGTCTTCCTTCTGGAAGAGGAAAAAAATTGTGAAGCTCTCAATACTGCTACTTCTGCTACCTTGTGGAGCTTATGGATTTTGTGCAATGATTTTGTCTTTCGGGGGAGAAGATGGCGAAGTACACGTTGTCTTTTGGATCTGATGGGGGTGATGATCAGATAATGGAAAATACTACGTATCAAGGTCCAGGGTGCTCTTCTTCTCCAATGCTTAAGGCTTTTGGATCGTCGAAGAGGGGAATTGATTAGGATTGCCTGGAGTAACTAGGAGAAGGATTTGGACTGAAGCGGGTGATCATGTGATGAACTTTGATCTTTTTCTATATGCACCTCCTTTTAGTCCCCTTCCTTCAATCAAAAACCAAAAGACCCTCCCTTCTTTGGACAAAGTGTAATAGGGTAGTTTCATTTGAGAACCATGTTTGTTCGATCTGTGGCAGCTACTCTGGTTGTCGCCGAGCGCTGCTAAATAGTCTAAGTGCTTGTGCGGGTTTGCCTTGGATTTAATAAAGTTGGGGCGGGGGGAATCCCCTTTGGTCTTAAAAAGAGAGATAAACAGCTCAGCTAACACAACCGAACAGGAACATGCACAAAATGCATCTCAATTGGGGTTGAGGGGAAGGGGCGGGAGGAGAGCAGGTTGCACGCACCAGTTGAGCCCGAGGTCATGGAGGAGGACCTGCGTGAGCTCACGCATGGCGGCGAAGTCAACAGACGGGCGGCCTCCCGCAGACACGGTGGCGAAGGGGGCGAAGGAGGGGTAGAGCGACGCCATCGCCGTGAAGTACGACGCCGCCCGGCGCCGATTGCAAGGGGTACTACGATCTCAGAGCCACCCTCACGTGCTTCTCCCTCCTCTGTCCTCGTCTGCACCTCGATGCCATCCCCTTCCTCACCCTCCTTTGCAACCATCATGGCGGCCAAGTAGAACGCTAAGGCGAGAAGGTTTGGGAGAGAATCGGATCTGAGGTTCCTTCTCCAGTGGCCGACGCCGGAGGAGTTGGGGCGGCGGCGGCGTCAACCCTAGCCACCCATCGTGGGAAGGTAAAACGAGGAAAGGGAGGTTGGTGTATGCGATTTTTGAGAGAGAAACGAGAAGTGGCGAAGCAAGCGGTGGGCCATGTTTTTCCCATACAATTTTTTTTCACCTCAACACAGTAAAAGTAACACGTGGGTTGCGCGAGAGCGCCCAGCTCCCGCAGCTTATTGTGATTGATATCAGGGGATTATGAGTGAATTCAGCAACATCTTTTTTTGAAATATCCAGCAATCGCTGGCTTTTCATATCATTAGCAGAAATCAGTGGGAAATACAAAGGTGTGTTGGAAGGTCCTAAGACCAGTACAGAAAGATTACGACAAGCTCAGCTTCGGTCTAGGCTTTGCTGACCGAAAAAAGTGGAAAAAACAATGGCCTATATCTCATGGCGGATCCCAGAAGGGTCTCTCCAAGCATGCTGCGCCCGCCTGTCGCCAAAGTTGCACTGAATTTTCGATGGCCTTGGCGATGTCCCTTGCTGCTGGGTGCTTGCCTCTGAAAATACAGCTGTTCCACTCTTTCCATATCTCCCAGCATGTCAAAAGCATGATCGTGCTGGCGCCCTTCCGTTTGGCCGGCGGGGTCTTGCTGATCATCCGTTGCATGATCATAGTAGAGTTGGAATTTTGCCATGAGTGATGTGGAGCTAGCTGACGGCATCCTTCTCTTGATCCTACCAGGCCCCAGACCTCAAGCGTTGTTTGGCATGACCAGAGCAAGTGGTGGGTCGACTCCAGGTTGTGGACACAAAACTGGCAGAAATAGTTGTTTGGCCAACCGCGCCGCTGGAGACGATCATTTGTCCAGAGGCGATCTTTTAGTAACAGCCAAGCAAAGAATTTGATGTTTCCTGGTGCCCATGTTTTCCAAACGAGCTCATCCAAAGCTGATAGGATCCGTCCCTAGAACTGCATGGCATAGGCTGACTTTGATGTGTATTTGCCTGTTGCCTCGTGGTTCCATCGAATTGTATCCCTCTCTCCCTCCCGGAGCTCCGGTGCAGCGGCGATGATCAAGCGGTTGAGCTGGACGAACTGCTGCAGCAGCGGATGTGTGTCTCCATGTCTCAGGTCTTCAGTCCAAGTGTCATTTCTAAGAGCTTCTCGAATTGTCCTGTTTTTGCGCTTGGAGCGGTTGAGGAGGGCTGGGTAGGCAGTGGCCAGCGTGATTGGGTCAATCCAAGAGGAGTGCCAGAACAGGGCTGTTGAACCATCCCCAATTGTTACCGTCGTCGCAACCGCAAACAGAGCTTTGTCTTCCTCATTGCATGGTGGAGTCGTGCCCACCCATGGGCAGTCCGGATCAGCCCAGGAGATTCAGAGCCATCGTAGTCGCAAGGCACGGCTGAAGCGGTCCAGGTCCGGGATGCCCAGGCCCCCTGGAGGTTGGCGCACACACCACGGGCCAGCTTCCTTTGCAGTTGGCCCCCGTCAGCTCGTCATCCTGTTTCCATAGGAACCGGCGTCTGCACTTGTCAATTTCTTTCAGTAGCTTCTTTGGAACTTTTAGCACAGTGAGCGCAAAAGTTGGCATGGTGCTGAGAACACTTCGAACCAGCACTCTCCTACTTGCAATGGGAAGTAGCTTGCCCTTCCAGCCAGCCAACCTGGCTTTGATTCTATCTAGGATGAACTGTAGGTTTGCCAGCCTCAGCCGGGTGATGGTGATCGGGAGCCCAAGGTATGTAGTGGGAAACTGTCCTAGATTGCCTCCAAAATTGTGTAGCACTGTCGGCAGGTCAATATTCTCGCATCTAGTGGGGATGGCCGACGATTTTCAAGGGTTCATATGCAAGCCTGTTGATTTCCCGAAGTCTTGGAGGATGTCTAGGAGTGCATCTACCTCGTGTTGCACTGGGTTGGCGCGAAGATGACCGCGTCGTCAGCGTAGAGACTAATACGAAGTTTTAGTTCCCTTCCTGGTATAGGCGCAATTAGTTGCCGCTGGGTGGCCTCCCGTAGAATGTGATGCAGGGGGTCGATCGCTAGGATGAATAGAAACGGCGAAAGGGGGTCGCCTTGTCGCAGTCCTCGACGATGGAGGATTCGCCGGCCGGGGATGCCATTTAGCAGGAAGGACGATGATGAGGTAGAGAGCAGGAGGGCAATCCAATCTCTCCATCTAGCGCTAAAACCTAGCTTTTGCAGCAGCTCTAATATGTATTCCCATGATACATTGTCGAATGCCTTGGCGATGTCCAGTTTTAGGAGCAGGGCCGGGGTTTTCTTTCTATGGAGTGCCTTGACACAATTCTGGACGTAGAGGAAACTATCGTGGATACACTTGGTCCGGAGAAAGGCCGATTGCGCTGGGGAGACTAGCGTATGGATCACCATGGCCGGTCGCATTGAGAGCACCTTTGCAATAAGCTTGGCAATGGAGTGGATTAGGCTGATGGGTTGAAAATCCGCAATGGAGGAGGCCCCATCCTTCTTTGGGATCAAGGCCACCAGGGCCGTGTTGATGGAGGCAAATTTTGTACCAACTAGGTTGTAGAATTGGCTGAAAGCTGCCATGATGTCATCCTTGATGACAGTCCAGTAGCTTCTGAAGAAAATGCCCGAGAAGCCATCCGGTCCTGGTGAACGCTCAGCTGGAGAGGATTTGATCGCGAGCCATACTTCTTCTTCGGTGAAAGGGTTATCTAGGCCACCCCCTTGCAGGTGAGGTAGGTCGAGGGAGTTCCAGTGGATGGTGGTGTCTCGACGGGCCGACGTCCCCAGCAAGGAGTTAAAATGATCATGGATCAGTGCTTCATCATCCTCCTGAGATGTGATCACACCTGTAGGCCCATGTAGGGTGTGGATGAACTTCTTCCTATTTCTAGAGTTGATCTTTGCCTATCCCTAGCCTCGTAGATGATGTTGAAATCGCCATTGATCAACCACGCTTCGCCAGGTGGGGGCGCTACGCTGGTAATCTCGGCGAGGAAGTCATCCTTCTGTGCTTCGTCAGCAGGCCCATAGACCGTGGTCAACCAGTAGGAAGTCGCGGAGTTTGCAAGCGTTACTCTGGCGGTGATTGAGAATTGACCTATAGCTTGAGATTGGATGGAGACAAGAGTGGAGTTCCAAAAGATTACAATCCCTCCACGCGTCCCCATCGCTGGGAGGACGACACAATCATCAAGCCTTGCACCTCCTACCTCTCTAGCTAGGGCCGCCAACCAGCAATCTATCTTAGTCTCCTGAAGGCACAGGATTGCAAGCTTGTGTGTGTTGGCAGTGTCGCAAATGACTGCACGGCGCGCCGGTGTGTTTAGGCCTCGGAAATTCCAACTCATGACGGGGTAGTGAGTGTCATTCATGGGTAAACCAATAGTCACTCATCATGCTAACTATAGAGAGGCAGAATCGGCCATTTTGTCGACGACTGTCACTTGTTGAAAGGAAATACAGGTACACATCCGGACTGTCCTGGGGTTGCCGGCGGCCACCAATAGGCCCAAAACCCCGCCGGTAAACAACTATCCTCCTACCCAATCTACGGTTACAGCAATCTTGACACATGAAGGAAACTACGCTACTCCAGCACCATGTTGGTCGTCGTCGACGAGGAGAGCTACGGGAGGCAACTAACATGGAGTAACAGAGGGCCCCGGGGCCTCATCTACGTGGTCGTTGACGCCAGCGATTGCCTTGAGCGCTCTGGGGTCGAGGCGGGTGAGCTTTGCTATGGCGGCAATGTCGGAGTCCGTCAGCGGTTCGTCGAAGCGGCGAATGAGGGCCTCCGCTGCCTGGGCCGTCATCTTCTCTTTTGGGCCAAGGATCCCAAGCCCGTGCATCGGCCGCAGCGTCGCCCTCTGGGAGACTGGCACCGGGGATGGATTGCTGGCTTGCCTAAGGCTCTGCCGAGTCGGCTTGGGCACCACCCTGGTCTTGAGGGGCGTCTTGTCTCTGGTCGGCTGTCGGCCGATCACCGCTTGGGGCAAGGGCGCGAAGAGGGGCGACACAGCGTCTGCGGCATCGCCCTGGAGCTGCATCTCTGTGACCTTCTGGGTGACTTCTCCTAACTGCATCGCATGCGTGGCCGCCGCCTGGGGGTGTGGCGTGCTAGGGAGAGAGAAGGTCCTAGGTCCAGGGAGTCACTGATGTCCCCCCCTTCGTCAGCATCGAAGGCGAGCGGCTTGGCCAGCTTGGCGGCTATCATCTGGTCGATCACCGGAGCCTGGGCGTCGGCGCGGGGAGACGGGGGAGGCAGGGTGTCTTGGGCGCCCTCAAAGAACTCGGCCACCGGGTCTGCGCCAGGGGACGGTGTAGTGCGCTTGGCGAGCTGGCGAGGCGGGGCGAGGAGAGAGACGCCGCTGCTTGTGCCTTCACAATCGTGGAGTCGCCTGCTCGATGTGGTCTCCTTTCCCTTCAGCTTTGACGGGCGCGTCGAAACCGCACGTGTTGCCGGTTCCTTGCTCTTGCCGGGGGCGTGGGGCAGTGTCTTGTCGCTGCACATGTGTCTTCCGCGTGGCGCACCTTGCCGATGGCGGGAGATCGTGGTCCGGCTGTGCTGCCTTTCCTTGGCCGGGGGGGAGGAGCATTTGCCCGTCCCAGGCCGAGGAGGGTGTCCTTCCAGGTGCGTCACTGGTATCTTGGGTCGTCGCTGTCGCGGTCGCGATCGTGGAGGCCACGCGGGGCTGCGGGCGCATGGTAGGCGCAGGCGCAATCGCCGGCCTGCCGTCCTCCACCCGCACAGTCCACACGCCCGGCTCGGTGCGGGGGTAGGGGCGCTCGTCAGGCTCGTCGTCTTCCGAGGGGATGCCACTCGGCGGGGAACATGAGGATCGCGGTGAGAGCGGTGTCCAGTCCTCGACACGGTCCAAATGAAGGAGGAGGTCAAATTGCAGCAGCTCGGGCGGAGGAGCCACCGCGCGGCTCGGAGGGGAGTGGCCCAGCATCTCGTCGATACGGCCCGCCCCCCTGGCGTGCTTCCAAATGGTGCGCCTGGTGGGGATATGGGCGGTGTCCCAGCACCAGACCCAGCAGGCGAAGAGCTTGGTGTCGACACGCTTGTGCGTCCGGCTGTCCAAGCGGTCGACGATCACCTTGTCACAGATGGCTTCCCCCGCCCCCTCGAGCGTCCAGAGGTTCATGGGGAGCTTCTCGATGACCACACGCACATGTAGCATCCACTTGAGGCGAATAGCATGCGCGTCCTCTCGCCAGGGCTCAAGCAGGAAGGGCACGCCATCCACCGACAGCAAGCCCTGCCGCACAGCGAGATCCTTGTGCGCCGGCATGGTGAAGAAGACGAAGAAGTCCTCGGGGTCGTGGTTGGTGACGTGCAGAAGGTGCGGTGGGGTCTTGAACTCCTTCTCGAGCGCGCGGCCAATGGACAGCGGACTAGCGGCATGCGCCGTGGTGCCCACCGCCGTGACGACCACGGCATGCTGGAGGAGCAGGAACGTCTGGTGCTCGATGGCAGGCGAGGACGCGATGACCTTGTGGCTGTTGCGGGGGCGGCGGTTGTGGTCGATGAGGGGTGCAGGCTCCATGGCGAGGCGCTCGTCGACCGGACAGGCCGGCCGCAGGGTCGGGGACGGCGGGAAGATCAGGCGCTCGCGGACCGGACGGTGCTGGGCGCACGGACGCATGCCCTGCTTGCGCGCAGCCTTGTTGCAGGGATTTGCAGGGCAGTCACGGCCGTAGTGGCCTTGGAGTTTACAGATAATGCAGCGCAATGGGTCGCGGCAGTCGATTCTACGATGCTCAGAACTAAGGCAGCGAAAGCAGAGGCCTTTGAATCTACTTAAAAAGGCCTCCCTGCCCTTTGGGGAGAGACGGTCGGGGATGGAGCGTCGGCGTCGGTGGCTCTGGAGCTGGCTGGAGCCCATCGGATCTCTACTGGCCCTCCTGTTTTTGCGGGATTGATGGAGCGTCCAGACCTCTTCATTATCTTCGCTAGCCGGAAATGGCAAGGAGGAATCACATACCACAATGGACTTGATACGGGGGCGCTCGAGCGGAGGTGGCGCGTGCCCGCCCTTCGGTCCAAAGCCAGCCTCGGGGTCGCAGGCGACAGATCCGCGAGGGAAGCAGGGAGGGCTCCTCGGACCGCGCGGCGAAGGGGGCGACGGGGTCGCCGGCACCTGGGACGGACCGCTGGTCGGGGAATGGATCTCCCCCTTTTATGGAGAGCTCCATTCAAGGCTTCCCGCAGGCGAAGCTGGATCCCGCACCGGGGTGGAGCAGCGCGGCCTGGCCTCCGCGGAGACCCGGGCGGGCGGCGAGCGCAGTAAAGGCGCCTCGGATTTTGGGTGGCCGCCGCGGCCAGCGGCGCGGGGAGCGGAGGGGCTCAGAGGAAAAAGAGATCCTTACAAAGAATTTCGCTACACTATTTCAGCAACATCTGGCATCTTTGCAGGATCTCTCACGCCCAATTAAATTCTAAGGATGTCATTTGTCTCTGTAACATTGCATATCAATTTCATGTCCTGCCCCAATCAACGACCATATTTCAGCAAAGCCATCTCGATGCAAATAATTCTCAAGTACCCCTGTAGCCCTCACCCACACAGAGTACAATTTGAAGAAAAACCCTGCCTCTGGTGTCCATTTGGTAATCTTCACCCTTGAGACCAAAGTGAGGGTAATAAATAATCACTCATTTCCTCCAGCCTTTGAGCAGAATCAAATTTCACTCTGAAAACCTTCTGTCCATGTTCTTTTGCAGCCCACTCCCTTCTTTTGAGTGCATGGAATCTATTTCTCCTTCCCCCATTATATCCAATCCTCAAGTTTATTTAGGCCCTTGTGTAGTTATTTTCCTCCCTGTCAGCCCAACCAACAGCTACAGAGCAATTGTTGTGCAACCAACCAGATTTGCTCTCACTGCCCGTCATTTTCTCCGAAACAAAAGTAATTTCTCTGCCGTGGTTGATGCGAAAAATAAGTTAGAATCCTTCACAAAGTGCACTGGCTTTAAACATCTTTAGCAATGGGCTGTTACTTTCCCACTGCTTGATTGCCACTGCCCGACACTGATTTGAGACAGGTGACTGGTCCTGCTATGTTTACAATTTCACAAGTGCTGTTTATAATTCACACAAAAATTAGAGACAGGCTGGGAAATGAAACAAGAATTAAGCATTATAATAACTGGCATTGGAGATGCAAATCACAGATAGCACACATAATTTCAAACTGAAAGTGCATACAGGGCACTACAGCATGTCTGATACCAGGATAAAAAACATTCAGCCATGACTAAAGACATCAGGTTATATAAGCAATCAACAGACGATGAGCTCAAAGGTCTATTTCTTTCTGCCCTAAACTTCTTGTCACTCTTCGCAGACTGTGGTCTATTTCTTCCTACCACTCTTCGCAGACTGTGGCTTGGGGATGATGACGAGGTCCTTCAGGATATACGAATGCGGGTGGGTTTCGAAATCCTCAAACTTCGGTATCTCAGTGTCAAGAGTTTCAGCGAAGTTGCAAAGGGACTTCTGAACCCGTTTGAGCTCTTTCGTGTACCATTCCATCACCTCACGGCCTTCCAATTTAAGGCACGTTATCCTAACAAAATGCAGAAACATTTAGTTCCTCTCCAGCAAAAAACTTAAGATACAATCTGTTTAGAGCAAACTTTAAGATACAATCTTAATAAAAAGCAAAAACATTTAATTCCTCTCCAGCAAAAAAAACTTAAGATACAATCTGTTTGGAGCAAACTTTAAGAAACAATCTTAATAAAAAGCAGAAACATTTAGTTCCTCTCCAGCAAAAAAACTTAATATATAATCTGTTTGGAGCAAACTTTAAGATACAATCTTAATAAAAAGCAGAAACATTTAGTTCCTCCATAGCTGTCCTAAGCATTGAAAGAAGGTCTTATGGACAATATTTTGCCTGTGCCTGAGATATGACCCCATCTTTGCCTCCAGCCAGTAAGATCTAGCTGCTGTTTGCACTTTCTGTCTTTTACCAATGATGATGTAGTCCGGAGGAGTAGGGGGAAACTTGTAGAGTTCCTAAAAACACACAAAAAAAACAACGTTACAACAGATTGAAGGCGTAAAAGTTCACAACATATTGAATGTATAGAAGTTGACAGTCATCTAGTACTGAAAATAAACAGGGTGTGCTTCAACAGATTACAGCTTACCCTGTTGTTCTTTAATCTGTTGAAGCACACCCTGTTTATTTTCAGTACTAGATGACTGTCAACTTCTATACATTCAATATGTTGTGAACTTTTACGCCTTCAATCTGTTGTAACGTTGTTTTTTTTGTGTGTTTTTGTGTGTTTTTAGGAACTCTACAAGTTTCCCCCTACTCCTCCGGACTACATCATCATTGGTAAAAGACAGAAAGTGCAAACAGCAGCTAGATCTTACTGGCTGGAGGCAAAGATGGGGTCATATCTCAGGCGTAGGTAAAATATTGTCCATAAGACCTTCTTTCAATGCTTAGGACAGCTATGGAGGAACTAAATGTTTCTGCTTTTTATTAAGATTGTATCTTAAAGTTTGCTCCAAACAGATTATATATTAAGTTTTTTTGCTGGAGAGGAACTAAATGTTTCTGCTTTTTATTAAGATTGTTTCTTAAAGTTTGCTCCAAACAGATTGTATCTTAAGTTTTTTTTGCTGGAGAGGAATTAAATGTTTTTGCTTTTTATTAAGATTGTATCTTAAAGTTTGCTCTAAACAGATTGTATCTTAAGTTTTTTGCTGGAGAGGAACTAAATGTTTCTGCATTTTGTTAGGATAACGTGCCTTAAATTGGAAGGCCGTGAGGTGATGGAATGGTACACGAAAGAGCTCAAACGGGTTCAGAAGTCCCTTTGCAACTTCGCTGAAACTCTTGACACTGAGATACCGAAGTTTGAGGATTTCGAAACCCACCCGCATTCGTATATCCTGAAGGACCTCGTCATCATCCCCAAGCCACAGTCTGCGAAGAGTGGTAGGAAGAAATAGACCACAGTCTGCGAAGAGTGACAAGAAGTTTAGGGCAGAAAGAAATAGACCTTTGAGCTCATCGTCTGTTGATTGCTTATATAACCTGATGTCTTTAGTCATGGCTGAATGTTTTTTATCCTGGTATCAGACATGCTGTAGTGCCCTGTATGCACTTTCAGTTTGAAATTATGTGTGCTATCTGTGATTTGCATCTCCAATGCCAGTTATTATAATGCTTAATTCTTGTTTCATTTCCCAGCCTGTCTCTAATTTTTGTGTGAATTATAAACAGCACTTGTGAAATTGTAAACATAGCAGGACCAGTCACCTGTCTCAAATCAGTGTCGGGCAGTGGCAATCAAGCAGTGGGAAAGTAACAGCCCATTGCTAAAGATGTTTAAAGCCAGTGCACTTTGTGAAGGATTCTAACTTATTTTTCGCATCAACCGCGGCAGAGAAATTACTTTTGTTTCGGAGAAAATGACGGGCAGTGAGAGCAAATCTGGTTGGTTGCACAACAATTGCTCTGTAGCTGTTGGTTGGGCTGACAGGGAGGAAAATAACTACACAAGGGCCTAAATAAACTTGAGGATTGGATATAATGGGGGAAGGAGAAATAGATTCCATGCACTCAAAAGAAGGGAGTAGGTTGCAAAAGAACATGGACAGAAGGTTTTCAAAGTGAAATTTGCTTCTACTCAAAGGCTGGAGGAAATGAGTGATTACTGATTACCCTCACTTTGGTCTCAAGGGTGAAGATTACCAAATGGACACCAGAGGCAGGGTTTTTCTTCAAATTGTACTCTGTGTGGGTGAGGGCTACAGGGATACTTGAGAATTATTTGCATCGAGATGGTTTTGCTGAAATATGGTCGTTGATTGGGGCAGGACATGAAATTAATATGCAATGTTACAGAGACAAATGACATCCTTAGAATTTAATTGGGCGTGAGAGATCCTGCAAAGATGCCAGATGTTGCTGAAATAGTATAGTAAAATTCTTCGTAAGGATCTAAATATCTTATTTTACAGCCTGGATTGGATACAGGGCACTACGGTATGTCTGATACCAGGATAGGAAACATAGAGCCATGACTAAGGACATCAGGCTATATAAGCATACAGCACTATATAGCATGTCTCATATCGGGATGATCAAATAAAAATATCAGACGATAAGGTCTATTTCTTTCCGCCCTTAGACTTCTTGCCGCTCTCCTCAGACTGTTGGGGATGATGACGAGGTCCTTCAGGATATATGAATTAGTGTGGGTTTTGAAATCCTCAAAATCACTAGTAGGAGGCCATCTGAGTTGCAGATGTTGTCAGAATAATGATGCAGTTGCAGGCTAGAGACTACAGCAGCCATGATATTTCACTAAAAGTCTACAGCAGCCATGATATCTCATTAAAAGACTACAGCAGCCATGATATTTCACTAGAGATTAGACTACAGCAGAAATCGCTAGTAGGCATGACTGAATGAAAAAATCAATCACAAATAACTCAGCTTCTTTTCTCCTGAACGTTGGATCTATGTCTACCACGACGGATCTGCCACGAACAGCCACGAATTACCGACCCGATAGTAGATCAAACAAGTAGCATAGAATGCTTACCAGCCCCTTGCCCTTTTCGTCCCCAGACCTTCCCGAACCAGAACCAGACCTTCCCTGCGCCCATGGAGGCCATCTGAGTTGCAGATGTGGTCAGAAATCGAACATAAGAAAGTAAAATCGCTCAAATCCTGGTCAAGGCAGCAGGTACCTCACCTTTGAGGGGTCACCGAGAGAGCTTCCTAATCGACTTCGTCTGCGGCTGCGGCGGCTGCGGGGAGAGGGGGCGGGGGGTTAGGGTTAGGGAATTCCCTGCCTTTTTATAGTGTTTAGTAAGGAGGCTAATGGGCTGGAGCTTTTTTCATAGCGGGCCTGCCGTTAAGGAATGAGAAAAATGGTCATCCTTTTCTTAAGAGATTCTTTTTCTATCATGTGCACGAAAAAACTAAACATCAGTGTCCCTCAACAGCACAGTAGTGAATAATGTTGCAATGTGGGATCAGTAAAGGGTGGCCTTTTGGCACATGGGAGCGCGCTCCTGATTTTTTTTAAATGTGTTTTAAACATATTTTGAAATGTCAAAAAAATCCGAACAAAAAATTGGCGTGTACATCTCGGTATTGTACATGCTAAAAAATCGTTTTGCGAAAAACTGACAACTTATGTGTCACATGTGAAAAAGACAAAATTTGGTGTTAAAAAAATGATTTTCACAAGACATCCTTTTGTCTTTTTTACAAGCCACAAAAAATGTCGATTTTCTTCAAAACTTGACATGCACACATATAATGTCGAGATGTATGTGCCTAAATTTTTGTTTGGAATTTGTTCACACTTTAAAATATATTTTTCGCGTGCAGGAGCGCACGCTACCGGGAGCACCAACGGATTTCCAGGGATCAGTACCACTAACAACATGTCAGACACCGCTCATAGACAAGGCTGAGATGCAAGTCCCATACCTCCCGGAAAATTGAGTCCAGTTCCCAGGCTCTATGGAGCTCAAATCTATGTTTCCACAAAAGCTTGATACCAGGACTCTAACACGTGTCATGGTCACAAGACAACAGCTTTACCTTGTATTTCCGAAAGAGGTGGTTCCCAGTACGATATATAGAGCTCAGTTCTTAGAAAATTCAAAGAACTAATAATAGGTCTAAAAAATCTGAAAAAGAATGCAAACATACATATGGTATTATACTACTTGTGTGTAACGTTTCACGGCTTAATACATTTTTACGCGAGCTAAACAAAAATAACAAAAAATGTATTTTTAGCACATGACCTATTCGCTATAAAAGTGCACGGTTTCTTTTTCGTACGGCTCACATAGAAACGTATATCATAATGAAATTTTCGCATACATGTGGCATACATCTCTAAGTGCTTGTGAATTTATTTTGAGATTTACTTTTCACTTAAAAAGTCAATGTTTGAAAAAAAAATAGAGCCAAAAATCCTCTCTACTCTCATGTTTATTATGGTTAGATCCCCTCGGTGTAAGATTAACTCTAACAACAGCTCCATGGAGCCAACACATCAAAGCCATGTCATTCACCAGTCAGACCTACTTCCTTCAAATATAACCTTGACTTGTTAATTATGGGCACCATGAACCATTGGGCCAAAACAAAATTATAGGGCCATCTATAGTGTTCTAAACCAAATAAAAAGATCACATCTTAACATCCAAGAATCCAAGTCCAATTTTCATGTTCTACCAGAAAAGTGTGACTGAAAAGATTTAAACTCAATCACCTAGACATTACCAAGTTAAATTAATATATGAATATGTGTCCTCAACTCTAATATTTTAATCTAGGATTGTAATCAATACATGAATGAAAAAACATGCTAATTGTAAAAAAAAACAATTCTGCTAATTCTGAAAGAACTTTTCTAGTTCTCAGATATGTGAGCTATCTGAAAGGACATGGAAAGCATCAGGTGTATTTTGAAACCATCAGTGCCTCATACAAGACTCAACTTTATCTGCAACCAACATGGTTCTCTCATAAATCACCTATGTTCTTAGTACTTGTAGGAACAAAAACTAAGTTGCTTTTTGATTGAAGAAAAGAATGTGTATGATTTTCATGTGGCTTCTACTCTATCAAAAAACTACTACAGCAGACCGCCTAGCCATCTGTGGCTGACCTCATGACGAGGTTTGCCATCTTTGTTTAATTCTGCAAAAACCCAATGAGCACTTTTCACATGAATGCCTACTCTCGCATTAGGTTTGAGTTGTTGTCTCGTATTGGCTTCCTGTCCACCACATGACGATGCATATTTCTCCTCACCCAAGGGTTGGTGGAACACCAATATTGCTAGCCATGATGTGGCTTCGTCACACCTATGCTTCCGTAACCACCCTTGACATTGCATATCTTGTAACGGAGGACATTACAAATGTTCAGTAGGCCTTTACTCCAAAGATGTAGTTTCTTTGGTTCTTGTCTTTTTGGTTTCTTTTCTTCATGTAAAATTTCAGTGCTGTTTTGTATCCCTACCTTGACATGGGCAGTGCAAACGCCTTTCACAGCAAAAAGTATATGCTTGGAACTACCATCTAATGCAAACTACGGACAAATAACTTTTCATGAAAAATAGCGCAGAGTTGAACACTAGAGATGATACTAAATTACTAATAGGTGAATGTGCATGGTCATACCTATAGGAGCGAGCTTGTTCTTGTGGCTGAACTCAATTAAATCCTTCATGTGATTCACCACCCCTGATATCTAAGAGCAGCACACAAGCAATCAACACGTTGTATATGGAATCATAAAAGGTATAGAAGCATCCAATGCACGCCAAAACAAGTACATATCAAAGTACTTCAAGATAATATAGAGGAAAGAGAAGGATAAATACTACAAAAGGGACTCTAATTACCTGCAAGCAGCAAACATATCTTTTAGAAATCCCATGTACATATATGTTGTGGTGTCCTTGGATTTTCGCTACTTGTCGAGATGCTGACACACACCTTCAAGTACCAAAAACAAGTCATAGAATACAACAGAAAACTCTAACTCTTAGAAAGATTAAAATATTTATGTTTGTGATTTATAATGAGAAAAGAAACAGTAAGAAGATGATGTAATAGCCATGCATACAGCCTTTACTGACATTTTTCGAATGGATTGTACATCACTGGTTCATACGCTAGCATGGCCACTTTCAGTGGCAGCGGCGCTTTGTACATGTGGACAAGTTAAGGCATACGAGTAACCTGAAAAAATAGAAGAATGTAGATAAGAAAATATAAAGGTGGCAAAATTAAAGCATAGCACACAAGGCAACAGATTCAGATTTACAGTTAGGTATACTAGTTAAATGACAATGATTTGCTACCTGATACACAAGTAAAAAAATTCAACCAAGTGGTAGAGATATTGAAGAGAAGAACAGACAACTTCGAAATGCGCAAAATAAAGAATATCATGGTCCGAGAGCTCTACCCGTGGAGTTAGAAACCTGTTGTCATGTAAAGATGCTACCGTAGCAGCCAGAAAACGGGAGCAATGGATCGGGATTTGTAGAGAACAGAGCTGAGCAGTAGGTTAGAATTAGATCTCCCAGCATAGAGCGAGGGAACAAGCATGTAGTGGGGGAAAAGGAACATATCAGGGCTATGTCAAAGGAAATAAAGACTGAAATAGTATAGAGCACAACGTTTTGGTTAGAAAATATGAGAGAAAACGAAGGAAAAGCAACATGAGCGGGGAACACTGCTGTTGGTCGTCGCGGCAGATTCAAAGCCAGGAAGGAAGAACAACGGAAAGATGGGGTAGCGGATGAAAAACAGCAGCAGGGCTAGAGAAGTAGTCAGAATCAGATCTACCAGCGAAAAACAAACTCGATTTCATATCGGCAAAATAGAGGAGATGAATCGGAAGAACCGTTGGCTCACATGGAAAACCTAGGATGTTCATCTTGTTCATCAGATCCACGATACATGGCCCTGTGAACATGCAAGCAAGACAAATCTGCAAAAGAGAAGAGATGTCACGAGCGAAAATTCACAAGCAGCACAACGGACCACACACCGGCTTCGTACCTCCGGCAGGTTGGGCATGATCGTGCATGGCGGCCTCGGATCATGGGCTCCTCGATCCTTAGCCATGTGGAGATGCAAGCACCACCAGGAACAGATCTACACAGCACAAGAGAGATTGTGAGCGAAAAAAAATCACGGGTAGCTGCGACGGGAGGAGGAGCATCAATTGCGTATTAATGGCCTTCACCGGCCAACCAGACTATAGCAAGGTCAGATCCGCAGGAGCAGACAGTGGCAATACCGAGAAGAAGATAGGTGCAACGACGACGACGCGCACATGAAGGAATCGTGTCTCAGGCGGGCCGGCCACGACCGTGCGCGGCGGCCGCCCACGGAGATTCATTGCCGGAGTCGGAGCGAGAGCCATGGGCAGAGGCGGAGGAGAGGGTCGAGGGAGAGAGAGAGGGGGGCGAAAAGTGTTGCGGTGCGTGTACCGCACGACTTTGATAGCCTAACCCGCTTTCGTTAGCGGCGGGACCCCAGGCTGGTTCGGTTCGCGTGGCTGCGGCTGCGCGCGGGCCAGCACCCGCGTGGACCCCGTCGGTCAGTTGGAAAGGCTAGGATGCACACCGCGTATTTTTCGCGAGTCAGTTAAGATCGAGGCGCGTCCGTTCCGACAAGTTTATTTAGAAACAAAAAACCGAATTTTTTTAAGAAAAAATGACACGGAACGAAAAGCGTGACGCGGTGGCAGGCAGTCCCATCGGAGCAGCGCATTGTTTTCACCCGGGACGTGACAAGTTTGCCTGTGCCGTTTTCGGCAAATTTGATAAATTTAACCTGTGAACAAAATCAAATCACAGAATAAACTGCTCGTAAAACTATTTCACGCGGCTGACCTTTTTGTGTGACGCCCGACACGAAGGCGTCACACTACATTGTGCAACGCCTCACAGATAGGCGCTACACGTTTGGCCAACGTTGCATCCGAAACTGTCTAAAAATTGCTAAGTCATTGTGCAGAGCCTACGAGCTAGGCGCTGCACTGTATAGTGTGGCGCCTAGCTCTTAGGCGCTGCACTAGTGGTTGCACTACAAAATGAAGCCATCACTAGTGCAACGCCTAGAAGCTAGGCGCTACACTGTATACTGTGGCGCCTAGCTCTCAGGCGCTGCACACTGACTTAGTAATTTTCGGATCACATGGATGCGACGCTGGCCAGGCGTGTAGCGCCTATCTGCGAGGCGTTGCACAGTGTAGTGTGACGCCTTCGTGTCGGGCGTCACACAAAAATGTCAGCCGCGTGAAATAGTTTCACGGACAGTTCATTCTGTGATTTGATTTCGTCCATAGGTCAAATTTGTAATTTTGCCGCCGTTTTCTTCTTTGCGCACGCCAGTCGCAAGGCATCTGTGGTTGCTTCTTCTCCGTCGTTTTTCTCTTCTTGTTGTTTTTCGAGAATGCTTCTCAAGTTTCAGTTCGGTGATCCTTGCTGCTGTTGCAACTTGTAACCCGGCACGTCGCGGAGAAGAGCTGAGCATATGCTTGTACGTGCTACTAGTATACGCTGCCGTCCGATTAAACAAATTTAGGAGTAGAGCGGAGGAGCTTTCATGCGCATTCAAGACGGGGACGAGGGATCACAACTGGACGATCCACGGCAATAAATGGAAATAAATTATATCCAGTGCGGCCGGCCAGCCAACCCCGTGCGCTTGATTTGGAAGGACGTAGTACATGAAACTTATGGCCAGGGGACGTCCATGACTCACTCCATGGCCAGGTCAAACGATGCACCTCAAACGCTGCCACAGGTCGCGCGCGTATCCCGGCCCAGAATCGCGTGCGAGTTTGTTTATATACTTTTATATTTATATACACTACAAGTACTCCAGTGGTATACGTATACGACCGTCTTTTCTAAAAAAAATCGTATGGAACCAACCAAGTGGCGAATAAAGAAGGCTCACGCAGTTTTCGAACCGGGCGGCACGCCGTGAAAACTGAAAAGCGATTCTGGGCCGCCACGGCGCGGCTTTCGGTGGAATCATCCGGCTCGAGCTCGCGTGCATTCATGCATGCATGTGTCCAAAGGCATCTCTCTCTTTCTTCAAATACATTTCACTGTACTACTCCAACAATAGTGTACGTACTAGTAGTTTTTTTAGAGAGGGAGAGAGAGAGAGAGAGAGAGAGCGTACAATACTACTAGCTGGTGAAAGGAATCGACGATTCAGCTAGCTGGGTAGCTAGGCCTGCATGCCAGTAAAATGTCTTCTGGCTGGCTCCTGCTACTCGTCAGTGGAGTGGAGTATGTGCTCGTGAACAGCGCCATCTTTGTAGAGTAGCTAAAATGACCCATCCCGTGAGCCGGGGGAGAAGACAGCATGGACCCGACGCGCGAATATAAACACGGGTCCGGCGCAGCCTTTGTTTTGGGGCACGCAGCTCAGCTGCAGCACTCACTCATTGGCACATAGCCGACCGCACCACTGGCACCACTTGGTGGGGCGGTGGAGGAGCACCCTATGCTTGCTTGCTTGCTTGCTACTAGCTCATCGACACGTCTCGACTCTCGCCGTACGCATGCGCAGCAAATGAAAGGCAAGGCATCGCACTCCGAGAGATAAGGCCAACTCCACCGTACGATTCTAAATCTATACCCATTTTGTCCGGATTTTGTCCATATGAGGTAGAAATAGGGAGAACAAACGCCAGACAGAGGCCGCACAAATTCACTGCACGCAGCGCTGCTACCCCATTTTCACCCCATACGTTGTGGTCGTGGGTGCACGTGGTGGGCCAGGTACAGAAAAAGAAAGAGTGACATGTGGGGTCGAGACGGACACAGACGGACGACGAGGACGCCAAGACGTCCGCTTTGGCACAAACCAAGAGCAATTTTGGTCTGAAAATAAGGCAAAAGCGGACAAAACGTCCGTATGCTCCCATGCGTTGGGTCGTTTGATTTGTTCATTTTACCCCAAACGAACACAAACGAATGAGTGGAAAAATTCTCGCCCCCACGCCAAAGTTGTCGCCGTCAGCCCCCCAAGAGGCGAAAAAAATGCCTCCTGAGGGGCCGAACGGCTGGAGATGCCCTAACTTGCCAACCTGCTGAGTAGTACTAGTAGAGCAAATGAAACCACCGGCGACCGTGATGATTCACACTACGACGATGTGCAATGAGACCGAGTCACGGGTTACCAGTGAGAGCAATAGTGCTAAGTGGTCTCCAAGACCAAGATCGACCTCATCTTTTTTTTGATGAGAGGTACTAGCGTACGTTGATTAGCAGAGCATTATCTCGAGCTGGCCGGTCGGAGAGGTCCTGCATGCATGTGCAAGTTGTGACATGCATGGTTGATTGATGGACGGTCAGGGGCGAAAGCAAAAGAACACCTCAATCATTGTTGTGGCTTGTGGGTGAGGAGAGTTGAGGCTCTCCACAAGTAGTGCACCGCCGCTCGCATATATCGCCGCCACGTCCACGTACGCTATGCTGGCCGGCGGCGAGGTCTCAGAAGACATTGCCACCGTATGAGATGGACGTATGTGGTCACTCACGGGGTTACTATAGCATGCAATCCAACGAAGCAGACGATGGATCACACCTCCCCCCGCCTCTCTTGCACATGGGCACTGGTCACCACTCACACCTTCTTTGTCTTACACGTGGGCCCTCTCCCTCTCTCTCTCTAACAGATGGGTTGAACACCGCTCACTCATTCTCTCCCTTACAAGCGGGCCCTGCGTGCAGTCTGCATGTGAGCCGATTCCACAGTACTAGAGATAAGAGTCAGTGGACTGACCACTCACTTGTTCTTTGGCTTACGCGGGGCCCTACCTGCATGTGATGTGAGCGAGTCACCTACCGAGAGTGGACTCGCCGCTCCTCACGGATACTGCTAGGTGCTACTACTAGCGTGCTGTGATGGATGCATGCCAGCGCGAGAGAGAAAATTAAACGTACTCCCAGTCTGACGAGAGGGACCAGCCCCCGTGACATATGCCGAGTGGAATTGGCTGCATGCTGCATGCTGCAAGCGGCGTACGTAGAGGATGTGTGGTACTACTTGACCAAGGTGTGGTCGCGGTACCACAAAACGAATGGCCGACACGTCGTGCGGGGAGATAAAGTCGTGCCAAAAGTCAACATTGGTGATTGGTGGAGGAACACTCATTTTCCGCTTCCTCTTCTAATAACCACAGAAAAGACTCGCATCCCCGCTTTATTGCATATACTTACTTGTATATACTCCACCAATCATACAAAGTTCAACGAAACCACGGATCAATATTTTAAAAAAGGAAAAATAAAAGGTCCACGAGACAAATAAAGAGCTCGATGCTGGGGCGGCAGCACAATATCAATATGCCCCAAGGTACAGGAAAGAACAAGTCAGGTTCTGGAGGAGGACGCTGCGAAGGAGGCTCCCGCCTGGGTGCCAAAGTTCGTGAAACGTGAAGAGATCAAGTCGAGGCCGTCACGCTCTTGCTGCCGGCTAGGCACTTTCTACTTCATCTTCTCTGACCAACCTTCTCGTTGATAGTTGCCGACGGCGGTCCGGCTCATCCTCCTCACCCTTGACGGTGACATCGACTGGAGTAGGCATGGGAGAGGAGCACGGGTGGATCGTATATGGCGCTATGTTGGTTGGGAGAGGGCTACCGGCGCACACGAGCTGCAAGGGATGCGGGTGGTGACCCTCCTCCTTGTGGCCCTTCCTCGGTGGGAGTCGGCTGTATTTTTTGAACTTGTCGCACATTTTATTCAAATTTATGTAAGAGCAAAGCTACATCTACTAAAACTTACGTTGAGTTTTACGTAAATGACCAGGTGGCAAACTGTGATCGAGAGTAGGAGGAGGCGGGGCCCACACCCCTAGAAATCAGGGGGGAGATAATGTGGTGAAGGAAAGTTACGTAAGGCTTTGTAACCTGTTCGTAGATGTAGAATTATTCTTTATGTAATAATTACATCTTTAACAAATTCAGCCAGGAAGAAATCAAGAGGTCCATCATCCCAAAAAATTACATGTTTTGAATCAAAGAACTTTCTAGCAAGGTTGTGCACCGCCTTGTTTGCCTCTCTCGGGCAATGAGCAAAAGATACCCAACCAATCCCCGAGCTAACTGGAAGCATCCAGTCAGGATAGCTGAGTAAGGGCTAATTTGGTTGCAGGGGTTGCCCCGGGATCCCTGCTTATTCCCTGGGTGGAGCAACCACGGGTTGAATCACTCTCGGGAGGCCCTTCGTTCCATTTGGACGGCCATGAGATTGGGGCACCCCCGCCCCTTCCACGTCCTTTCGCCGGGAGAGGCTCCCACGCCTTGACGGGTCGGGGACGAAACCCTTGCTAGCTCTCGCGAAAAAGCGGTGGCAGGGACCAAGATCAAGCACTTTTTCCCGTGGCTGGAAGCGACGCCCCCGCCATCCTCTCTTTCCAACGTTCTTTGCGTGGTACAACCGCTTCCTCGAGTAGCTCCCCTGCATGGATCTCAGCTTCCTCGCCTTGTTACTAAACTGTGACAGAAATTTGTCCATGTGGAAATTACCCCTAGGGGCTAGTGGCCCTGGGTTTTCTCCCTCTTGACACCAAACAAAGCATAAGGGGCTAAGGGCTTAAGGGCATATCTAACACCGACCATTAAAACGGACAAACTATTTGTCCACAGACTGGTCCGCGAACACAGATACGGAAGCCGGTCATCCAACCTGTCCCCTAAACGGCTGCACATGTTTTTTTTTCTTCAAGTCCGCAACACTCAAAATAATTATAGGAAATAGCACAATTCATCTATAAATAACTTGCAAATATCTCTCTCGGTCCCTCAACACTTGTTTTTTTCTTTAAGTCCGCAACACTCAAATGTTAATATTACATCTGAGATAACCGGATGTTCAACAATTTTTTTGAATTCATCGATTCCAAATTCAACGATACTCGAGTCAGAATCAACACAAGTCCTCCCAAGCATTGTGCCCCTTAAGCGTCATCCAACAATGTATGAACGTAAATGGCCTCCCTCGGCCCCTCAGGTTATACAACGTTATGATTATCAAATTACAACGGCCAGTGAATCTATGAATTGACCAACATATAGAGCACAAGAAGCAACAATTATGATATCCATGGTTGATGAGCCCGGTGGCTATATTGTCTTCTCGTGCAACCGCATCGCAAAACTTCACGACGGCGTTAGAGATGGCATACCACCGATGGGCTAGCGAATTCACATTGTGCTCATGGGTCACATGCAAGTCGTAGGGCGCGAAGTGCTTTTGCTCAAGAAACGAAGCACACACATTTTGCCAAAACATCGAGCCCCCTTGCCTCATGCCTACAAAGACCGGAGATACGACCTTCCACGCATCACACAACAACTCATCCTCCATCACCGAGTACCCCCGCCATCGTGCTTACTCTAGAAAACAAGGAGAAGTTCAATAACAAAACTCAATGGCATTTGATCGAACACTTGCCGGGCGTGGTGTTCGTCATGGATGGCATCGGTAGGGGGCAGAGGGTACCTGGCTATGGCCGAAGGCGTAGAACAAGGTGGGCATTGTGTGGGTGGGGGTTGTTGACGTGCAGCAATACTAGGGCGGTGTTGGATGAGGAGGGTTGGGATGCAGAGTAAGGGGGAGGATGTGGGAGTGGAAGAAAAGTGGCCTGAGTTGTGGATTTGAGTGGGCCGGGGGGTGTCAGAGTCCTACATGCAGCGGTCCGGACTCCCATAAAGCTCCCCCCAATTTGCATCTGGTTTGAGAGAATCCGGACAAACGGACACGTCCGTGGGCAAACAGGGGTCCGCTTTGGATAATAAACTACGTCTGCGGGCAAATAGGCTCTGGCTTCGGCAGATGTAGCCACAGTTGGAGGGGTGTAGACACGGCTGGAGGAGCAACTCTGGGTTGGGCTACAAACTGTTCATTGGTGTGCATCTCCTGTGTCCCATCACTTGATGCATGAATATCATGAGCATCAAAGGTTTCCTTTAGCTTTGCAAAGTCTGTAGATAGCTCGTCCATGTTGACTATGAGGTCATGGAACTCAGTCTCAACAATCCTTTCCAAGCTCTCTTGGTTCTTGACGAGGTTAGCTAGGACCGTCTCGATCCTATGAGTGACTTGGAGAGGAAGGTCCATCTGTTCAGACTTGTTCTTTGGCATTTCCACAGTTGTCGGGGCTGAAGAAGAACCTGTGATTCTAGCATGAGCACTCGATCTCAACTCTTCAGCTTGTGTCTGAGCAGCAGCTGAACCGGGATCATTGGGATCCATAGTGTTGTGCAATCCTCTAGCCCTGGTTGGATAGGCTTGTGTTTTTGCTCTAGAAGAAAGACATCACCACTGAATTTTGAGTTGATGAGCACCTAAATGTAGGGAGCATAGCCACATGAGCACTTATGGTAATTAGATGTCCTATTGACAGTCTCCACAATAAGATCCATTGAACATCTCCATTTTATCCACAATCTGCAGCATATCAATAGAATACCCGTTGATCATCCTATCATCCAGACTTGGGCATCAATGTGACTTTGAGGATGGAGTTGACAGTGGCAAATCCTGGCAGGAGGTAGTACACTAATCCATGCTTCCACTTGTCATGGTAGTCAGCAGGGATGTCCTTGTACATATTCTTCATGGTGTCATGATTGAGATGACCAGTTCTGTACACATCCGTTCTGTACACATTTGTGAAGTTCTCATCACTAGGTGGCAGTCCAAGAAAATTAGCCCATTCTTGCACCGTGGACTCGTACATAGTGCCATCTGTCATTCACTTGATATGTCCATCTGGATAGAAGTGCACTCGAGCAAATAATTGCATGAAAGCTCTTCACACCAGTCAGACATGACATTTCCCACACATCAGCAATCTTGAGAGTCTTGAAGTTTTCATGCACACTAGTGAAGTTGTTGGGGGTGCCTCTCAATGTAATCTCAATCAACCCACTTCATACGATAGACTCTAGCTTCTTCTCAAACAGGATGGTCTCATAGAAGTCTCGTTGTTCTTTGTGAAGAACCTTGGATCAACTACAGTCTTTCTGGTTCTTGGGGCATGTGGATCATTTTCCTGCTCTCAGGCCTCTATCCTTCATATCATTCATATTTTCAGCTACTGGATGCTCATCATTATGCATAGGCAGTGATGGTCTCAGCTTCTTGAGATGAATAGGTTCATCTTCGTCGTCATCATCTTGAGCAGCAACTGTCTTCTTCTTCTTCTTCTTAATAACAACTTTTTCTTTTTTCCTTAGGACCAGGCTTGGTCTTGGCAGGACCCTTGGGCATTGCATCTTGCATTAACTAGGTTGTCTTCTGGGGCATAGGAGGCTGAGGTGCTTCCTGTTCTTCTTATTCTCTAGTCTCTTCCTCTTGCTTTGCACGAGGACCCACAAACATGGTGGATTTCTAGTTCTTGAGATAGACAGTCCTAGTCCTCTCCTTTCCGGGCTTAGGTTGGCCCTGAGTTGAGCTACCACCCTCGTGTGTAAGAGTAACACCTCTCTTTGCAGTAGCCAAGGTAGAAAGCTTGTTTGCAAACACTCTTTCATTCCCGGAGGATTCCACCTCAATAGGAGCAAAATGATCATCATCTGAATTCCTCCTCTTTCCTTGACCTAGTAGCAGCTGGAGGTAAGCCATGGTCACTAGGGCTACCTGGGTCAGAAGATGATGAGCTATCTAGACTAGTTCCATCACTCAACTGAACATCCTCATAACCTTGCATGTTCTCGCTATCATATCCATATGATCCAGACATACTGACACTGAGCGGACCATGTGAATTAGATAGATAAGAGTGGAAAATATAAGATCACAAAATGCGACTGGTTTTGAAAATATTTGAGTTCAAAAGTCAACTTTAGGTTTTCTCTGTGAGCTAGTCAGTATCACCGGGTGGAATGGTTTGGAAATTCCAAAGCAACAACAGAGACATGGCCAACTCAATTCGGTGGCACTGATAAGTGTGCCATGTCTCTCCAAAGTGCATAAGAAACCCTAGAAACTACTAGTTGTAGTCACCTAGTGACTTCCCATCAGCGAGACCAAAAGTCAACTCTATGCAATGGCTAAGCCATCTCGGTGGCACCGAGTGGCTTCCAATCGGTATTACCGAGCCTAACAAAATGGCTCAAAACTTAGATTCTACTAATTCTTGCGGTGGATGAAGATCTAATCAATGTGGCAAGATAATGTATCGACCCCTTTGTGCAGAATTGCAAACTAAGTGCATGCAGGGGGTCGCATCATACCCTAACTTGGTGATGTCGGGATACCACGGTGACGTCGGGTGAGATTTGACGATAAAGATGGGGAAATCCGGCGGCTGATGGTCGCGAGAGTGTAAGGCGATCGTCCGCAGACCTTCACGGTAGAGGCGAGGCACGACAAGATTTTTTTTGGAGGAATTTCTGAAAACCGTTCATGGGGAAAGTATATATACTCGCACTTTGTCGGTTAAACCGGCTAAAATCCGTCGGTGACACCGGGCTGTATGGTCGCTTTGTGAATAGTGGCTTGGTGGGACTGGTGATTTCCAGTTAAGATGTCCGTGGGGCAAAGAAATAGATTCATTTGATTGCATCGGTGGGACCAAGGAAGGTTGAATCGGTCAGACCTAGGAACTAACAGAATGTTTTAATGTTCATCCCTATACAAGTCGGTGACTCTGAACGCCCCTCGTTCAAAGAGACCGAATAGAGCCCATTCAAATTTTGTGATCAACAAGAATATGAATTGAGACAAGTTTACGAGATAGATAGCTAGGAAGGGTGCTTAGGCATTCTTGTTACATACAATTGGTCAAAAGAATAAAATCAAACAAGCCACAGTTTGGACGAACTCGGATGGAAAACATGCAATCCGACACGCTTAGCCAAAGGAACGAATAGGCAAATAAAACATGACTAGAATATGCACAATCAACCTAACATCTATCAAGAAATTGGTCGGCGACTAGGTCACCTATATATGAGTATATTAATAGACTTATGTACCAAATGAGAACATTTGATCATAGGTTATACCTATCGTTTAAGCATAAAATGGGGTTACCCATTTTAGATTAAGCATTTATTTGTTCACATTATTAGATTGTTTTAGCTCAATTCTTAGAGTAAAGCTCCCCCTAAATGTGATACCCCACTGGACTTACATTGGGTTTGTCACTGATGACTTCGTGTAGTTGTACTTGCTGTGGACGCTCAAGGTTGATGATGACCATCAAGAGTTGCTAGCAATCCATTTGAGTTGAAGCACTTTCAATCTACACGAGTTAGTAACACAAGGAACAACAAGGATATCCAATATACATAGAGTGAAGCATGCACATGATGATGTCTATGGATGCATTTGGTTACCTTATTCCTTTGCCTTACCAACAAAGAGGTTATGTGCCTCCATGAATTAGTGCATGATGTCGAAGTGGTTTGCAGTAACTCCTTACCATGAATGGATATGGTTGAAACTTGTTGGCGGAGTGACCCTCAAGAACTCTCTAGTTCTTCTTCTTGGGAATCCACATCAACTTGATGGGATCATTGTAGTTGATGTATAACTTGAAGAAGCGGAGCTCAATGGAGCTTTAGGGAGCCACTTGAACATAGCTTAGGAGGGTTCCTCATATGAGTCTAAGCCATCTTGTAGATTTTACTTCCTTTTTTCTTGAGGTCTTGTGGAGGAAGATCATCTTGAACTTGTGTTCCCTTGAAGGAAGTAGGATCATACTTATCCTTTTGGGGATAAAATTCGTCTTGGATATTGATCTTCTTCCCACTCTACTCCATCGGCATTGAACTTGCATTCAAAACCAACACCATGGTTCCTTCAATGTCTTCCTTGCTTGCACACAATCTCATCAAATTGCTTACTTCTGGCAAGACTTTTGTAGACATCTTTTCTATAATTCCTTTCAATAAAGCATTTTATTTCTCAAGTGTAACTTGGCTAAGAGAATCATTAGTGGAATCAATAGAATGACTAGAAGTAACAAATTTGGATTTAACATTGCAAGCATTTTTACTAGAAGTTGAACCATTTTTTAGACTTGTGATGTGATTTCTTAGGTTTAACTTGTGGAATAAAAGTAAACAATAGAAGTTGTTTGGCGATATGAGAGGAACTCTTCTTTAGAAGATCATCATTGGTAGCTTTTAATAACTCATGCTCTTACTTCAAATTAAGCATCTCGAAGCGTAGTTTCTCATGAGATTTCAAAAGCTCTCTATGATCTTCTTGAAGAGTTTCATGGGACAACTTAAGAGTGTTTAGCTCTTTAGTTAAAAGCTCATTCTTCCTGTTCATATTGACCATCACACATAATAGCAAGTTCATCAAAGTTAACATCACAATCTTGAGTGATGTCTTCCCGCACTACACCTGATACCACGCTCTCTTCAACTCTTTTGTCATCGCAACAAAGCAAACAAGTTTATTATTGACATTGATCTTAAACCCGACCCTGACATACTCCCCAACATACCCAGCCGGTAGTCTGATATGAACTTTAGTGATCTCGCCCATTGGCTTGCACATCCCCTTGATCATGGTTTCATGGAGGTAATTATTCGGGAGTATCAATATTCATGCCAAAACAACTAGCTTATCTAGGATTACAGACTGTGGTTCTTGAACCCATCATATTCCTCATGAATTAGGACTTGGTACCTAAACAACCAGGGACCCATCAACATGGCCTTGTTCCAGTCTCTAAGACAGTTAAATTGAACTGTGAAAAGATTCTCATTGATCTTCCGCCAGACCACATCCCTCGTGAGGTTCCATGTCGATCGCATATCGGAATACAGTGTTGTGGGGCTAAAACCCCTAGTCGCATGAACCCTAGCGATGGCTAGGCACTTCACGTGGATCAGTGGCTCAACGATTTTGTCTTCCCAAACAAAATCCTTAGATTCCCCCTCCCGCAGATTCAGATGACTCAAGGTTTCCTTGGTCGGTTCCCGGCGTCCCATGGGCGTTTTGTCGGATCCTCCAGTTTCCGCCATCTATAAAGCAGAATGACCTCCAAAGAAAGCACCCGGCGCACCCATGAGAACCGGATCAGGGAAACAGATCAGTGGTTGCGGGGATTAATCTCGACCAGTGACGACATAGGGACAGACTCTCGGCGGGCCGCCGCCGGAGGACAAGCAAACCCTAGAGGGGACAATTAGGCAACCCAAGTGGTGCGATATCGAGGTGAGGTACCCGCTTTGTCGTGCTCACCCTCTTCTAGCCGTTCATGGCGGAGGAAGGGGAGAGGTGGAATGAGAGATATCAAGACTCCATCGAGTTGCGAGACCAATTCGTTCATGGACCTCATCCTCAGTGGTGTTCGGGCAAGAGCTATGGCGCCTGCTGAAGCTCTCTTCAGCCTCATGAAGGATTTGTGGCCTGTTTGGGACTGCTCCGCTCCACCAAAATCAACTCCACTCAATCAAATTTACTTTGGAGCAGTTTCACCCAGGAGTCGCAGCTTTTTTATCCTGTTTGGCTTCAACTTCAAAAATGAAAATATTTGGTGGGAAAAGTCTATTGTGCCCCTAGTTTTTTGTATGGATGATGTTTTGACAGCCCAACATTATTTTTGCCCTTCGAGCAATGGGTCTTTCCAAGTTTCGTAATTAAAAAAAATATAGTATCACATGGGAACTCATGTACATATGGTCAAAGTGTTGTATGCATGATTGATTAAATAAATAAAAATATAAATTTACGTCAACTAATACAACCGATATATAATTTGTCAGAAAATAACATGCTACTCTTTACCATAGTAACCGGACTGATGAGCCTCGCGGTTCAGGTTTTCATTGGTCAGACCGCCAGTTCATTCGGTTTGATGTTGGTTCGGTAGGTACAACTTTCTAACAGAAAAAAAAGTTCAAGTAGTTTTCTTTCATGTGTAAGCAACAAATCGTGAGTATAGCCGCTCCTGCTCGTTGCAGGAGGGTGCAGGTTCGAATCTAACACTAGCGAATATACATTCCTTTTTTCTCAATCATTTTACTGGTTAGGTTTATCACCCGGTTTTCCCCCCAAAAAAGGGGCAGTTCGACCAGTTTTCACCAATCTGATTGCAGAACGGCCCTCATAGCTTAAAAAACCGATGAGCCTGCCGGTTCCAGTTTTCAATCCTAACACTAGCGAATATATTTTCTTTTTTGCTCAATCATTTTACCGGTTAGGTTTATCACCCGGGTTTTGGGCATTCGAGTTTTCACCAGTCTGATTGCAGAACGATCCTCACAGCTTAAAAAACCGATGAGCCTGCCGGTTCCGGTTTTTTCTGGTCCGACCGGCGGTCTGGTCTGTTTTTTTTAACACTGCTCTTTACCTGCCGAGATGTCATCGCATAAGCATCAAATGGAAAAGCTGAAGATCCAACCAAGCCTATTCTAAATCCCCCAATACTCCATTAAAGCATTAACCAACTCTTTTCAGATTTATACATCAAACTGTGCATTCACAAGAGCTGCCACCTATGCATATTCCTTCTTTCTGATGCATATCAGGCAGCATGCTGATCTTGTACTACGTTACAATTTTAGTCAAACCACTGATGCTCCTGAACTGCCAACAGCAGGGGTTTGGAGTTCTAAGATCTCTGGTCAGTTGTCCTGGGCGAAACCGTCGGCAGGTGAAGAGTTGCTAACCAGCTATTACACACCACCAGATGAATCTATTCTATTCCTAGAACAGGGGAATCAGGCGTGTTGCTCCTTATGCAATTGCCCTCGGAATTTTGCAATGTTCTTCCGCAGTTCAATGTTTGACAGTCGCTCTGCCTCCAGTGCCCGTTCAAGCTGTTGAGCGCATCCAAAATGTTAAGACGGGGGAGAGTATGAGAATGCTACAGGTCAAACAATAACAACTTTAATTATCCAGAGTACCTTTGCTGCTCGAGAACTCCATTCTCCAAGAATAGCTCTGAGTCTATCATTTTCTTCAACGTACTGCACCCAGCATGTTCATAATCAAGTAAGAATGCTTTGCAAGCAGGCGTGGGAAACATTGACTTGATCGTCACGCCATGGAAGAATGCTAGTATTTGCTAAAACATACCTGACTGTTGCTCAAACGAATACGCTGGATCTCCGAGTCCTTTTCATCAATCAGGCCACGAGCAAGCTGAAGCTCTGAGTGCACTTGATTCATCTGAACATTTAATTAGTATGGGATACTTCATGATGGAAGATTCACTAATGGAATTAAAGATGAATGGCTCAAGTAAATGGTTCTCATATCAATATTGACAGCTTTTCTAAATTATAGTATGATTTTCAAATTAAAAGACTAGACAATTAACACAAACAGTCAACAAACACATGGCAGTGCCAGCAACTAGTTTGCACAGAAGATATATACTCTATGTAATAAGTTCATGTAAGCATTTCCTTTAAGTGGCCCGACACAGGTGATTTGACCTTGGGCACATGCCTTGCGAGCTCATGAAAAATGGTCGCGTTGCTTAAGATAGTACAGATTATTACCTCGGCGGAGAGTGCTCGAAGTTCTTGGTCACGAGATGCTAAAAGATGGACAAGATCAACCTGCAGAATTAGAGAAGGGAATAACTTCAGGCAATCCATCACTTTCATATAGTTCATATAACAGCTGAGTTTCTTCTCCAATTTTGAGTCTATGCAAGTGCCAGTTAAAGAAAACTAATGCAGAATAAGTAGTCAGTGTCGTGCAGACCTGAGGAGTGTTCCCAACATCAGTTCTCTGGTATTTGCTCAAACATTCTTGCAAGCGCAGCACCTTTCAAGAAAAGAAAAAGGAAACGTTGGTCAACAAGCAAAGTTCTCAATGTGCAACTAACTTAGTATTATAATCCATGCTAATTTGACCAGAAATGTAATCTAATCCTTCTGTGCCGAGTATGATCTGACTGAGGAAGGCAGCGGAGAATTAGAAAGGTTCAGCTCATTCCTCCTTTCAGGAAATAGTATGACTAAAAGTTCAGCTGCTTATGTTGCACAAAGATTTAAATGAAACTATTGCAATTTAAGGCAATAAGATTTTAAAATACTCATAGTTACGCTACATGTTACCTTCTCTAAAATTGTTAAAAGGATCTAAGTATACAAAAGAGAATAGATTTAGTGAAATGGGTCTTGACTATTCAGCATCACAGCTGTTTTCATTTTTCTACGTACCTCCTCACTCAGGTAATGAATATTCTCCCTTTGGTATTGAAGTAATGCCATCTGCTGGTCAGAGAGACGGCCATCATAATATCTGGTGGAAAATAAATGCATCAGTGCGCCTAGCTAGCTCTACTAGCAGTACCATGTTCAGTGATCTATATAACATAGTTTTAACTCTTTGAAGTCACTTGCTGCTAAACATGAAGTTCAGTAGATATGTTTGATTTTTTTTTCTTTAGATATGAGTTCAAGAATCCTATCCGACACAGGAAACACCCCCCCCCCCCCCCCCCAAGTCTGCCGTGGTGCAGACTGTGTGAAGAAGACAGATGTTGTATGTGCAGTAATAAATATCATTTCAATCGGCTGGCTGCTGATACTGAGTGTTACTTAAGTACCTTCGATCTTCCAAAGTCGTAGTAGATGGTTGAAGTGCAGAATATAATGACTGCAAGATATCAGGCCGCCCATCCAAAGAGTTGTACTTATGGATATACCCTGTAAAAGGAACCAATCAGACATTGCATCTTAAGACCATCTAATGGGAGCAAACATGCATTTATAAGGGGGAAAAACACAAGGCACATGTATTTCATTAGGTGGATGAAACTGAAAGAATATTATGAGAAACATGTGGAATACCATTCAAGGAATGGCAGCATTGCTTGTTTAGTATAATTCCGAAAGAAATAAAGCTAATCGTGGTTGTAAAAATGAAGATTTCACAGAAATTTGAAGATGTGTGCCATGGTAACAAACTTACAGAACAAATTGACATGATTCTAGCTATCTAAAAGGTACTCCCTCCATTCACAAATATAAGATGTTTTGGATAATTCAATATGGATTATATACGGACTGAAATGAGTGAATAAAAACACTAAGACGTGTCTATATGCATCCGATTCAGAAAAAGTTAGAACATCTTATATTTGTTAACGGAGGGAGTAACAAACAACAATTTAACTCACATATGTATAAGCTCATAAAGCATCCAGCACATGTTGCTTCAACCATGATAGTAATCCTGCATTATGGCAACTGGAATTGTAAGATCAGTTTAGCTTGGCATACTATACTATAAAAGTTAGAAACAGGCTCCGCGAAGCGATAAACATGTTAAACTTCAGCCCAGGAACTCTAATTTTTGGGCCAACTGACAGCTGAACCTATGTCAACAGAACAGAATACTAGAATACGGGTTTAAACACAACAACATAAGTAACCAACTGAAACTTTAGAATGAAACAACAGAAACATGCCATATACGCCCATGCATTGCCTTCTCTTGCCATTTTGCTTGAGAACATGCCCATGTATTTTGCTTTGTAGTACAATGTATAGATTAAGTTAAATGGCATAATGCTTTTCTTGCCAAGTTGCAGAAAATCATCCCAGGTAAGCTTAGGTATCCTCAACTTCCAGTAAACAATTATGATTCAAGAGAGATCTCACAAATTTACAGAGGCTAAATACAGTGGCAAAGGTGTACCTTAGTAACAATGAAATTGATAGTATATGTACAAAAGGTTGCCAGACTATGATTAAGAGCATTAAAGCAGTGCCTGCAGAAGCAATACACAATAACAATGAGTCAGTTTCACTGCGAAACATTAGAATGCATGAATCACCTAGACCTTAATTCATTGTGTTAATAGATTATTAAATCAGCCCTAAGAAGATAAAAGTTAGAACCAAAAGCTATACACACTCTCAAGAGATGGAACCAAGGTGAAATGTGAGCACATAAATGAAGCAGCAGCTCACTATAATGCTAGTTATAATTTATAAAATAATGATAAATTCTGGTTTAGAGCATCGCACAAATTTGTTTGGTACTGCTCACCATAAGCAATAGTGGCAAATGGAAGTCGAGCAATGTGCTTCAGTTTTTGGCTAAAATCATAATAGCCCTGCATGTCAAAAGAGACACGGCATGTTAAAGTACAATAAAAAGAAAGGTAACAAAATGCAACTATAGCACAGAAGGTAACAGAATGATAAGGGGACATAAAAGCTGATCATATGTATATTCAAACATAACACTGAAACCTATTGAGGAGAATAATAGAAAAGACTTTTCACTGGGAAGCATATATTCATGAAACTTACGAAGTGTCGATCAAATTGATTACCCCAACAAACATATCACCACTATTACATGAAATATGAAGAAACAAAACACACTAAAGTATAGTATCTTTTTGATCGGCCGTACCTGCAACCTCACTTTCCTGACCTGGTGAACCCAATATTGTTGAAAAATGCCTGCGTTGAATTCCGCATGAACATTAAGTAAATACATCACGTCAAGAGACATAACTTGAAACAAACAAAAAAAAATGAGCCAGTCAATCTGATAGAAAACCTGTAAGAAGCAGAAGGATAACATTGGAGCTGCATAGCAATGGAGGGATCATGCCTGGTACACGAAGAAATATCCATGGAGCTGACACAGACACAGCAGCATAACCTACCTAGAGAATAAGAAAGAACAGCTATCATAAAAGTGGATACAGAAAGTGAAACAACGTTTTGCTGACTAATGACAGTCCCATGGGATGATAAAATACATAATTTTGTAGTTGGTTTGGATAATTTACAAAACAAACTTATACCCAAGGCAATCTTCTTTATGCATGATAACAATAAATGAGATTGGTACTAAGAAACTTGTCCTTACCAACAATATACAGTACAAGGTGCCACTGACTATGCTCCTAGGCTCTCGATGGCCAGACAGGGGAGCTTCATGTAGTAAATCGATAAACCTACATAGAAAAAAAGATTACGCAAACAGAAGAAACAGTATGATTGCCAAAAACTAAAGCAATAAGAACTCTACAAGGATAACGTAAATGCCGAGACAGCTCAGCTAACTATCTCTGTTTCTGCTAACTAACTCTATTTCTGCATCACCCTTGGTCGTGCTGCTAGCTATCATGGAGTTCATACAAAATTCAGTTAACAATTGCACTGAGATTAATCCTGCATTGCAACTTAAGCTAATCCGAGCAGCCAATTGAAGAAACACTCAATCCAATCGCCAGCCCCATGGACAGGCAAAGGGATTCAGACCATCAAGAAGGAAACCTACGCACAAGCACCAAACAGTAACATGGGGGATGAAATGCAGATTCAGAAAACTAGCCCCGCGCCTTGTTTTTTTCACATTATTGCTGCAAACCTCACACACCTTCAACAAAACTCCGGACCACAGACAGGACACAAATACAGAAGGCCAAAACGTTAGCCAACGCTGCGCCCCTCCCCGCCCCACCTCTGCTCTCGCATTCAACGCACTAGCGCGGAAAATTTCAACCCATGGCTGGGGCATGCGGCACCAACACCGCGGAATCAAAACCCTGCCGCGAGTGAACTGCGGACCACACCACGGAGCCTGACATGGGACGAGACGGGCCCGAAATTCCACCGCCATTCCCGCGGAATTGAGATCAGAGATCGCCGCAGGCGCGCGCACAGACGGAGCGTCTACTGGACCGACCTAGGGGTTAGGGCAGGGACTCACAGCGCGTCCTCCTCGGGGGCGGGGGCGGCGGGCGCCGCGCCGCCCCGCTGCGGCATCGCCGATGCAGTGGGGTAGTCGCCCCCGGGCCCCGCTCCGCAGCCCGCGCGCGCGCGCCTCCTCCGGCCGCCGGGTCGATCCGAGGGGTGGTCGCGGGCGGAGCGGCTCAGGCCGCGACTCCAATCTGATTAATGCGCGCCCTGGCGGTGGAATTGACGCGAGCTCGCTCCGGTTTGATTGATGATCTGTGCGGGGGGTAACGTCAGCCCCTCTCCCTCTCTCCCTCCCGCCGAGGAAGAAGACAAGGTGCGAGTGGCTAGTGCTCTGGGCAGTCCTGCGACGTCATCTAGTCGTACTCTTTCTGAGGCTGCCCGTGGGTCCCACCCTACAGTCCCATGGGCAGCCTCTCTTAGATTCTTTTCAAAAAATAAAATAAAATCAGATCTATTAGAAAAGTTCATCAGAGTACAAATCACCTCAAGCATAATAATAATTACTTCGAGGTCTCTAAACCAGCGAACAACCACTACAGTCGTTCGTCAGAATGAACCGTCGACATGCTGTTATCGTCGCTTCCCTGCTGGAGCCGGCTTGACCTTAACGATGATAGTTGAGAAGTTTTCGTGCATGGCCCCTAAGGATCAGCACCCTGAAGCCGCAGCCGTCGTCGTTCAACCTGAATAGATATGAAGAAATTGGCACCAAACCTCGTTGTCACGCACACACGATGAGAAACCATAACCTCGCTGTTCCAAGGAGATGGTGAGAATCTACACCGGAGCTTCGCCGAATATGTCTAAATGGACAAACTCAAGGCGGATCGAAACTCTGAAGACAAACTCGAAGAAAAAGCGTCGTCGTCCGCCTGAGCGCTGCACTTGCGAGGACTGAAAACTCTAACCTAAACTACAAGTCGGAGCGAAGGCACCGGTATCCCCTCCACGCCATCGGCCATCAGAGCAGTAGGTAGAGGGAAGGCGAATTCATGGACTCACCAGCAAAGCCTAGAGGGGAGAGCTTGCCCTACCGCAACGTCTCTCAAGTAATATCACACCTTTTGTTTACAATGGAATTTGTAGTTCATCTCATCTGCCCTTTTTGGAAGCCATTGTAATGGTTTATCAATCTGAATTATCAGTGCCATAGTTTTCTTATCAGCAACATGCACATGGCTTAGTGCCATACATAGTTTATTTTCTTTCTTTTTTCCCGGAAAGTGCCATACATAGTTTTTTTTTCTGGGGAAGTGCCATACATAGTTTATGCGCAAAACTGAATCACAAATTTGTGCTCTTCAATGCAATTATAGAAAGGTCAAAACTTTAATACTCTTGGTAAAGATTGTATGTTGCACATGAAAAAAAATATGGGGTTCAAAAGATGTAAGTGACGGCGACGGCTACAGATATAATCTCTTTCGGCTCCACTAACCAACCCATGGATTGTCCTCCCTCTGCCTACCGCTATAGCGGCTGGTGATGGGGAGGGGAATCCTATTGCATTGGCTCCGACTAGTAGTTTAGGTTGTGTTATAATTTTAGCATGGATAGCGTCCAGGTGGATGGCGTTGTCTCACCTTTGAGTTGGACTTTCGGGTTTTGATCCTCCTTGAGTTCATCCATAAAAAATGGGTTCAATGGAGCTCGACATAGATTCGTTCTGGTGACGGCAGTGGTCGTCCGGTGGTCCAAGGACCTCGGTATAGTTTTAATTATGTTTGGAATCTTTTGTACTTCTGATGAACCTTTATAATAGATCTAGACCCTTTCGCCAAAACAAAGAAACAAGTTCCAGATACCCCTAAATCTCCTCTTCTAAAAAAATCTCCTCTTCTATTTTGTTCAGTCGAGATTTGGTATAACAGTCACCAGCCACAGCTTTCTCCGTGGAGCAAAGATCGATGAATTCGGTAAAACAGTCACTACCGTTTCTCGGCCTACTCTTAATCAGACTGTCAACGAGCATGGTAGCAGTAAGCAGCTTGTACTGTTGAATGGTAAGTGGCATTCCAAACTCAGGGCACAAACAGGCATTTAGATCTCGCAACATTTTACACATTTCTTGAAAGTGTCCAGGTGGAAAATGACTGCAGAAAGCTAAGCCATAAGTAGCAGCACTAAGTAATGCATGTTGGCATGAAACATCAAACTCATATCCAGCAACATTAATACACGCCTCAATCGCCTCTTGTTCAGTTGAGATTCGGTATAACAGTCACAGCTTTCTCCACGGAGCAAAGATAGATGAGTTCGGTAAAACAGTCACTACCGTTTCTCGGCCTGCTTCATAAGTGGAACGTCAGGGCTGGTCCTGGCATACATATGCAAATATATATACACCCCCTACAGACTGGAGTAACTACACAGCCCTATTGAAACGCTGGTGAGTGGGATTATGTAGGTGGTACAGCACCATCATCGACGAATGCCTGGCAAGGCGAAGGGTGTCAAATTGGTAATGGTTCTCTTGACAAAGACTGAGAAACGCCTGCCTGGTGTCGAAAAACTTGCTTTCTATGATACCGTCTCCATCCTTTGTCTCTTCAGGCACACCCACAATGTCAACCTAAATGAAAAACATCAAGTTAGAAGATGTTACTACTGATTTCCTCTTTTCATTTTTGCCTGAAGACAGAAGAGTCTTGGTTAGTTACCGGATGGAGCTCATGTGTTTCTCTACTATTGCTCGGATGCCTCTCCCTCTCTTCAAGCTCTTGTTCTGCACTGTAGCACCTGCATGCAACAGGAAAATATGAATGTTCACAAACATAACTTTACAAGAGCTAAAGGTTTTTCTAAAACGGCGAGCGGTATACGTAACTTCATACTCCCTCCGTCCCAAAGTAAGTGTCTCAACTTTATACTAACTCTACTACAAAGTTGTACCTAAGCTTGAGACACTTTATCTTGAGATGGAGGGAGTAGTACAAAACAACTCATCCCAAGGATAGAATACTTCTTATGTACGTACAGAATTTTCCAGCACATGTGGTTAATTTCATCACAAAAATCTCACCAATACAGCTGGGCTATTAAGGTGTCGCCAGCCCCCAGCTAGGCCTGATGCCATGGTTGGGGTGGACATGAGGACATCAGTGCCCCCTGCCTTTCCAGGGGAGGAATATGCGGTCATCTGGGGTGACCCCAAGAGTCACCCCAGTTCAAGGATACAACAGTTTGTGTGGTAGACAAAGCTACTTAATTCGGGACGGAGGGAGTATATAATTTGTCATGCAAGTGCCTGGGCACCTGTTTCTTTCAAGGCACCTGGCCCTGAGAAAGAGCAATGATGCAAAAACCTGTTGGCACATACAGATGCTTTCGATTTCAATTGTGATCACATATAGATCAAGTACACGTGGGCTCTATAGCACAGGCGTCATATGGTTCAAGAAATTGACTTACTTGTCACAGATGTAAAAACTTCTGCATTGATGACAAGCCCAACGTTTTCCAGACGACATAAAGCTACGACAGTGGCTACAAGAATACTGCAAATGGACCATAATGAAATCCTCCTTCATTGGATAAATGGTTTCCCCAAGCTGCATACATCAAAATCGAATTCATGGTAAAGATGTCACCGAACTGAAACAAACAACAAGTACATTTTCACAAAAATGAGGGGGTTCCGAGAGATATGCAGTATTACAAGAGGTGCAAGAGAATCACAGAATAAACTTACCTTTTGCATCAGCATATCATCCTTGGAAGCGTTTCCACTTAGATCAGTGTGGCAAGCAGCTTCAAGAGCTCTTTTTCTAATAATTTTCTTTGCATTACCCTTCTTCTGAAGCTTTTGGTCATCTTCTTCTTGATGCAGTTGATTGACCATATCTTCAGCAGCTCCTGGCCAGTAACCTCCATCGAAGTAAGGCAAATGAGAAGCAGTAACCTTAGCCTTGCACTCTCCCGTAGTAATGAAGAAATGGTCATACAGATTTGTAAGCTCAACAACAATCTCCTCCTTAGTAGCTTTTCGAATCATGGCTAAGCACCTGAGTGTGTAAGACATTTGAAATCATGCAACCAGGAGCTAAATGTAAGCAGAGAAACACGTGTGTCAATCCAAGGCCTTACCACTCCCGGAGTATGTCAGATGTTCGAGTCGTCTGAATCATAGGATTGCAATAAAAAATGTTATCACCTTCCAGAGGTGGGCGAGCCCATATATAACAGCTTGTGAATCCACGCTGCTTGCAGTATTCAAGATATCCTATCTGTACACATCGAGAACTGGTGTAAGATTACAGGAAAATGCTAGCTCAGAGAGGAAGACATCACGTCTAGTAGTTTCATACAGGAATTTTTTCTGACTAGCCTAGCAACAGAAAATATATTCACAACTGTGATTAAAATTCAGCATATGCAGCAAGTTACCAGAATTTCATGGTAGACGAATGTACGCAAGGCCTCTCCAGTGGCTGCTTTAATCCCAGGTCTGAAGTATTTCACAGAATCCAGGTATGACAAGTAAACACGACGTTGGTTCGGGAAAGCGCATTCAGCACCAAATTCTTGAACATACATTCCAAATAAGCAGACTTCTACACCATCTATTTTCTGGAACAAAAGAACAGCCTGCCAACAATCATAGGAATAGAATCATGGATATCTCTCTCTGTTGTCAGCATAATTTATACTTTAGGCATAAGTTCCTACCTTGGACTTGTAAGGGAATTCCGTCGGGTAATTATCTTCTTGAAAAGTTTCCAAAAAACGTGGTTTAACTCCAACCTTCTTATCCACTGATGAAACAACTCTGACCACAAGACCATCTGCTCCAGCAACCTAACAAATATGGAACAATTAGACTTATGGAGGGAACATTTCTATCAAAATACTAGTTCACAATGATGCCAAAATATATGATGTCTGATGTGATTCAAGTTACAGGAAGTCCCTGTCTCAAATAATACATAATCAGAACTCAACAAGACATCATAGAAAAAGAAGCGCATAAAGCATCAAGATATATAACATACTTCAAGTACACAAGTAAGCAAAGCTCATATACACTTCAGACTTCAGGTCTCTGAGCTGCCAAAAAGATCATTCCTAGGTTGATTGTTCAAGCCATCCATCTTTTTTGTAGTCCATTTGCTGTTATTGTGTCTTTTTATTGGGTCGTAAATAATCAGATGAAAAAAATTGCACTATATGCCTGTATTGCAAACTATAAATACAATACAATCTGTTTTTTTTCTATAAGCCTTTAATATATAGTTGAAGCACCCCTTCCGAACAATAAATGGGTAATTCATACTATTAGTTAATTCTCCAAAATGGTTCCTCATTACATACCAGGTGGGAGTATACAGCTAGATAAACTGCTAGGTCATCCTGGTTGATGGAAAAAGTTGCTATGGGGTCTGAAAGAAAAATTAAACAGGCCCCACATTTGGTCTGTTTTTTCTCCTTTCAAATCCGGTAAGCGAAAACATGGACAGGACAATCATTACAGTAGGCTGCAATTATTTGCATGGTATTTTTTAAAAGGATTTGCATAGTGTGTAAGCACTTAAAAAACACTATCAGGTAGCATATGTTTTGTCACAAAAGGTAATATACTACCAGAGTGCATTAAGGAGCCATGCATTGCGGAGAAACATAAACAAATGAAGTACACGTGCACTTCCACCAACACTTAGTTTCACTAACCTCGTCAAAACTACGTCCTGTCTGAACTGCACGAGCCTGTCTCTCCAGCTTAAGCCGTTTAAAAAGCCGCTCTTCAATATGATCGCTAAGAGCAGTTCTTGGCAGATCACTTGCCCCAAGAACAGCACTCTGTGGTGAAGGCACGTGCAGCCCACGCTTCACTTCCTCAATATAGCAATACAGGCAAGTATATGCTTGTTCTACATCATAGTTTATGTCATTAAACAGAGCACATATCTGATGCTGCCAGCAATTACATCTTTCACAATTAACCCACTGTGGAGTGCATCATTCAGAGAGATTTAGTAAAAAACAAATATAATCAAAACTACAGTTATACAACCATCAGAATAGAAATACGGAACTTACACATTCTTGAGTTTCCTCATCATTTCTTTTTTTCTGAAATCGGGCCTTCGGAAACATCTGTCCTTCAACCTCAATGGTGTGAGCACGGGACTTATTGTAACATGGAATGCAGACAGAGTGGTGGGTATCACGAGTATCATAAGCATAGTATGGTCCATTTCGCCTTATCCGAGCACCACAAGGGAAGCAATACATTGGTGGGGGTTCAAAAGTGAGTTTTTCCTGTTTGCAGAGCTGGCATGCATTTTCATTTATACTATCAGACACCGGCGGCAGTTGTTGACCATATAGGGGATCTTCACGTAGTGAATCAATAATAAGCCTACATAAAAGAAGGATTGTATGTCCTGAGAAAACATTATAACTGCCAAAAAATTAAAGCAGTATGGACTATGCAAGGATAACGTAGATGCTCAGACGGCTCATCTAACTATCTCTGTTTCTGCACCACCCTTGGTCGTGCTGATCGCTGTCAGTGGTCGCGGAGTTCATACAAAATTCAGATGACAGTTGCACTGGTATTAAACCTGCAGTGCGGCTTAAACCAATGCACGCAGCCAAACTACTCGACACTTGATCCAATCACTAGCCCCATGGACAGGCAAACGGATTCAGATGGTCGAGAAGGAACCGGACGCACAGGCACCAAACAGCGGCATGGGGGAAGAAGTGCAGATTCAGAAAACTGACCCCAATGCATTATTTTCATAGCATTGTTTTTGCACACTTCACGCACCTCAAACAAAACTCTCGACCACACACAGGACACAACAAATCTAGAAGGCAAAAACGCCAGGCACGAAGAATCGGTCGCGCAGACGAGCAACGCCGTGCTCCTCCCTCCCCGCCTCTGCTCCCGCGTTCAACGCGCCAGCACAAGAAATTCCAACCCACGGCTGGGGCAGGGATGCGGCAGCAAGATGCCAAAAGCCCCAGCAAACGCACCGAAAACCTGCTGCGACTGAATCGCGACGCGAACCGCGCCGCGGAACCTGGCACGAGAGACAGGCCGAAATTCCTCCGCCATTGCCGCGGAATTGAGGTCAGAGACCACCGCAGGCGCGCGCACGGACGGAGCGTCTACTGACCGATCTAGAGGGGTTAGGGCGGCGGACTCACCGCGCGTCCTCCACGGAGGCGGGGATGTGCGCCATCGCCTCCGGCCCCCGCTCCGCCGCCCGCGCGCGCCTCCTCCGAGTCCGAACTGTGGATCCGAGTGGCGGTGGCGGGCGAAGAAGCTTAGCTGCAACCCCCGTGTGATTAATGATCTGTGTGGGGGTGGAATTGATGCGAGCTAGGCTCCGGGTTGATTGATGATGATCTGTGCGGGGGGTAGGAGCCGGGCTCCACGAACGCGAAACAGCGACCCAGCCGCCCTTCTACCCGCCTTCCCCAAGGCTATAGCTGGCCATAACGGGGCCTAACAAAGCCCGAAGCAGAAAACCTAGGACCAGGCCTGACCCGGCCTGACCGCCGGGCCTGGTTTTCAGGCCCAAGCCCATCCCATCAGTCAAAAAATCTCTGAAGCTTTGGGCCGGGCCTTTTCCTTAAATTGCAAAAATGCCAATCGGGCTCAAAATCTAGGCCCGGGCCCAGCCCATAGACAAGGTCAGACCGGGCTGGATTAGACTTTTTCGAGCCAGGTCAGGTCGGGATGACCAGGCGGGTATCCCATGGCCACGTATAGATTCGGCCCACGCTGGCCATCTGAACCGCGCGCGCGCGCACACACACACACATCTACAATATCCTCCCCTCAATAAAAAAATCTACATACCACCTGTATTTTGGACCAAACTCTATCACTTCACTCCGCATGCGCCCCAAGATCCTGTCCGGCAATCGGCATGGTGGGCAGCGGATTCTGACTCCGAGATCTCATAATCCTTCGACTGGACCTCATGTCATGCGGGGACGAGGAGGAGATGTCCGTTCGCATGGCTCTTTGCCGCTCCTAGGAGGAGTGCGACCAACCGTGTTCCGAGTCGATCCGGCGGGAATCCATTTCGTCCGCGTAAATGGCGCAGGACGTGCTAACCATCGGCTGGCGGCACAACCCCTTTGGTGGCACCTTGTCCCCGCGGCGTCGGGCTCTGAGTTGGAGGTCAACGCCAACATGGTTTACGGCCCAACTGGCCAAGAGGGCAGCGTGCCCGCCGTGCGAGGAACGCGGCGCGGGAAGTAGCGACAGCTCTCAAGGGCGAGGCCGCGGAGGCGGAGTCGCGTGCCGACTTGGATGAGGAGGCCCTCCGTGCTTGCATCCTCAAGAAGCGGCAAAGAAGGACGACACGCGCCTTAACAAGGAAGCAGAGTCGAGCGGTCTGTATTGCTCCCTACAGAGGAAGAGGAGGAAGCCACTAATGGATCAGACAGCGTCGGCTGGATCCATATTGAGTCTTCGCCCGCTAATTCCATGATGAAGATGGCAAGGGCAAGGGCAAGGATAATCGTTAGTGAACTTTTCTCCATAGCTCTAACCATGGCCCTTATTTCATAAGATTTTACCAGTCGCCAAGTTGGTATGTAGAACATTGTCAATTTTTCCTAGGTCCAATGACATGTATGACAAAGTAGAAGCATGACAATTTTGTATAGTAGTCGGATGGCATTTATGATAAAGTAGCCTATGCTATGTGTGAAATTATGATGTAGTACGTGGAGTTAATTTACATTGAATGGCATTGTATGAATTTAAGAATTTGTTAACGGACGGACCATCGCATACATTTAAGGGGACGAATTAGATAGGACCAGCCGTATATACTCCCTTCTTTCACGAATATGTTATGTTTGGCATTTAAAATTTGTTCATAAAAAAATGTACTTCTATCTTGCCAATATACTTTAAATTAGAAAAAATGCTTCTCTCTCATTGTACAATAATTAAGACCAATAACGTTCAACTTATGGTCTCCTCACTTTCCACATATATTTAACTCATTGGAGTTGGGTTAATTAAAGAATAAAGAAATGATGGTTGCGCCTTCCCATTTCAAAGCACAAAAAGTTCCACGCCCTATTGAGCATCTTATCCAGGGGCGGAGCTCTGTAGGGGCAGACCTGAACCATGGCCCGCCCAGGAATTTGACAAAAAAAGGTTTTTACTACTAGTCGTCTTAGCCCAACCCACTAGCCCACGCACGCACTGGCTATCCCCATCGGCCATCGTCTACTCGTCTCACGCACACTGCACGCACAGGCACACACTCACGCCTTCCCCAATTTCCCATCCTCTCAGACCCAGACTCATGTAGGTTGTAGCCACGCCGTCGACGACCACCGCCGTGGACAGGGAACACGGTCCACCGGAGCGCGCCGCCCGCCATCTCTCGAAGCAACCGCCGTGGCGACGCCCGCCGGGATCTCGCCTCGCCCCTGCCCAGCTCCCTCCTGCCGCCCATCATCCGCCGGGATCCAGTGTGCCATGCGTGCTGCCGGCCATCCATTCCTGCGGTTGTTCTCCTTCAACGCCAAGTCTCCAAATCTGGCGCATGACCTAGGCCAGCCCCTTCTCCTTTTGTATTCTGTCGCTGGCGCCCCCATGACTTAGCACCTTGCCGCACGCACAGTGGCGGAGCCAGGAAATTTGAATCAGGGGGGCCGATTGTAGTCAAAATAGGTTGGGGAGGGCCAAAGCATAGAAAAAATAGACTTTAAGCATCAAAAAATTGCTAATTACGCACTGTTCATCAGTGAATTAGCAGCAAACTCCTAATGTCAGGGGGGGCCAGTCCCCCTGTCTCCGCCACTGCGCACGCACACTTCACAGGTAAAAATTTTCCCCCAAATTCTAAAGTTGATAAGCAATAACCTGATTTTGTTCATTTCCATACACCCAGTGATCAGTCCTGCTAGTGATAAATAATAGCCTGATGATCTGATCTTATGCAAATTTCAATATAGGTAGTCATGGGAAAGGAAAATAAGACTCAGAGAAGAAGAAGAACACTAAGACAAGATTACGCAATAAGATGGAAGATGAGAACCTGGCTAATAACTTGTTAGTTCACATAGATGGTGGAATTCTAGAAAACTACAGCCACGACGAAGTCATTGCAGATTTTATAAGCAAGAAGGATCGGAGAGTTGATTGTATGTGAGTAGGTCCATGTCTAATGTCTCGACACTTTTGTATTAGCTAACTCAATAGTGACTCATGGTTGAACTGTACTTTGGTTCATATATATTATATATATACATATCTGCTAGCTCAATCTTGTGACCTGGGTGCTTGTAATATGTCCTTATGAGTAAGAATTTAGAAAATTTTGTGTTCTTCTTCAGTCTGGCCCACCCAACTTTTTCGTTCAAGCTCCACCACTGATCTTATCCCATCTTAAAGTTGATTTATTCGGCTGCCGCAAATGCTACTCATTATAGGGATTCCGACAAAGCGAATTTATTCATTACTAAAGCCAAAGTCAGTAGGAGTACTATTATGAAGAAATTCAGACCTTGACCTCGAGGACGTAGTTTCCCCATAAAAAAGCATGTCTCATATAATAATTGTGCATTTTTTTACTTCACTCCATAATCTGTTCCAAAATTTGTGTATGTACCGTTTTCATGGACGGAGAAAGTACGCTCTAACGTCAGCCCATCTCCTTGCCAAAAAAAAAAAGTCAGCCCCCTCCTCTCTCTGCCGAGGAAAATGTGCGAGTGGCTAGTACCCTGGGCAGTCTTGTGACGTCACCTCTCTCACTTAAGTTGCCGGAGGGTCCCACACCGCATGCGTCTCTTAGATGACCTCACACCTTTTGCGATTGATAATGGAATCTGTAATTCATCTCATATGTGCTGTTTTTGGAAGCTGTTGTAAAAGTGTATTGTTCTCTGGATTTTCAGTGGCCTTGTTATTTATCAGCAACATCCATCGAGTTCAGGTGCAAAATTGTTTCATCTACTGTATAGTGGGAGGAGTTCTGCAATACAGGTACAGGAAGGTCAAAAACTCCAATTACTAAAAATTGGTAAAGCATGTGTGTAGTTGTATTACATACAAAGAAAATGGGGTTCAAAACCGGTTTCAAGAGCCCCTAAAAATCTTCTCTTCTATTTTGTTCAGTATAACGGTCAAAGCTTTCTTCGTAGAACAAAAAACGATGAATTCCACCTGCAATCTTCACATTGAAGTGGAGGTTAGATCCAGGTCGCTGCTCTTCAAGCGACAGCGGCGGCGGCAGGAGATGCATGCGGTTGCAGATCAATGACGCCGTGGCACCGCGAGCATAGCGTAGGATGGTCATCGAACGACCCAACGTCCTTGGTGTAAACCCAGCAGCGCTCGCATTTCACGCCATCCGCACGAGTCACACCGATCCAGATCTCTCCCGTGCGTGGGTCGCTGAACTTTCCCGCATAGGACACACCTGATGTGGTTTCTTCACTCAGGGATGGGAGAATCTCCACCTTCAGAAAGACAGAAAAGAGGAGACGTCAAAACACAATTGAATGCAGAAAGAAGGCCTCTGGTTTTGAGGAAAGACAAATGTTCTACCTGAGATGTGATAAATAGGCGATGAAGGGCATCTGCATCATTGGTTGCAGAAGCCAGCTCCTTCAGTTTGGATACCGTATCGGGATTTTCAGCATGGAGATAAACCTTTGCGTCCAAACTAGCGCCGATCAGCTTTCCTGTTCTAGCGTTCTCCAAAATCTTGTTCACCTCTGATCTCAACTGGTCAACAAGCAAATGCAAAATATCTGTAAGAAATCTGTGCTGAAGATATGAACTCATGTGTGGCAACAAAATATATTAAAATAATGACCATAAAATGATAATAATAATAAAAGAGCTGCAAATGTTCTAGTCTACACCCTCTGTTCACTAGTTGAACTTTGAACTGCCAAAACGTCTTACATTAGTTACCCTCTGTTCACTAATGTAAAGACGTTTTGGCAGTTCAAGAGGTAGTAGCAATTAATTAACCAATTTAACAGAAATGCGCATATTACACATCAGAAGTGGTTTCATCTGTGTCTGGTCAATATGATGGAACTTGGATGTGTTGAACTGGAATGTTCCAAGTTGGCGGCACGGGTTTCATAAAACATTTATTGAAGAAAAGATGGCTGGCCTCTAGGAATATATCGGTCAAGTTATAAGCTACAACTAGGGATGCAGGCAGTGCACCACATATCACACACCCCAGTACACATCAGTGTTAATTTTGTGGCTATAGTTCGCTAATTGCATAGTTTTGCAGGACAGGGAGGGCAGCACTTGCATCCCTACATCTACCTACAACCCATATACCATGGCAAAGAAACACAACTATTAGTATATGAATGGATGCCTCTAAAGTGATGCAGAAGTGTTGTGTACCTCCAGGATAACACTCAGAAAATCAACATCATCCTTTTGAACCGAGCACCATTCTTCATTCTTATCTGGCCATTTTAGATCAAAAGCAAACTTGGCAACAGATCCATCTTCCAAGGTGTGTTCAAAGGGCAAGTTCTGCCAGATATCCTCTGCTAAGTGTGGCATAATCGGAGCAATGGCCCTAACAAGGTAGAGTAGATGTGCAGCAAGGACTGTCTGGCAGCTTTTCCTTGTGTAGCTAACTCGGCCACTGATAAGATAAGATCACATAAGTTGCATTAACGAACAACACCAGCTAGATTCAATTCTAACTAGATGCAGATGGAAATGAACATTGGATGAATGTCATACCCAACATAAAGTCGGTCTTTTGCAACGTCAAAATAGAAATTGGACAAACCAACGATGGCGAATCTCTGAAGGGTCTGAATTAGAGAGAAACATATGTCAACAATGGCATCCTGAGCATATGGCATCACATACTATAACAATTGTGCACCGCATGTGATCTGAAATTCTGATAAGAAAATTAAACAACTTCCAGAATGCAGAATGAAAACAAAGGACTAACTGAACAAGATCATTCCACTTCCAGGAAATTTGATCATCCAAATCCAACCAACTCCTAATTGGCAAACCATATATTCAGTAGCCACACTTTGTGTTTATCAAAAATATGACCTGAATATACCAAACCAGATAAACATAGTTTACGCATGCATGTGCATAGAAACACGTGAACACACACGCACAGTGTAAAAAAAGGAGGAACGGGAAAGTCTGAATTAGTGTGACTACGCAAAAATGTTACACACCTGATATATTTTATAGAATTGGTAATTATCATAACTATCCTTCATGGAAGCCACAACATTTTCCAGTTGGAAAAGTGCGTACTGATCAATTTTTGGCAGATCACTGTAGGGCACAGAATTCTCTGGCTATAAAGAGGAACATAAAAAAAAGACAAGATTAGAGAAGAAGCATGCACTGAAAGGAACGCTGTAAAAATAAATAAGAAAGGGAAACTAGAGAAATAATTAAAAAATATTAACAGTACGTAGTATTAGCTAGGGAGTATATATAAGAAATATCATGCCCTCCTCCCTATTATCTACATCTAATGAAACAGTTCCCAACTCAAAGCATTATATTCAGCTAACCAAAATTAGTTCAAAGCTTTGGCCTGAGAAAAGAAGTTAAAAGCATATAGTCTGAAGAAGTTCACTAAAATGAGTATGGGTTCAAATCATCAAAAAAATACAATTAAATGCGTAAGAATATCTGTTGTTCGCTAGGGCATCGGTATTATCAAAAAATGAAATGACAATATATACTTGGCCACCTGAACTTACGTTCCAATCATGGAGATTTGCTAATAGAAAACGCATTGTGCCTCGTAGTTTTCTATACATGTCAGACATCTGGCGCAAGATTTCCGAACCAATCAACACATCTCCAGTGTAATCAACACTAGAAACCCATAGACGGAGAACATCTGCTCCATAAGGAGGCTCTTTCTGCACAAGGTTGAGAGATATTTCACTCCTCAAAACTAGAAAGTAACACAAGTTTCTGTAGGAACATACCTTAGAATCTTTCCCACCAAGAATCACTTTCTCAGGATCCACGACATTACCAACAGATTTGCTCATTTTTAAACCGTCTTTGTCCAATACAAAACCGTGGGTAATAACACTGGAATATGGAGCCTTTCCTGTTTGTTTAATGGGAAAAATGGAGAACGAAGAACCTTATGTCAGTCTCCAGATTTCAGATGCCAAAAGTATTGAGAGCAAAGAGCGATGAGTGTTCAGATTTCAGAGTTCTCATGAAAAAATAAACAAATAAAACATTATTGCATATGGATCATTTTTCATTTTTTTACATAAATATGATAATAGTTTACAGAAAATATAACAAAAATGTCTTTAAAGATGTCTTGTAGAATGAACTGTTGATGAATCATGGTGTAGACTCTTAGTGTGATGCAGTAACTTATATCTTATATAAGCAATATCTATTCCTAAGAAAGTAAGGTAGCAACAAGAAGTGTTTCTGGTGCCCATAATTACCTGTAGTAGCGATGCTGGTTAACAGCGAACTCTGAAACCATCCACGATGTTGGTCTGAACCTTCAAGGTATACATCTGCAGGGAAATTAAGGCCATCCCGTTTTGCTGAAACAGCAGCCCATGAGGAGCCTGAATCAAGAGAAGATGTGGAATGAATTAATAATTAGTGTTCTTAACAATGCTCAATCTCGAGATATATTATTAAACATGAGTGCTTTGAGAGGTAAGGACTACAGGACAAAAGGTGGCATCGAAAACCAAATAAGTCGGAGGATTGGATACACAATAACAAGCCCAATAATGACATCAATGCAAGATTATAACACATGACTAGGGTGGCTTGGCTCAGTTTGAAGGCTCCGCAATTAAAATGATGGCAGCTGTCAAGATTCAGTGTGCGGGCACCCGTACACACACAGTGATCTATGGTGAACACTGATTTATGCATTGTCACAACTGATAATAATCATCACCAACTGAACTTTCTAAAATATATTAGCAGAATAATTAAGACAGGATCCTACCAGAGTCAAACCAAACATCCATTGTATCAGTGCCCTTACGATACTCAGATGCTTTGTCGCGATATTTATCTGGAAGAAGTTCCTCGGTTTTCATATACCACCAGGCATCACTGCCTTTGTCTGACACTATAGCTGCATAACAAAAAAAGAATTGGTGGGCATTCATGTGATTCTAAATCCAATCTTTAGTAAAGAAAAAAAAATCTGTAAGGAAAGAAAGCATGGCAAGCATAAGGTCATTTATAATGATTCAGAAAGTACAAGTACAAATGGATCAAAGCTTCATGTCATAAAGGATCACATAATGTATCTTAGAGATGTCTTCGAAAATTTCTAAACTGGACTTGGTACAGATACAGCAGACGTATTTAGGCTCAGTTTAGGGTTGCTGAATGTGCTGAGCTGTGCTTATTTATTATATTGATAATGCAATGTGCTCAATCTATAATCTGCTGTCGGAAAATACTCACGGAACTAGAGATAAGTTGGTTAAACAAGCACCAAAATAGGCAAAAGCTGGTTGGATAAGCTAGATTGTCATAATTCACCGCCACATTGTCAAATGCAGTCGTAGATGAAAATACTGTGAGATATGGCACATAAGATAATTCAGTCCATATGTTGCACCAGAAAGTTAAGATATAGGAGCATTATCTAAAAAACCTTGAGGGGCACCTTGAAACAAGACATTTAAGTTAGCAATTGCTTGAGAATGATGGTGTTGCAAATGCAGAGGGAACCTAACAAAGAAGTGCAAGAAATCATAATCATCGGCATACCCTTGATATGTTCAATCGTTTCTTCAGTTATAAGAGGTTCTTGTGTGTCTACATGATAAAAAACAGGAATGGGAACTCCCCATGTTCTCTGCCGGGAAATACACCAGTCAGAACGGCCAGAGATCATGTTAACAATCCTGTTTTCACCCTGAGAATGTTGAAACACAGGCAAGAAACAAGGTTAACTTGTCAGACAACACCAATAGCAATTCAAGAGTACGATTAGGTAACTCAACAATATTGGAAGGCAACACAACAATATTGCATGAAACTTATATATGGAACAAAGAAATCAGTTGCCCAAGGAAAAAAAATCAAGACAAGTAAGAAATATGCACTGAACTTAAAGCTCTTCTACAAGTACACTAGTTAAGATAAGAAATATGCACTGAGCAAACATCCCAAGTAGTAGTACTGTTGCCAAGCGTGAAGTTTTCAGTACTAAGCAGATTAACAGTTCAAAGAGGTTCAGTGAGACAATAAACCAAAGGAACATAAACACAGTTGCTGATTCGAATTTTAAGTTCAAGAAATAAAGCAGCTAAATACCTGAGAAGGAACCCAGGTTACTCTCTTGATTGCATCCAGTGCAGCATCCCGAAAACCATCCACAGAGGCAAACCACTGCTCAGTTGCTCGGAATATGGTTGGTTCTTTCGATCTCCAATCATAGGGGTACTTGTGTTCTGACAACCAAAAAACACAATGGGCACACAATCTTCTAAATAAAATCCTCGATATTCACATGGCTTTTATACCAAAAACTTTGAATACATATTGTGACGTTACTCACTGTAAGGCTCTTCTAAGATGAGTGAAACATGTTCGTCCAGATACTTCACAACTGCAGCATTACCAGCTCCCAGGACAGATAAGCCACTAAATTGTCCAGCTTCGGCAGTGAAGTTCCCTTCATCATCCACGGGAGAAACAATAGGAAGACCATATTTCAAACCTGTCAGGTAGTCTTCCTGGCCATGGCCAGGGGCAGTGTGAACAAGGCCAGTTCCAGATTCAGTTGTTATGTAATCTCCTCCAATAACAACAGAACATTCATTGCCATTCACAGGATGGAGGTATCTGAAGGCACCAAGCATAGCATGAAAAAAAATCAAGCACAACCATAATGAAGTTAGAAGAGCAAAATAAATACCTACAGTGCTCCAAGACTGAACCAGGAAATGATTTCCTGATTACAAGCTTCACACCCCATTTGGACTCTAGAACTGAGACAAGATCAGAAGCCACGATGATAAATGGTTTCTCGATCCCAGAGCTCAAAATACTCCCAAGTTTTTGTTGCTTTCCTCCAGATGTTGACTCACTTTCCAGTACAGACTGGAGCTCAACTACTGCATAACTAAGCTCAGGGTTCACAGCAACGGCTGACACAAGAAAAGGTTTTTACACAAGTTAGTACAATTCCAAAAAATAAGGAATGTTTGAAGCAAACTCGTACACAGTATGTGCAACAACCATGCAAGTGTAAGAGAGGAAATTCTGATTCCATAGTACCAATGAAATTAAAACAATGTCATTGTCAGGTAGCAGAATTAAAAAAACTTCAAATGCAATACATTACCAGTGTATGTGTCATGATTTGCGTTCAAGCTATGTTATTTAATAGTCTTAATATTCATTTATCTTGATTATCAGTTACGGCATCTTCAATACTGCTAGCTGATTCTATGATATTGGCATTTCATACTACTTTAGGAACTAAAGTAGCATATTGCTATAAAAAGAACTCCACATGGAAATTTAATATATATTTTCCATGAGTTGATTTGGTTATAGACATACAGCATGAAATCAGACAAATACTTTACTTTTACTGTCATCCATCTCCCGCCAGTTGAAAATTTCGAAACTGTTTTAAGGTGGCTGTCATGACACCCCAGTTCAGAGTCGCTGGACGTTTCCATTGAAATAAAAGCAAACAAGGCATCATCTCACCAGCATTAGCAGGAATTGTCCATGGAGTAGTGGTCCATATGGCTAAGCAAACATTAGGGAGAAATTCATCTAGCAACCCAGAGCTAGACGGGCTGGTAACCTTGAATGCCGCATATATGCTTTTGGAAACGTGATTTTCTGAATACTGGAAAAGGTAAAAGGAGCATATGTAAGGAAAAATCAACAGATAAATCAACAACAGAAGAAAATATAAGCACCTGTATGCCCAAAAGTTCCAACACAGCTCAAAAATACAAATAAAAATTTCTAGGATTCTCAGATTATCCACAAATAGGTCTACCAGAGTGACCATATAAATTTAAGTTCCAAAGCCATTGGCAGTAAAAGCATGTGATACTATCACACATAGGTTTAGTGCAAGACTATATGTAACAAGTTTTGCAAAAACACACCAGGTTGGTTGGTAAACATAGGCATTAATCTCAACATGAAAGGACTTACAAACGAAAGTTACACAGGTTGGCATGCAGCATGTTACACAGGTTGGCATACACAGGGTAACTTTTGCTCAAAAAACTAGATAGACAACTAGTAAACTACACCAAGCAACTTCACAAAGAAAACAAAAATTAAAGCATGATTCAGCATTTAAGTCCACATTGAAATAATTCAGAATTATCAATTGTTTATTTGCATACTCAACACTATCGATTATTCATTTGCATTTAACACTAACTTAAAGATTACTGTGCAACAAAGTGTTTGACAATAAATTAATGCAATTGAATAGAAAGATTAAGCATACCTCTAACTCAGCTTCTGCTAAAGCAGTACGTGAGGATGGACTCCAATGGACAGGCTTTCGTCCTCTATAGATATATCCTCTCATAACCATTTGACCAAACACTTCCAACTAGCATATCAAAACAAAAGGTTGTTACTGCCATGGTAAAATTTAATTATCAGTAAGGGCTCCTGATAAGGATGAAAAGAACTGTCGATATTAATTATCATAACATAAACTAGAATTATACCCCAGCATATTGTCTTTATACTGGCATGGTAAACAGGTCAAAAGAACAGAAAAATTAGCTGCTCTAATTGCAAGCAAGATAGAGATGCTGACAACCCAATCAAGTCATCCAATCTCCAAGCCATTGTTTATAAGGCGTCTCGCCTTGGATGCTTAGGCGGCAAGGCACCCTGGCAGCACCTTACAATTATGCCTGCTTTAGGCGCTTATGCGCCAGGGCGGTTGGTGCTCGCCTTAGGTCGCCTTAGGTCGCCTTACCGCCTTAAAAACAATGCTCCAAGCTCTCACTCAAGTGAATAGAATAGATACATATAGATGCATTTCCATGATTTTTTACATAAATAGTAGGAGTAACAGAGTGAAAACCTGAGCAGCTTCATATTCTGGCGAAAGAGTTAGGTAAGGGCTGTCCCAATCTGCCCATATACCGATCCGCTGCAAGCACGGTGTTATTTGTTAATATACCAGTAAGGAACTAAAACCTAAAACGTTTTGAAGGCTTTCGGTAAGCAAGAAGAACATGTGCCAGGCATTACTACATGACTCGGCCTTGCCTTAGAAAACTGTAAACACACCATGAAATACCACAAAACTTAAATAAGTGCCACTAGAATTTAAAATGAAGAAAATATTACCTTGAAAGAATTCATTTGTGCATTAACGGTCACTTTAGCAAATTTTGCAGCCTTTTGCCTTAATTTTATAGGTGTTAGAGCATTCAATGTTGCTTTGTCCATTGACTTCAGAACTGCAGTAAATGATCAACTGTTACTTGGTTATAATCTAACACATGCAAAGCAGGCATCTTCTAAGTGAACCCACCCCAACAACAAAATAACCACAATTAAATACACTTTTGAATATGGCAACATTTCCAAAGGTCATATAGAGTTGAACTTACCTTTCAATTCTATCGGAAGGCCATGGCAATCCCACCCAGGAATAAAGGAAACCTTGTGATTCTGAAGCAGCTGTGCAAAAGAAGAGAGGATCAGAACACTGAATAAATGGAAAATTATGGTTTCATTGGGTCCATGTTCTAATTCATATTTGTGTACTGATAAGGATTTAGATCATACCACCATCAGAAAATAGAAAGGGTCGCTAAATCAATATGCACATCATTGATTATTGAACAAAATGACTTCAAAACATTTCAACAGAAGTGAGTTGCCAGGACAACATAATAAAATTTTATAAAAATCATCATGTCATACAGAATCAACTACAATTAGGTGTCCATCTAAAAAAAAGAACTTAGGTGACCCAGAGCCAGCATATTATAAGATTTTATACAAGAAAAAATTCTCATCTGGAATCTTATATCTCATACACAATCAATTACTCTTAGTCTTGTAGAACCTAAGCTGGTTTATCTAGCATTCTAGCATGAGCAATGGCATTTACATAGGTCCAATCTTTGTTGAACTGTCAACATCAAGCTGAATATGCAGACTTTACCATTTGAAGATAATGGCACACGCATCAAAATATGGGGTGGCCCAGAAATTGAACTGACACAGAATATGAATCCGTACCAATTGTTTCCCCCAAAAAGAAATATGTCAATTGTTTGCAAATAAACATGTGCGTACAGCTAGATGAAATTCACGGATAGCTGATACCTTGTAGCGATTTATAATATCTTTGAGAACTTTATTCAGCGCATGACCCATGTGAAGATCACCATTAGCATAAGGCGGGCCATCATGAAGAGTAAATGTGGCCTAATCAAACAACCAAGAAAACCAACTAGGTCAGATGAATAGTTTCGTTTTCATTTATAGCTCTACTTGAAAAAGTAAACTCACCCCAGTATTCCTTTCGGACACCCTCTTCAGCACCTGGTTCTCCTCCCACAACTTCTGGAGCTCCGGTTCGCGCATAACAGAGTTTGCTCTCAAGCCAAAACTCGTCTTTGGGAGATCCACCGTGTGCTTGTATTTCCCATCTTCTTGTTTTGCACCTAGGAAAAACCGACAAGCTATCAGTCCTAGGTACCTCTGTGTTCTAACACCCCAAGGAGGACCAATGACTAAAACGAGACTCAACCTGTCAAACATCAACTAAATGCTTATTTCAGTTTCAAATGGTCCAGATCAAAACACTTATATCATTAAGAGATTTTATTTTGAAACATGCCAAATCGGACTACCTAGACTGTTTCCCGCAAAAAAAAAAGAGACTACCATATGTCTTATTGAGACTCTCAATGGAAGGAACTTTTATCCCCATGACTGCACTCAGGTATATTAAACATGGAGAGTTTTTCTAACTTTTAACTCTGAACTTCTAAGAATAGCAAAATTATTCATTAAATCATCAAATTGCCATATTCTGGGTATATATAGCATATAATCTCAATCGGTTAGCATCATCACAAGCACAATCACCACCGTCTGAGCACTGTTTCCACCATCCAACATCTAAAATAAGCTCACCTGTTCTTCTAGTTATTCACAAAATGAAAACCAAGATTGCTTTGATACCAAGACACTGGATGCAGAAAGCTTATATTGATGGAAGTCTCATACAGACCAAAAAGAGAACATGGTGACAAATTGTGATGAAGGCATAGACACCTTAAATAAAAAATTGCATACATAATGACCTAATTACAATGGAATGACCCAGCATGAAACATTTGTCAAAGAGCAACATCTATCAAGCTAAACCGACCAGATTAAGCTCAAGTTACACGCATACATCAAGTGAACAACCCGTCAGTCCCAACTACGACCACGGGCAAATTTCACTCAGAACCCTGATCCGCAATCGATCCGAAGCTCAGGAAACTGCACTCAAATTCATTCGTCTAATCCTACTACTGCTTGTGTCCCTAGTCCCTAGTGCCGGATGCAACTCACGAGCAATCGACCTCAAAAAACGGACGCCCCATTGCAACACGGAACAGACGGTCGCCGATTCCCCAAACCAAAAACCCCACCCTGAACCCCTAATGACGCGAGCGAGAGACGGCTCACCCTCCGCGGCCTTCTTCGCGGCCATGACGGGGCCCCGGGACCGGCGCTTCGAGGCCGACGACGACGGGGCGAAGAGGTCGCTCAGCTCGGTGGAGAACGGCCGCCGCGCCGCCACCGGGGCCGCCCCCAGCCTGCGCAGCGGGAAGCGGCATCTCTGCGTCGAGAAGACCTGCGGAAGAGCGGGGGCTCGTGAGGAGTGCCTCTAGGAGCTTCGGCAGTACAAGGGGGGGGGGGGGGGGGGGGGGGGGGGGGGGGCGCTTACGCGACAGCAGGAGGCGGCGTCCATCCGACGCCGGCGCCGCGAGACGAGCGAGCGAGCGGGCGAGCTCGAACTGGTTCCGTTGGGGAGGGGGCCCCGCCAGGCCCGGTCGACGGCTAGGTGGGTTCTGCTATGGGCGCGACAATGGCGGCATCGGGGATAAGGGGATTGGCGAGCGAGGGGAGAGGGGAGGAGGAGAGAGCCTGAACCGAAGAAGAGGGGTGTGGAGGTTTTTTTTTTGTGGGCTAGGTGTGGGGGCCTGGGGGGTTCGCTCGTTCGCGGAGGCCGATGAGGCTGCCGTGTGGGGCCCTCTTTGTTGGGCCACTTTGTGAGGAGGGCGTCATCATGGTTGGGCCACTTTGTGAGGAGGGAGCTACTGGGCTAGGCCGCGCTGTAGAGGTCAACTTGGGCTCTCTTAGCTGTTCGACACGCTCCCGTGCCCACTTGGCCCAAAATGGAAAGGCTGCGAATAGTGTGTTTTTTTCGCTCAAAGATAATAATTTTGCAGTCTGGACTCTGGGGAAGAGCAAGAAGAACCTCTCAAAGAAATACATACAGTACAGACGAGAAGCAGCATAGGCTGGCTCCTGCGCAAGCACAACTCAAGTCGGTTCAAACGGAGCTTTGTTACCGTGGACAAATCTCAGCTCGTTTGCAGTTAAAATTGCAACCATCATCCCCGAAAAAGGTTTCGAAAGTTCAAAACCACGACCTCTCTCACTCACTCATGATTTAAAATAGATTCTGCTTCACATTTGCTACAGCCAATCTCCATGCATGTTCATGGCGGCCACTGGACTCGTAACTCTTATTTAGCTTGTTCAGAACATGGCCAGGCACGAAGTGTCATAATAATGAATTAATCGAAGGTAGCAGTAGAGTACATGATGTGGGAATGGATCACTGAGACGGGAGGAAATAGAACGCCGGAGAATTTTTACCTGAAACCGGAGCCATCTTCCTCACGAGCTGGATGTTCGGCCAGGGTCTCAATCTCTCAAATCGGTGGAGAGACTTTTACCTTGTACCCTGTACTATATATAGAAAAAGCACTTACTTGCGTGCCAAGTGTCATGTTATATACTTCTACAATGCATCACAAGAGTAGGAATTAGCATTACGCAGGCTCCACGCAAATTCAAACTTGTCGGAATTAGTTACTAGTATATGCTCTGCTACGGTAGAAGTAAATTAGAAGTCAATTCAGTTAAAAGAAAACTGCGGCTTGGTCCTAGCACGGCATATCGAGAACGCTAAACTATACCACGTCGCCCTCGGAACTGATGGAGCTCACGTTGCACATACCTACAAGTAGTGTGAACATGTTTAGCAGAAGGATATCCTACAAACAAGTCAATGTTGGTGCCCATGATGTGCCCGTAGTTGCTCTCTTCAGGTCGAGGACATGTGAGACTTGAGGGGGGTGTTAGTGCATCTCTAATCGAACCCTAAAATTATGAACCCGTCTAAGGCGCATTTAGATGCGACATTGTTATTGCACATCTAAATGACGTGGTTCCCGCATAGACCCTGGACCCGTCCCTCGTCATATCATCTTCTATGATTTCAGCGGCATATGCCCTTTATATCTTACCACTCACCTGACTATTGTTCCTTCTGCATCCTATATGTATATTCTAGTTCAACCTAGTGCTCTCTCCAGTCCTTTTTACTCTGCATATAAGATTTCTTTGTAGTCAAACTTCGTAAAGTTTAACCAACTTTATGGAAAAAATTAACATTCATAATGAAATCAATATCATTAGATGTATCATGAATTTAATTTTCATATTGTATAACTTTAGTAATGTAGGTATTGATTATTTTTCATATAAGTATCTTATGTACTGTAGGTAATGACATCCAGCTGTGCTAGCCACCTTTATTGATTAGATTCAATCTACATGCTAGATGTATCTACTTGAGATGAGATTAAACAAAAAAAAAGACAACCAGCAGTAAGTGAAAATCCAAGACACCAGCCTCGTTTGTTTGGGTTTTAGGACTATGCATTCTAGTTCCATTTTTTTCTGCATGTTTCATATCGGTTCACACGGTTCAGAAACCCAGAAGTCCCCTTCCCTCCTTTTCAGACGCAAATTACCACGGTGTTTGCACTTAAGTTATCAGAAATGAGGGTCATATATTACCATACTATTTACATAGAAATTACCGGGGTATGTTCGTAAACAACGTTTTCCCTTTGTCAAATGTTATCGTGGTGATTGTACTTAAGTTATCGTGTGAGCTTTGTATATTATCATACTATTTATATAGAAGTTATCCGAGGATATTTTTCAATACCCCCCCCCCCCCTCCCAAGTAAAGAATGTTATCACGTTGTTTGTACTTAAGTTATGAGATATTAAGTTTGTATACTATCATACTATTTACATAGAAGTTATCGAGGGCTATCTTTTCAATAACTTTTTCCCCCTGGTTAAGTTTACCGCGATGTTTGTACTAAATTGTCAGATATGTGGTTCGTATATTACCGTGCTATTTTCACATAAATTACCGGGGTACGGTTTTCAATAATTTTTTCCTCTTTTGACAAAGTTACCGCGATGTTCTGAACTTAAGTTATCACGCCTACGATGCCTATATTACCATGATATTTACACATCAGTTACATGGGTATGTTTTTCAACAACATTGCTCCACCGGGTGTCAAACTTACCGTGTTTTTATACCTAAGTTATCATGCCTGCATTACGTAAATTATCATGTAGTTTACACTGAAGGTACGGGAGGCAAAAAAAAGGTTTCCCAATCTTCTCCCCATGCACTAGACACTGAAGTTATCATGTCTGTGGTGTGTTAAATTACAATGCTATTTAGGAAGGAGTTATCGGTGTATGTTTCAAATTTTTTCCCCCGAGTTGAAGTTAACAGGGCACGGGGTATTTTAACTTACCAGCCATGCGGTGCGAAATTACCATGCTATTTTCGCGGGAATTACCGGGGTATGTTCCAGCACCCGGTCAAAAGTTACAGGCCCAGGTAACTTAGCAGCCCCTCAGGCCATCATTTAGAAAAACTCCTTGCAATAAGTTCTTTCATAATCACTAGGGTGGAATGGGTTATCTACGGGTCGATTCCATAAGTTTTTGATTCACTAACTCCACCAATGTACAACTACATGGATTGATGAATCTCAGCACAAGCATGATGTAGCTGACCTGGTGTAACGCCCTCGATGCGGCTATATCTCCCACGTGTCGAAGCACGACTTAGAGGCATAACCGCATTGAAAGCAATGTCGCAAGTGAGGTAATTTTCACACAACCCATGTAATACATAAGGGAAAGAGATACATAGTTGGCTTACAATCGCCACTTCACACAATTACATGAATAAAGCATTACAACATCCAAATACAATCAAGGTCCGACTACGGAACCAAAATAAAAGAAGAACCCCAAATGCGACAAGGTCCCCGATCGACCCCCAACTGGGCTCCACTACTGATCAACTAGAACGAAACAACACAAAGGACAAGATTTTCATCGAGCTCCTCCTGAGCTTGGTTGCGTCATCTGCACGGACTCATCGGCACCTGCAAACTGGTTTTGGAAGTATCTGTGAGCCACGGGGACTCAGCAATCTCGCACCCTCGCGATCAAGACTATTTAAGCTTATGGGTAAGGTAAAGGTATAAGGTGGAGCTGCAGCAAGCGACTAGCATATATGGTGGCTAACATACGCAAATGAGAGCGAGAAGAGAAGGCAAAGCACGGTCGATAAAAGTATGATCAAGAAGTGATCCTAAAACAACCTACGTCAAGCATAACTCCAACACCGTGTTCACTTCCCGGACTCTGCTGGAAAAAGACCATCACGGTTACACACGCAGTTGATTCATTTTTAATTAAGGTCAACTTCAGGTTTTCTACAACCGGACATTAACAAATTCCCATCTGCCCATAACCGCGGGCACGGCTTTCGAAAGTTCATAACCCTGCAGGGGTGTCCCAACTTAGCCCATCACAAACTCTCACGGTCAACGAAGGATATTCCTTCTAGCGGGAAGACCCGATCAGACTCGGAATCCCGGTTACAAGACATTTCGACAATGGTAAAACAAGACCAGCAAAGCCACCCAGATGTGCCGACAAATCCCGATAGGAGCTGCACATATCTCGTTCTCAGGGCACACCGGATGAGCAAGACGTCGGGTAAGCCAACCCAGAGTTGCCCCTGGTAGCCTCGGACATCGCTCAGTTGGACCAACACTCAGAGGAGCACTGGCCCGGGGGGGTTAAAATAAGATGACCCTTGAGTCTGCAGAACCCAAGGGAAAGAAAAGGCTAGGTGGCGAATGGTAAAACCAATGTTGGGCCATGCTGGAGGAGTTTTATTCAAGGCGAATTGTCAAGGGGTTCCCATTATAACCCAACCGCGTAAGGAACGCAAAATCCGGGAACATAACACCGATATGACGGAAACTAGGGCAGCAAGAGTGGAACAAAACACCAGGCATAAGGCCGAGCTTTCCACCCTTTACCAAGTATATAGATGCATTAATTAAATAAGAGATATTGTGATATCCCAACAAGTAAGCAATGTTCCAACAAGGAACGATCTCCATGTTCCAACAAGGAACAAACTTCAATCTTCACCTGCAACTAACAACGCTATAAAAGGGGCTGAGCAAAGCGGTAACATAGCCAATCAACGGTTTGCTAGGATAAGGTGGGTTAGAGGCTTGGTTCAACAATATGGGAGGCATGACAAGCAAGTGGTAGGCATCGTAGCATAGGCATAGCAAAAGAGCGAGCATCTAGCAAGCAAAGATAGAAGTGATTTCGAGGGTATGATCATCTTGCCTGAAATCCCGCAAGGAAGAAGAACGAGTCCATGAAGAAGATAAATGAACGTAGTCGAACAGATCCTCACACACACGACGTTATCGGAACCAACCCGAAGAAGCAACACCGGAAAGAAGAAAACAACATAGTAAACAACCAACACATCAACATGGCATGATGCACAATCGAGTATGATGCATGTCCGGTTTAATGAGGCATGGCATGGCAAAGTGCACAAACAATCCTACAAATTAAGTGGATCTCATTATGCAACGGAGTTGCATATTGAAGAAAACACCACATGACTTATTTAGTTCTCTCTCGTTTATGTACCCAACAATATTAAATGTTAGTTAACATGGCAAGAGGTGAGGCAAAAGAAAACTACCTATCTAGGCAAGTTTAAATGAGGCCGGAAACAACGAACAACAATTCCGGTAAATCCCCATATGCATATATTAGGTTTGGTCCTGTTCTGCCCTAAACCATATTTTGTAGTTATTAAACATGCAAGATGATGCCACCATGTTAAACTAGGCAAAATTCTACCCCATTTACATATAAAGTTTGTTAAAAACAGAGCTACGGTTATTTAGTTATGAATTAAACCATTTTAACAAGTTATTTGAGCAAATTTAAACAAACAACATTTTAAGCATTTTAACATGGCAAGAAAGTGGCATGTTATTAATCTACACATAATTTTAAGCAAGTTTCATATATAGATCTTTTTAATCTGATGCACAGTGTGTGAGTTGTTAAATGCATGAAGATGAAGGTCTTTTCTGCAAATCTGCCTTTACTGGATAAAAGAGAAAATCACAGCAGCAGAGAAAAAACAATTCTGGGCCGAGTCTTGTTGGCCCAACAGGAACAGGGGAGAGGCTAGGCATGTCCTCACCCATGGGCCTTGGCCCGGCCGGTGCTGGGTTGGCCTACTGGCGCAGGACGCAGGCTGCTGGGCTGGAGGCGATCGAGGCCTGGTCCGCGTGGGCGCGGTCAACGAACGCGGGCGAGCACCCGTTCATCTCTGACGAGAGGAAAACAGGCGCAGCGGGACTTGCAGCGCCGGTGGACCTCCGGGAAGAAGATGGCGGCGACTGGGCGGAGCTGTGGGCGAGGAGCGGCAGCGCGGTGGCGGGATCCGGCCAGGAAGGGCCTGGAGACGGTGGATCCGGCGGAACTGGAGGCGGCGTGACGAACTGAGGAGGCAACGGCCTCAGCTGCAGGGCGGTGAGGACGGCGCAGAGGCGAGGAGGAGGTCCTGCGGGGCCCGAGGGCACAGGGCGTCGGGGTGGCCGGATCCGGTCGCGGGAGATCGCCGGGATCCCGTTCCCTGCCGGATCGAAGCAGAGGCGAGCCAGTGGACAGGGTGCTCCATGGCGCGGGGCCCCTGGTCCAAAACAGAGTGAGGGAGACAGAGGTGAGACGAGGTAGTAGCACGAGAGAAAAGAAGAAGGCAGGGGCGACGTTGCTGCTATTTCGGTCGCCGGCGGCGGTGCTGGTCGCCGGACGACGAGGCGTGGTGGAGTCGCACAGGGAGGCTCGGGGCTCCGAGGATACCAGCGCGAGAGGAGCTTGGGGAAAGAACAGCGAAGGGGCTCGGGGCTCGGGCGACCCAATTCGTCAAGCGCGCAAAAAGAGGGAGACTGTCGGGAAGGATTTGGATCGGGGTTGCGGGCTCCGGTTGGTGGTGCTGAAAACGAGGGAGGGAGAGGATGGCTGCGGGTTGGATCCCGATGAAGATTCGATGGGGATTGCGGCGGCGGGTGAAGGGACAAATCCCTAGATTTTAGGGTTTTGTCCAGATTAGGTTAGGGATCTATATATAGTAAGTGGATTTTGGATAGGGGCATTTGGTCCCTATGATCGGAATCAGACGGCCGGAAAAAAATAGATAGGGAGTCCAAACAAGAAAACGGAGATGTTTTGTAGATGTTTGGGGATGATCCGGACACAATGGCGGCGACAGTCCGGGTCGGGTCCGGGACAGCTTTTCGGACGCGCGCGCGAGGGGTCGGTTGGAACTCATGGGCTGTGCAGAAGGGCTCGAGCTGAGAGAAGAGAAGAGAGAGAGGCCCGGCGACTGTTTTCGGAGACCAAAAACGTCCGACGTTAGACCGACTATATTGCCGCTATAGTTTAACGGTTGGGCTATCAAACGAACTCCGAATGCGATGAAACTTGGCAGGCGACCTACTAACAACATAACAACACCGCATGCCAACTTTCAACCCATTCCGAGAACATTTTCTGGCCACTTATAAAATAATATTTCAGACATGCCGCGGGCGCGTGCATGTGTACCTGGGCTCAGAACGGACAACGGAGAGAACGAGGAGGCCGGGACGGATGCAAGTTTTAAAACATGATGATGCAATGCACATGATGACATGATAAGATGCAACATGCAAGCAAATGACAAGGCAACAACAGCGAATAACTGGAAGACACCTGGCACATCGGTCTCGGGGCGTCACACCTGGTTAGTGCGGTCAGAGTTTCCCGTTGACCAGGCTAGGTCCTCGGTCGATGCACCATGTCAGCATCATGAAGGACATGCCGGACACGACCATAGCCTGAATTTAGGTAAAATCAATCAAAGCCGATCAGTGGCAAGCCATGTTGTGCATACTGTAGCAGCAATTCAGAAGCACGATGGTTGGTTGGTTTCTTATGGAGTAGAGGAAAGTGAGGATCAGGAACCTGCTGGAGATGATCCAGCCGGCGAGGCTGCGCTACACGCCGAGGCCGACGACAGCAACCTGGAGGAAGCTGAAGGCCACACCTATGTAGAAGGTGAGCACCATGGCGCCGTCAAGCTAGACGAGCATGCTGGCGAGCTTGGTGGCGCCGATGGCTGCCCTGAGGTTGAGTGACTCGGAGTGGGTGACTACGACGAGCATGAAGGAACATTGGGGGATGGCCATCCGGCAGCTGGAGAAGCCCCTGTTCATGAGGCTCCCCGTTGATAACCCACAAGTATAGGGGATCGCAACAGCTTTCGAGGGTAGAGTTGTCGGTGTACTAAGGTAGGGGTACCCTAGTACCCCGAACTTGTGCACGGCCAGTCGCAGCATCCCCGCGGCAAGGCTTGTCGGGTAACCGCCAGGGTCCTCCGCGGCTACTTTGAAGACCATTCAAGAACAAAGTATCCAAGACAAGACCCCGGCGAGAGGAGCTTGCCGGAAAAGCTATCAAAAGCATCTCAAGGCCCCGGCAAGGGGAGCTTTCCGGGAAGGAAACGAGACCCCGGCAAGAGGAGCTTGCCAGGAAGGCCAACCCAGGCATACCAAGAAAACCTGCCGCGACGCGCCACGCGTCCCGGCAAGACCCGGTGAGCGACAAGCTCCCGGACGCGACAAGACGACGACCGCGGCGAGGAGTTTGCCGCGGGAACCGCCTCTCCGAGCCCGCGCTCCAGCACAACCACCGCGTGTCGCTCTGGGGGCCTCTCCCAAGCACACGTGGCAGGAGGTCGCGCAGCTAGGGGTGCGAGGTGGCGAGCAGGCGCTGACGAGATAACCATCGTGGCAAACGGTGGCGTCCCTAGCGGTCCCTCTCGGTACTGTTTAGGCGACACAGACGGGCATTTAATGCCCTTGTCCCCTGCCGTCAGGGTTAGGTATGATAGCACTGTAGCGGGTAGCTGTGCCTACTACAGCACCTAGCTGTGCCTATCCACGGCACCCTTTCCATTTTTGCCCTTGGCCCCCGTTGCCCTATGTCGGTAACCCCTTGAGTATAAAAGGAGGCCCGTGTGCAACGTAGAGGGGGGTCGGCCATTTTGAGAGCCTTCGGGGGCCGGCCATTTTGAGAGCCTTCGGGAGGAGGCCATTCCAACGCCCACGCTTGGTCTCGCTAGACGCCGGTGTGTACTGTAGCACCCCGCGCTCTCGAGCTAGAAATCAATACCAAACCACAAAGCAGGAGTAGGGTTTTACGCATCCATGCGGCCCGAACCTGGGTAAATCGCTCGCGTGCTTCGCCTCGATTTACTCTTCGCACGACCAACCGCCCGCGTGCTTCGCCTCGATCTGCTCTTTGTGCAACCTCCGCCCCCCGCCGAACCGAAAGGGACCCGGTCCGCCGGTCCCATAGGTGTCCGTGGATCAGAAACCCCGGCATCTCTGGCGCGCCAGGTAGGGGCGTCGAAGTTGTGCGAACCAGATCCGGTGTCCTCGCGGGCTAGATCTTCATCGTCCTCAGATCCGGCGTCCTCTCGGGCTAGATCTTCATCGTCCTCAGATCCGGCGTCCTCTCGGGCTAGATCTTCATCATCTTCGTCAACATGCCGCCGAAGAAGAAGGTTTCGGAGGCAGCTGCTCCGTCTGCGCCGAGCCAGCCACCGCCGGAGCAAACGGCCGGTGGGGCAGGCGCCGGCGGAGGAACACGCGTCGACGAGGGAACTCGCGGTGCTGCCAGGTCCCAGGGCAAGGCTGCGCTGCCCATCGGCGGCGTAGCCAGCTCCCACAACGACCGGGCGCACTCCAAGACCTCGGTGTCCGTGCATGCACCGCGCCCATCTCAGGAGGCGCGGGACCGGCAGCGTCATGGTACTCACGGTACCATGCGCTCGCTGGACCCGGATTGGGCTGGTGGATCTCGGAGCGCTCCGGACCACCATGCACGTCAACCTGCTGGCGCGAGCGACACGCGGTCGCCTGGACGGGACGCTGCTCCTTCTAACATGGTTAGAAGTCCGAGCGTGTCCCGCTCCTCGCACCATTCGCTACCGCCGCCCGCCACCGCAGCCGAAGCTTTGGCGCGAGCTCAGCTGCTCCTCGACTACCCCCCAGCACCGGACAAGATCAACGCCAAGAGCGCCGGGGAGCAAGATGCTCCAGCAAGCCCTAGGGTTTGTTCCGTTGAAGCTGAAGCTCCCGGCAAGCTTGTCGCGGAACGTCAAGCTCCGGCAGAGACACAGCTTCTCACCGTAGAAGCGGATGTTCCCGCGGCAGCAGAGTTGCCTTTAGTCCTTGTTGTCGAGCCACAGGCTCTAACGTGGGCGCAGCAGATTGTCCGTTTCCTTCAGACAGGAGAACTTCCCGAAGAGCAAGAAGAAGCCGAAAGAGTAGCCCGGCAGTCAAGTATGTACCAGTTCGTCGACAAGACACTGTACAGAAGAAGACTCAACGATGTGAAATTGAGGTGTATTCCCCGGGAAGACGGACAAAAGCTGTTGGCAGAGATACACGGAGGCATATGTGGTCACCACATTGGCGCAAGAGCACTTGTCAACAAAGCATTCTGGCAAGGATTCTTCTGGCCAACAGCCCTCCAGGATGCAACTGCACAAGTAACCAAGTGTGAAGCGTGCCAGTTCCATTCCAAGCAGATACACCAGCCAGCTCAAGCTCTCCAGACGATCCCTTTATCCTGGCCATTTTTGGTCTGGGGGCTCGACATCCTCGGCCCCTTCCCCCGAGCTGTCGGGGGCTTTGAGTACTTGTACGTCGCAATCGACAAGTTCACAAAGTGGCCGGAAGTGGAACCAGTGAGGAAGGTGACCGCACAGTCAGCCGTCAAGTTCTTCAGGTCGATTGTTTGCCGCTTCGGGATCCCTAACCGGATAATCACCGACAACGGCACACAATTTACGAGCCGCACCTTCATGCAGTACGTCCAAGATCTCGGCACCAAGGTCTGCTTCGCTTCTGTTGCTCACCCAAGAAGCAACGGTCAAGCGGAGAGGGCAAACGCCGAGGTGCTGCGCGGGCTCAAGACCAGAACTTTCGACAGGCTGCACAAGTGCGGAAGAAACTGGATCGAGGAGCTACCGGTGGTTCTTTGGTCGATCAGAACGACGCCAAATCGAGCCACTGGACAGACACCCTTTGCTCTAGTCTATGGAGCAGAGGCAGTTACCCCCACGGAACTCGTATACGGGTCACCTCGAGTGCTCGCTTACGATGAGCTTGAGCAAGAGCGGCTGCGGCAAGATGACGCGCTGCTCCTTGAGGAAGATCGTCTCCAGGCTGCTGTGCGAGCTGCTCGCTACCAGCAAGCTCTGCGCCGCTACCACAGCCGCAGAGTCAATGCCAGGAGTCTCGAGGAAGGCGACCTTGTTCTTCGGCGCGTTCAGTCGGCCAAGAATTCCAACAAGTTGACGCCGAAGTGGGAAGGCCCTTACCGGGTGAAACGAGTCACAAGGCCTGGCGCTGTCCGCCTTGAGACCGAAGATGGCATTCCAGTGAGCAACTCCTGGAACATCGAGCATCTTCGTAAGTTTTACCCGTAAGGCGCGGTTGTCGGGCCTTGCCCGGCAACCACCTTTCTGTACAAGTCTTGCCGCTGTTGCATGTAATCCTTTGTACAGAGCCAGGCGCAGACCCTGAGCACCAGTAAATGAAGCGCTGCCACCCCGGGGTTATAGCATGCATGCTAGGTTGAGTCTCGTCCTTGGTTAGGGTTGATAGTGCCTAACAGCAGCTAACCCCTAACTTAGAGGTCGAGTGTCCGTCCCTTTGCTCTTCTTTCGTTCGCAGGGCTCGCATATCCTGGCCAGACCGCTTGAGGACGAAAAGGAGAAGAAGGGCGCGCCGGCACCTGAGCCCCGGCAAGCCAATATCGCCGAGGGTTGCGGGTACCAAGATCCGTTCCCGGCAAGCCAGAGTTGCCGGGGGCTGCAAAATCAGATAAGTCTTTCGTCCCTCATCATGCATCCTCTTATGGACTGGGGAATGTGAAACCGCGTTTCTTCCCGAAAACTGCCGTGCTCCCCCGACTCTAGGCCCTGGAGCGCGTTCCCGGGGCCAAGTTTGGTCGTAGCCGCGACAGCAAAGGGATGAAACGAGGAGGCCGCACCCACCTCGTTCCCGCCTTCGTCAAAGGCGTGAGGAAGGTCGAGCGACGTGGGAAGGCGGCAGGGCCTGTTGCCAGGAATGTCTGTCCGAGCGGTACCAAGGATTCGTTCCTTGGCGTGGGTTCATCCCGCGAGGCAAATAACCCGGCAAACATCCCCTTTTCATTAAAAAACATCCCACTCAGGTACAGTCCATAGAGGATGAAAAACATGAAAGAGAGGATTACAAGTTTTAGATGCAGCTAAGGCCCGAGGGCTTACAAATTAAAAAAATAAGGTGCCCGTAATCCCTTTCCTGTCCCTCTCTTCAGGAGGTAGGTCAAGGAGGCGAAAAGGGGAAAAGGGGCGCCTAGGCGAGCCACAGGTGCCAGAAGACACCAAGAGAACATCCCGGGGGGCCGACCGAGGGCTTGACGGTGATGGCGACGCCGGAAGCGGGGCTCGAAGACGGGGCGGCAGGACGTCAGCACGCTGTCGAGGGCACCACGCCCTCGTACTCTGACCTGACGGCCTTGTCGCCAGCCCTCTTCCCCTTCCGCAGCCTCCCTACGCCAGCCGCCCAAGGAGACGCCCCCGGGGAGTTCAAGGAGCCGGCGACACGGATGATGGGGTCGCCGGTGCCGCGCGGAGCGGCGTCCGACACCTAGTCGGGCCCGCCATCCCGCCGCCCGCTCCCTTCATCGTCGCTGTCGCTCCCCTCCTCGTCGCTATCGCTCGAGGAGGAGCCTTCACTATCGGAGGAGCTGTCCACGCAGCACTTCGCCCGAGTGCCGAAGCACCCGAAGACCTTGGCGGAGAGGAGATCGCCCTCCATCAACTTAAAATGGAGGGTGAGCCCCCCCGTCAGGCTGTGGATACGGGCGAACGTCTTCCACCCTCGATCAAGATACATCACATTAGGGGCTGGGAATACAACGCGGACTCGCGTGCCGCTGATCCCACAGCCCCTCATGTGCAGCCTCAGTGTCTCGGGCGGGTCCGACTCCATCGCGCTCGCGAACGGAGCTGGGAGCCGGAGGCGGCGACGAGGCGCCCGGCGTAGCCTGACGAAGAACTCGCAAGGGTTGTCCCCTATATGGACCGCCGCGGGGAGAGGAACCGCTGGCGGAGGCGAAGCTGGCGCACCGCCTCGTCCGCCTCTTCCCCGAGCGCCTCGACCTCGTCCTCAACCTTGTCCACGACCTCGCCCCCTCCCTCTTCCCCTGATGGCTGGCCCTGCCACCACGGGCGCGGGAGAGGGAGAGGTGCGCTGTCTGGCGGCGACCCTTGCCGCCACCGATGAGGGGCCAGGGTTCCCTTTCTCCATGGCGGGTGGGAGAAAGGGAAGATGAAGCTGAAAGGAAGGAGGAGATGGGAGAGTGCGGGATTCCGTGCTCCCCTCCCGCTCCTTATAAAGGAGCGAGGTGGGGGCTCAGCCGCCCCGCTCAGCGAATCAAGGCACGGGAAGGGCAAGGAGCCGGCCCCGACCCGCTGCCTCTGCTCGCGACGGCCCAGCTTCCCACTTCCACCGTCCGTGACTCCAGGCGCATGGAAGCCGTGTGGCGAGGATGCGGAACCGGGGCGACGAATGAGGCGGCCTCGCCCCACCCCGTGATCGCGGGGAGTGGGCGCCTCAGAAACCGCGCACCGGCCCCGTTCAGTAAATGCACCACGCCTCCACACCTACCTCCGTTTAGGGAGGAGGGCGTGAACCGTTCCCTTCATCATGGCCCGACGCATGCTCGCGGGGCTTAGCCCCGCGCACGCCGCCCACGTCACCCACGGCGCCGCGTTTGACGCGTGCCGTTCTGGACGTGCGCGACGGAAGCGGAGAGATACGCGGCGTGACCTAGGCCGCGCGTGCCTGTGCACTGTTTTGGGCCTGGCCCAACAGCGCTCGGCACCGTGTCTGGCCCAGGCCCGGGGGCTCCTGTCGGTGTACTAAGGTAGGGGTACCCTAGTACCCCGAACTTGTGCACGGGCAGTCGCAGCATCCCCACGGCAAGGCTTGCCGGGTAACCGCCAGGGTCCTCCGCGGCTACTTTGAAGACCATTCAAGAACAAAGTATCCAAGACAAGACCCTGGCGAGAGGAGCTTGCCGGGAAAGCTATCAGAAGCATCTCAAGGCCCCGGCAAGGGGAGCTTGCCGGGAAGGAAACGAGACCCCGGCAAGAGGAGCTTGCCGGGAAGGCCAACCCAGGCATACCAAGAAAACCTGCCGCGACGCGCCACGCGTCCCGGCAAGACCCGGTGAGCGACAAGCTCCCGGACGCGACAAGACGACGACCGCGGCGAGGAGTTTGCCGCGGGAACCGCCTCTCCGAGCCCGCGCTCCAGCACGACCACCGCGTGTCGCTCTGGGGGCCTCTCCCAAGCACACGTGGCAGGAGGTCGTGCAGCTAGGGGTGCGAGGTGGCGAGCAGGCGCTGACGAGATAACCATCGTGGCAAACGGTGGCGTCCCTAGCGGTCCCTCTCGGTACTGTTTAGGCGACACAGACGGGCATTTAAGGCCCTTGTCCCCTGCCGTCAGGGTTAGGTATGATAGCACTGTAGCGGGTAGCTGTGCCTACTACAGCACCTAGCTGTGCCTATCCACGGCACCCTTTCCATTTTTGCCCTTGGCCCCCGTTGCCCTATGTCGGTAACCCCTTGAGTATAAAAGGAGGCCCGTGTGCAACGTAGAGGGGGGTCGGCCATTTTGAGAGCCTTCGGGGGCCGGCCATTTTGAGAGCCTTCGGGAGGAGGCCATTCCAACGCCCACGCTCGGTCTCGCTAGACGCCGGTGTGTACTGTAGCACCCCGCGCTCTCGAGCTAGAAATCAATACCAAACCACAAAGCAGGAGTAGGGTTTTACGCATCCGTGCGGCCCGAACCTGGGTAAATCGCTCGCGTGCTTCGCCTCGATTTACTCTTCGCACGACCAACCGCCCGCGTGCTTCGCCTCGATCTGCTCTTTGTGCAACCTCCGCCCCCCGCCGAACCGAAAGGGACCCGGTCCGCCGGTCCCATAGGTGTCTGTGGATCAGAAACCCCGGCAAGAGTATTCAACCCAAATTTATTGATTCGACACAAGGGGAGCCAAAGAATATTCTCAAGTATTAGCAGCTGAGTTGTCAATTCAACCACACCTGGAAACTTAGTATCTGCAGCAAAGTGTTTAGTAGCACAATAATATGATAGTGGTGGTAACGGCAGCAAAAGTAAAGACAGTAAAAGTAATGTTTTTGGTATTTTTGTAGTGATTGTAACAGTAGGAGCGGGAAAGTAAATAAGCGAGAACCAGTATATGGAAAACTCGTAGGCACCGGATCAGTGATGGATAATTATGCCGGATGCGGTTCATCATGTAACAGTTATAACATAGGGTGACACAGAACTAGCTCCAATTCATCAATGTAATGTAGGCATGTATTCCGTATATAGTCATACGTGCTTATGGAAAAGAACTTGCATGACATCTTTTGTCCTACCCTCACGTGGCAGCAGGGTCCTATTGGAAACTAAGGGATATTAAGGCCTCCTTTTAATAGAGAACCGGAACAAAGCATTAACACATAGTGAATACATGAACTCCTCAAACTATGGTCATCACCAAGAGTGGTCCCGATTATTGTCACTTCGGGGTTGCCAGATCATAACACATAGTAGGTGACTATAGACTTGCAAGATAGGATCAAGAACTCACATATATTCATAAAAACATAATAGGTTCAGATCTAAAATCATGGCACTCGGGCCCTAGTGACAAGCATTAAGCATAGCAAAGTCATAGCAACATCAATCTCAGAACATAGTGGATACTAGGGATCAAACCCTAACAAAACTAACTCAATTACATGATAAATCTCATCCAACCCATCACCGTCCAGCAAGCCTACGATGGAATTACTCACGCACGGCGGTGAGCATCATGAAATTGGTGATGGAGGATGGCTGATGATGACGACGGCGACGAATCCCCCTCTCCGGAGCCCCGAACGGACTCCAGATCAGCCCTCCCGAGAGGTTTTAGGGCTTGGCGGCGGCTCCGTATCGTAAAACGCGATGATTTCTTCTCTCTGATTTTTCTCTCTCCGGAAGCAGATATATAGAGTTGGAGTTGGCGTCGGAGGGCATCCAGGGGGCCCACGAGGTAGGGGGCGCGCCCTAGAGGGGGGCGCGCCCCCCACCCTCGTGGACAGGGTGTGGTCCCCCTAGTATTCATCTTTGGCGAGGATTTTTTATTATTTTTTCTAAGATGTTCCGTGGAGTTTCAGGTCATTTCGAGAATATTTGTTTTCTGCACATAAAACAACATCATGGCAATTCTGCTGAAAACAATGTCAGTCGGGTTAGTTCCATTCAAATCATACAAGTTAGAGTCCAAAACAAGGGCAAAAGTGTTTGGAAAAGTAGATACGACGGAGACATGTCAACTCCCCCAAGCTTAAACCCTTGCTTGTCCTCAAGCAATTCAGTTGACAAACTGAAAGAAAGAAAGAAAAACTTTTACAAACTCTGTTTGCTCTTGTTGTTGTAACTATGTCAAGCCAGCATTCAAGTTTTCAGCATAGATCATAACTAACCACATTTGCAATAATTCTCAGGTCTCGTAATTACTCATATCAATAGCATAATCAACTAGCAAGCCATAATAATAAATCTCGGATGACAACACTTTCTCAAAACAATCATAATATGATATAACAAGATGGTATCTCGCTAGCCCTTTTTGAGACCGCAAAACATAAATGCAGAGCACCTTTAAAGATTAAGGACTGATTAGACATTGTAATTCATGGTAAAAGAGATCCAATCATAGTCACACCCAACATAGATTAATAGTGATGAATGCAAATGATAGTTGTGCTCTCCAGCTAGTGCTTTTTAATAAGAGGGTGATGACTCAAAATAAAAGTAAATGGATAGGCCCTTCGTAGAGGGAAGCAGGGATTTGTAGAGGTGCCAGAGCTCGGTTTTGAAATAGAGATAAATTGCATTTTGAGTGGTATACTTTCATTGTCAACGTAACAACTAAGAGATGGCGATATCTTCCATGCTAAACACATTATAGGCGGTTCCCAAACAGAATGGTAAAGTTTATACTCCCCCTCCACCAACAAGCATCAATCCATGACTTTTTCGAAACAACGAGTGTCTCCAACATACATCAGGTCCCAGGGGGAGTTTTGTTTGCAATTAATTTTGATTTAGTTTGCATAAAGCATGGGACTGGGCATCCCGGTGACCAGCCATTTTCTCGTGAGTGAGGGGCGGAGTCCACTCCTCTTGAGAATAACCCGCCTAACACGGAAGATAAGGACAGCCTTGGTTGATACATGAGCTATTCGAGCATATAAAACAGAATGTTTATTTGAAGGTTTAGAGTTTGGCACATACAAATTTACTTGGAACGGCAGGTAGATACCGCATATAGGAAGGTATAGTGGACTCATGTGGAATAACTTTGGGGTTTAAGGAGTTTGGATGCACAAGCAGTATTCCTGCTTAGTACAGGTGAAGGCTAGCAAAAGACTGCGAAGCGACCAACTAGAGAGCGACAACAGCCATGTACATGCATTAAAAATAATAAACATTGGATGCAAGCATGAGTAGGATATAATCCACCATGAACTTAAATATCATGAAGGCTATGTTGATTTTGTTTCAAGTACATGCGTGAACATGTGCCAAGTCAAGTCACTTAGATCATTCAAAGGAGGATACCACCCCATCATACCACATCATAATCATCTCAATAGCATGTTGGCACACAAGGTAAATCATTATAACTCATAACTAATCAAGCATGGCATGAGTGATACGTCTCCAACGTATCTATAATTTTTGATTGCTCCATGCTATATTATCTACTGTTTTGGACTATATTGGGCTTTATTTTCCACTTTTATATTATTTTTGGGACTAACCTATTAACCGGAGGCCCAGCCCAGAATTGTTGTTTTTTGCCTATTTCAGTGTTTCGAAGAAACGGAATATCAAACGGAGTCCAAACGGAATAAACCTTTCTGGAATGTGATTTTCTTCCCGAATATGACCCAGGAGACTTGGACTCTACGCCAAGGAAGCTTCGAGGTGGGAACGAGGTAGGGGGCGCGCCCTATACCCCCAGGCGCGCCCCCACCCTCGTGGGCCCACCGAAGCTCCACTGACGTACTTCTTCCTCCTATATATACCCACGTACCCCCAAACGAACAGATACGGAGCCAAAAACCTAATTCCACCGCCGCAACTTTCTGTATCCACGAGATCCCATCTTGGGGCCTGTTCCGGAGCTCCGTCGGAGAGGGCCGTCATCACGGAGGGCTTCTACATCATCATAGCCTCTCCGATGAAGTGTGATTAGTTTACCTCAGACCTTTGGGTCCATAGTTATTAGCTAGATGGCTTCTTCTCTCTTTTTGGATCTCAATACAATGTTCTCCCCCTCTCTTGTGGAGATCTATTCGATGTAATCTTCTTCTTTTTGCGGTGTGTTTGTTGAGACTGATGAATTGTGGATTTATGATCAAGTCTATATATGAATAATATTTGAATCTTTTCTGAATTCTTTTATGTATGATTGGTTATATTTGCAAGTCTCTTCGAATTATCCGTTTGGTTTGGCCAACTAGATTGGTAGTTCTTGCCATGGGAGAAGTGCTTAGCTTTGGGTTCGATCTTGCGGTGTCCTTTCCTAGTGACAGAAGGGGCAGCAAGGCACGTATTGTATCGTTGCCATCGAGGATAACAAGATGGGGTTTATTTCATATTGCATGAATTTATCTCTCTACATCATGTTATCTTGCTTAAAGTGTTACTCTGTTTTTAACTTAATACTCTAGATGCATGCTAGATAGCGGTTGATGAGTGGAGTAATAGTAGTAGATGCAGAATCGTTTCGATCTACTTGTCACGGGCGTGATGCCTATATACATGATCATGCCTAGATATTCTCATAACTATGCTCAATTCTGTCAATTGCTCAACAGTAATTTGTTCACCCACCGTAGAATACTTATACTCTTGAGAGAAGCCACTAGTGAAACCTATGGCCCCCGGGTCTATTCTCATCATATCAATCTCCATTACTTTAATCTTGCTTTGCTTTTTTACTTTGCCTTTTACTTTTTACTTTGCATCTCTATACCAAAAATACCAAAAATATTATCTCTATCAGATCTCACTCTCGTAAGTGACCGTGAAGGGATTGACAACCCCTAATCGCGTTGGTTGCGAGTAGCTATCGTTTTGTGCAGGTACGAGGGACTTGAGCGTGGCCTCCTACTGGATTGATACCTTGGTTCTCAAAAACTGAGGGAAATACTTATGCTACTCTCCTGCATCATCCTCTCATCTTTGGGGAAAACCAACGCAAGCTCAAGAGGTAGCAACAAGCAACTATGATCTCTAATTGTCATTGCAAACATGTTTCTTCATAATAAGCTGAATCAAGAACGAGGGGCTCATCATATTTACAAAAACAAAAGAGGTCGAGTTCATACCAGCTTTTCTCATCTCAGTCAGCCCATCATATATCATCATAATTTCCTTTCACTTGCACGACCGAACGATGTGAATAATAATAAGAGTGCACGTGCATTGGACTAAGCTGGAATCTGCGAGCATTCAATAAACAGGAGAAGACATGGCAATATGGGCTCTTGGTTAAATCAACAATAATGCATATAAGAGCCACTTCAACAATTTAATTATGGTCTTCTCCTACTGACCCCCAAAGAAAAGAAAAGAAATAAAAACTATTTACACGGGAAAGCTCCCAACAAGCAAAAGAAGAACGGGAAATATTTTTGGGTTTTTCTTTTTAATTACTACTACAGCAGAGAAGTAAACTACTAATTTTTTTGTTTTTCTTAAGGTTTAACAAACACACAAGAAGAAAGCAGGAAAAAGAAAAAAAACTAGCATGGATATTATAGTGAAAGAGTATGAGCACCGACATCTAGCAATGAGTGTGTGAACATAAATTTAATGTTGGTGAGAAATACGTACTCCCCCAAGTTTAGGCTTTTGGCCTAAGTTGGTTCATTGCCAGGGATAGCCTGGAAGATACCCGTAGGTGTAGCTGGGGTCATACTGCGACGAGGAATAGTTGGGATCATACTGTGATGAAGAAGAGGACTCTGACTGCCACTGGCTGACAGTCGTCTCTGGATCCCAAGAATAAACAGATTGTCATGGAGGCTCATCTTGTGGTTCTGGTTCCATGGCTGGTGCAGGGTTCTTGTAAGCTTGGACGGCAGCCCACGTAACGAGATAGGGTCCTACAAAATTAAACAAAGAAGGAGCAGGCAACGTAATAGTTTCAAGATAATGTTTATCAAAGTATAACTTGTATTTGAGCTCTCCATTCCTGTCCTTAACAAGAAAATCATGGGCTATCATGCTCTTATAGTCTAGATAAGCATTAGGCAGCAATTTTTCTTCTTTATCATAATGCCTAATAGCTATGTTAAAGTGTGCAGCAAGGCGAGAAGCATAAATGCCTCCAAAGATGGGGCCTTTAGTATGGTTCAAACTCAACCGCTTAGCAATAATTCCGCCCATACTAACAGTGTTGTCACGGTATAAACCATGGAACAGAATAATAATATCAGGAACACTAAGGTTCCCACAGTTCCCGCGACCAATCAAGCATCGACTAGCAAATAAAGCAAAATAGCGTAACACAGGAAAATGTATGCTAGTGATTCTCGCGTCAGAAACCTTCCTGGTTTCTCCCATAGAGATAAGATTAATAAATGGTTCCAACTCATTACGAGGTGGTTCCTCTAAGGTACCCTCAGGGGGTATGTTGCAGACTGCACAAAATTCAGACAATGGCATTTTCTTCACAACGTCATATAAATGAAACTCTACTGAAGGAGGTGATTCTTTAGGGAAAAATTAGAAGTTTTGCACAAAAGTATTTGTGAGTAAGAGATACTGTGGACGTTGGTCGCGGACGAAGTCGGTGAGGCCAGCATTCTCAATCAATGAATAGAAATCCTCATAAAACCCGGACTCTCTCAAGAAATTATCAGATGGCCATTCACACGGCCGGATTTCCGCGGTGCGAGGCAAATTATATTTGGGCCTCTGAGCTTCTTCATTTTGTTTATCCTTTGAGCTTCGGCTCGATGAACCCCTCAAAAGTCTCCTCATTATTTCTGAAATAATCTGAAATTTTTAGTAACTTCAAATAAAAGTGAACCAACTTCAACAAAACTGATAGCAACTACTCCTACAAGTGCCTAGAGCCTATATCAAGCATTAGAACTACTTGGAACCATATAAATTTGACATGCAAGCTCAAGAACATGGTCACCTATGCAGCACAAATTTGCAAAGAATAAAGCACTAGAACAAAAACTAATTGGACCAATGGAGGAGTCACATACCAAGGAACAATCTCCCCAAGCAGTTTTGCGAGAGGTGCTTTGAGCAAGGAGATCGAAAATCACAGCAAAAGTGGCTGGAACTCGTGCTTGAGTTGGTTTTTCGGGTTTGTGTGAGACAGAGGAAGAAGATGGGTGCTGGGATAAGTGGAGGAGGGCCACCGTGGGCCCACGAGGCAGGGGGGCGCGCCCTAAGGGGGGCGCCCACCACCCTCGTGGCCAGGTGGCAGCTCCTCCCGCGGTAATTTTTGCACAGTAAATCCTCAAATATTCCCGAAAAAATCATATTAAATTGGCATTTTATTCTGAGGACTTTTATTTTCAGGATATTTTTATATTGCACGGATAAGCCAGGAAACAGACAAAAAAAATACTACTTTTACTTTATTTCTACTAAATTACAGAAAATATAGAGAGGGTACAGAAGATTGTGCTTCTAGTTTCATCCGCCTCATGCTCATCAAAAAGAATCCACTAACAAGGTTGATCAAGTCTTGTTAACAAACACATTTCGATAATTGATGACCCACAAGTATAGGGGATCTATCGTAGTCCTTTCGATAAGTAAGAGTGTCGAACCCAACGAGGAGCAGAAGGAAATGATAAGCGGTTTTCAGCAAGGTATTCTCTGCAAGTACTGAAATAAGTGGTAACAGATAGTTTTGTGATAAGGTAAATTGTAACGAGCAACAAGTAACAAAAGTAAATAAAGTGCAGCAAGGTGGCCCAATCCTTTTTCTAGCAAAGGACAAGCCGTAACAAACTCTTATAATAGGAAAAACGTTCCCGAGGACACATGGGAATATCGTCAAGCTAGTTTTCATCACGTTCATATGATTCGCATTCGGTACTTTGATAATTTGATATGTGGGTGGACCGGTGCTTGGGTGCTGTTCTTACTTGAACAAGCATCCCACTTATGATTAACCTCTATTGCAAGCATCCGCAACTACAACAAAAGTATTAAGGTAAACCTAACCATAGCATGAAACATATGGATCCGAATCAGCCCCTTATGAAGCAACACATAAACTAGGGTTTAAGCTTCTGTCACTCTAGCAACCCATCATCTACTTATTATTTCCCAATGCCTTCCTCTAGGCCCAAATAATGGTGAAGTGTTATGTAGTCGACGTTCACATAACACCACTAGAGGCTAGACAACATACATCTTATCAAAATATCAAACGAATACCAAATTCACATGACTACTAATAGCAAGACTTCTCCCATGTCCTCAGGAACAAACGTAATTACTCACAAAGCATATTCATGTTCATAATCAGAGGGGTAATAATATGCATAAAGGATCTGAACATATGATCTTCCACCAAATAAACCAACTAGCATCAACTACAAGGAGTAATCAACACTGTTAGCAACCTACTAGCACCAATCCCGGACTTTGAGACAAGAATTGGATACAAGAGATGAACTAGGGTTTGGAGATGAGATGGTGCTGGTGAAGATGTTGATGGAGATTGCCCTCTCCCGATGGGAGGAGCGTTGGTGATGACGATGGTGATGATTTCTCCCTCCCGGAGGGAAGTTTCCCCGGCAGAACAGCTCTGCCGGAGCTCTAGATTGGTTCCGCATCGGTTCCGCCTCGTGGCGGCGGAGTCTCGTCCCGAAAGGTTTCTTCTTATTTTTTCTCATCGAAAGACTTCATATAGCAGAAGATGGACGTCAGAGACCCACCAGGGGGCCCACGAGGTAGGGGGCGCGCCCCCCACCCTCATGAGCAGGGTGTGGGCCCCCTGGACTTCATCTTTGGCGAGGATTTTTCTTTATTTATTTTAAGATGTTCCGTGGAGTTTCAGGACTTTGGGAGTTGCACAGAATAGGTCTCTAATATTTGCTCCTTTTCCAGCCCAGAATTCCAGCTGCCGGCATTCTCCCTCCTTATGTAAATCTTGTAAAATAAGAGAGAATAACCATAAGTATTGTGACATAATGTGAAATAACAACCCATAATGCAATAAATATCGATATAAAAGCATGATGCAAAATGGACGTATCAATAATCATGAAACCGGAGAAATTTCGAATAACACTAAGTTACCTCAACGGGGATATGCACATCCCCTATAATAAGTATATCATATTTCTTTTTGACAGTAGGAAGAGGAAATTCAAAACCTCCAAATATAATCGATGGGATTTTTCCAATAGAGTTGATACAGTGGACTTGAGGTTGTTTCCTCGGAAAGTGTACCGTATGCTCATTACCATTAACATGAAAAGTGACATTGCCTTTGTTGCAATCAATAACAGCCCCTGCACTATTAAGAAAAGGTCTTCCAAGAATAATAGACATACTATCATCCTCGGGAATATCAAGAATAACAAAGTCCGTTAAAATAGTAATGTTTGCAACCACAACAGGCACATCCTCACAAATACCGACAGGTATAGTAGTAGATTTATCAGCCATTTGCAAAGATATTTCAGTAGGTGTCAACTTATTCAAGTCAAGTCTACGATATAAAGAGAGAGGCATAACACTAACACCGAACTAACACCGGCTCCAAGATCACATAAAGCAGTTTTAATATAATTTCTTTTAATAGAGCAAGGTATAGTAGGTACTCCGGGATCTCCAAGTTTCTTTGGTATTCCACCCTTAAAAGTATAATTAGCAAGCATGGTGGAAATTTCAACTTCCGGTATCTTTCTTTTATTATTAAAGAGAAATGTGGTTTATCTGGTTGAAACAATACAAGTTATCGGCCGAAACAAATACAAGTTATTGTGCTAACACATCATAAATTATCATGCTAAAAATGAAGTTACCATGCAAAAAATAGAATGAGTTAAACATGCTGACAAGTGTGAAATGTGGTGACACTTCATAGTTATCAAGCTGGCATATTAAGTTATCAGGCTCAGTTTGCATAATTAATCGGGTTGAAAATAAAGCAGACCGAATTAATATAAATATGCTGACACGGTATAATTTATCAGGCTCAATTTGCACAATTAATCGGTTTGAAAGTAAAAAAATGTTGAAAGCAGATCGCAAATATGCTGACACGGTATAATTTATCAGGCTAAAACAAATGTGAACTATCAGTTAGAAATTGTTCAAGTTACCATGTTGAAAAAATAGAATGAGTTAAATAGGCTAACAAAGTGGTTCTTATCATGCTGACACACTAGAATTTATTTCAGGCCGACATACTATAAATTATCAGGTTCAAGCTGCATAAGTCATCAAGTTAAAGTAAAACATAAGTGTTGAAACCAGTTAGAGTTAAACATTTTGATACATCACAAGTTATCAGGCTGACATATTATAAGTTTATAACTTAACTTATCAGCTCAAGTTGCTTAAGTTATCTGGTTAAAGTAAAAAAAAGTATTCAAAGTGGTTCGAGTTAAAATGCTGGCATGATATAATTTATCAAGCTAAATCAATATGAATTATCAGGTAGAAACAATTGAAGTTACTATGCTGAAAAATAAAATGAGTTAAACAGGTTAGCAAAGTGAGTGTTGTCATGCTGACACGCTAGAAGTGACCAAGCTGACATAGTGTAAGTTACCAAGATGCATAAGTTTCAGACATTAGACTTCCTCTGAACAAAATACTCCTCATGCCAAGTGGTCCCAAGGCCAAGAACAGAAGGAAACTTAAGTACCTGAATGGTTAGATCAAGATCAATGGCGCCATGTTTGTGCTGCTCTCGGAAGGTCTCGAAGCCCTTTCACGATACGTAGTTGAACCTGTGCACGTCGATATCGATCCCAAAGTAGTTCAATCCCTACATCATAATAAGTACACATATGCACATGTTTCAATCAGGATTAGGGTGCGTCAGGAAATATATGAATTTCGGCATGTTGATGGAGATGTAAGGAAGCATGAATGGTCAGTATAGCTTGTAGAATTTGTGCTGGGGTATAGGCAACACTGACTCTGGTTGTAGGTCTGCACAAGCCTCCCGTCGGCTGCACTAAGCTGCAGGTCTTGGGGTTCACAATGTCCGCAGAATTTTCAGCCTCTCTGTGTAGGGCACGTCGTTGTCCACCGGGAACCGCTTGATTTTCTCCATTTCCTAATTAATAACACTCTGCATAACTAATTACTTACCAGAAACTTGTCTGAGGCACTGAAAATGTTTAGCTTATGAAATGTAATCAATTTGGCTCACCTTGATGATGTCCTTAAGCTGAGGATAAATCTCTGTGTCGAAGCAATCAGATATCTTGACCAGGATTACGCTTTCACTGTCATTCTTGCCAAACATGGTAGTAGAATAGGTTGGCAATTGTACAGATTAGCTAACTCGGTAAGTTTCAGATCTAACAAATCAATACTGCTTAGATAAGTAGTTCATAATGTTCGCAACTCCCACAGGTAAACATAATCCATACAGAACAAGGTGAGCAGTGTGGAGAAATGTTAGATGAAACAGAGCTTTCAGATGGCCGAGGGGACTGACTGACCACACACCGAATCAGTTCGGCAGAGCCTTGCCAGCACGGTGACCACCACCAGCAGCAGGAGCAACACCGCCCGCCGCGCCCATTCTATCCATGGGCCAGTCCACGACGGCCACCGAACAGAGTCCGCCTCGGCTGGCTAGTCGCCGACGCGTGGTTGGCTCACGGCGGCACACAGGAGGTAGAGGGGGCGGCACACAATGCCTGGTGTGGGTAGGGGGAGGGGGGAGTGTGGGCGCCGCGGGGAGGCGGAAATAGGAGCCTTCGTCGGTGGTGGCGCGCTAGTGGGCGAGCGACCATGGTGGCGCGCGAGCTCACCGGCGGCTGGGATGAGGATCGAAGCGAGGTTGGGGGAGAGAGGGAAGCAAAATTGGTTTTCTCGTGAGGGTGGGGTTCGATCTGTTTGGTGTTTTTTTTTTCTGCGTACAGCTTCAATCACGTGATTGTGATCCGACGTCTCCCAGCTGGTGTGGCAGTTTTGCAAACTATCACAGGGTTGCCAAATACATTTTTTGATATCTTATATGCTGAGTAAAAAGGGCCGGAGGGGGTACTTGTCATGAATGGAACATATATAGATGTATTCGATGCTCATCGGCCTGTGCCAGATGCTGGGTACATGTCCCTCGTTTGCTTGGCACAAGTTATGGATATTTCACACATCAATTATACATTCACACAGTTCTATCTCTAAGCAGTATGTCCAACTAAAAAAAATCCGGTAAAAAAATACATTAACAAAATGACAGTCGCGTGTTAAAAAAGTTCACACATATCAGGAATATTTTTTACCCCATGTTAAAAAATAATTTTGTCATGTAGTTCAGAATCTAGGTCCAAGTGGACACGCTCACACGCACCTCCTGTCATATAGTGTCTCTTTTTTAGTTGCTATATAGCCTCCTGTCATATAGTGCCTCTTTATATCAGAAACTTACCAGTTGTTATGAAAGTATATATCGGTAATTGAGAAGATGATTATTTTTAGGAAAATAATTTGTATTTTGTGAGAAAAAATTCTGATATAAAGAGTATGGGAATATTGATATCTAATTAGATGGAAATATTTTCTTCTCGTCCTAAAAAATGTACATGTATTTCAAAAGAAATTGTGCCAAATGTTTAAATTTTGTTCACACTTTAATAAAAATGTCTGTCCGTTACTAAAGAACTTTTCCTACGTTTTAGGAAAATATCCATACATTCTGAAAAAAAATGCTCATTACGTGTTAACATAAATGTGCATACATTATGGAGGACTACATCCATAATTTATGAAAATATTTTGTTATGCGCATATTTTTTATATAAATAGTACAAAAATAGTAAACTCCAATTATTCGGCCAAGCGTGCGAGCGAGAGAGAGAGAGGTGCGGCTGAAGGAATCTTTTGCTGAGAGTTGGGCTCGGTTGTTCAAATTTGAGCGGCGATGGAGACTTCTCCTCAAACTTTTTAGGAGTTGAATAAAATGAGTGTTCGGTTAGAGTGGGCTTAACCCCTGGAAAAAGAATCTTTAGAGGGGTTAGAGCATTTTAGGGTTCGCTTAAAGTTACCCTTAGGGCAGCGGGGTGCACATCGGTGGTGCTCCATCCCTACCTACATTCGATGTCCAATCTGGCAGAGCAAAGGATCCTCTGATTTACCATGAATATTGGGAGGATGTCTTGTGCCCCTATTCATCACTTGCTCCCATATTAAAAAAGATACTTCAATTTAAATGTTTGAGGATTATTATTATTTTGATGTTCATAAGGCACGTGACTACAACTCCTACAAAATAAATTCAGATCCAAATTCAAACGACACATGGACATACAAAAGGCAAATTCAGATATGAATAGCATCATTGTTTTTGCTTTTGTCATTCGTGACACCATTCATGTTGGATTATCTGAACGTTGTACAAGCGATATGTAGGACGGTCGTCACGTAGACATAGTCACGCCCAAATTGTCACCGTGATTTGGAAGCACGGTCATATCCCATTTCTTCGGTCAAGGCCCTTCCAACCGAAAAGCGATCAGTTCAGTTGGCCACGAGCTATCTGTACTGCTTAATCAGTTTTGCTCCTGAAACATCTGTCCTGCCTGCTGATCGGGAGCTCGTGCACCAGCGGACGACCCTTTTGTTAAACATCTATCCTGCCTGCACGATAAATGTGCAGTGTCCACTTGAGAATCTGATCAGGAGCTCGTGCACCAGCGGACGACCCCTTTGTTATCACGAAGGAAAGGTCAGAACGCCTCCATGTTGTACAGTAGAGCAGTCACACTGGATTCTCGTGTGTATTTCACTGCTGGGCCACCTACCTTCTCGTATTTATTAATTATATCACTGCCCCGTCGCAAAATCTCCTAACGTAGGAACACAGGGTCTTTTAGGTCATCTATATGAGATCTTCCATACAGGTTACCAGAGGGCTCCCCTTTTAAACAGCCTAAATTTCTTCTCGCTAAGCAGTATGGGACAAAACAAATTGGTATGCAGCGGCTCTGACGAAGTAAAAAAAATCTATATCTCAACGAACCTCGTGCACCAGCGGACGACCCCTTTGTTAAACATCTGTCCTGCCTGCACGATAAATGTGCAGTGTCCACTTGAGAATCTGATCGGGAGCTCGTGCACCAGCAGACGACCCCTTTGTTATCACGAGGGAAAGGTCAGAACGCCTCCACGTTGTACAGTAGAGCAGTCACACTGGATTCTCGTGTGTATTTCACTGCTGGGCCACCTACCTCCTCGTATTTATTAATTATATCACTGCCCCGTCGCAAAATCTCCTAACGTAGGAACACAGGGTCTTTTAGGTCATCTATATGAGATCTTCCACACAGGTTACCAGAGGGCTCCCCTTTTAAACAGCCTAAATTTCTTCTCGCTAAGCAGTATGGGACAAAACAAATTGGTATGCAGCGGCTCTGACGAAGTAAAAAAATCTATATCTCAACGAACCGATAATACAACAGCGAGCTCGTGCACCAGCGGACGACCCCTTTGTTATCGCGAGGGAAAGGTCAGAACGCCTCCACGTTGTACAGTAGAGCAGTCACACTGGATTCTCGCATGTATTTCACTGCTGGGCCACCTACCTCCTCGTATTTATTAATTATATCACTGCCCCGTCGCAAAATCTCCTAACGTAGGAACACAGGGTCTTTTAGGTCATCTATATGAGATCTTCCACACAGGTTATCAGAGGGCTCCCCTTTTAAAGGGCCTAAATTTCTTCTCGCTAAGCAGTATGGGACAAAACAAATTGGTATGCAGCGGCTCTGACGAAGTAAAAAAATCTATATCTCAACGAACCGATAATACTGCTGGGCCACCTACCTCCTCGTATTTATTAATTATATCACTGCCCCGTCGCAAAATCTCCTAACGTAGGAACACAGGGTCTTTTAGGTCATCTATATGAGATCTTCCACACAGGTTATCAGAGGGCTCTCCTTTTAAAGGGCCTAAATTTCTTCTCGCTAAGCAGTATGAGACAAAACAAATTGGTATGCAGCGGCTCTGACGAAGTAAAAAAATCTATATCTCAACGAACCGATAATACAACAGCCCCGTGGATCGAACTGGCAACCTCTGCATAACTCGTAAATCAATTTGCCACCAAGCTGTACCCTGCTAATATGGTTGACTATAGGAAGTAGAGTTATATATTGCGTGCATGTAGTGAGGCGTGGTGCAAGACCTGACGGAAGGCGACTTTCAGAATGCCTAATCGGAGGCACTCTCTGTGATTGCCTAGGAAACTAGGGACATTTGAAGGCACTTTTCAGGAATGCCTCTAAGGAACACAATCTAAGGCATTTTTCAAAACGCCTTGTAGAAAATGCCTTTAATACTTAACTGTGTTGTAGTGGGATCCCAGCCCGCCGAACTGAACTTCCTCTGCAGGTTCGCCACTGGCAACGGCGGTTCCTGCCGGGACAAGCCCGGCCGGCCGGCAGATCGCACGGCGCCATCACACGCGCGCACGACCGACGACGTACACGCGCACGCTCACGTGGTTGGCCGGTCAGCTAGCACCTAGCAGCGCTTCGGTGCGCGCGGTTGCGGCTCGGTTGCTGTACGTGTGCCGCGTGATCGCCGGCGCCGTACGTACGTTTACACCTACACACGGCTCCAACTGGCCGTTTACTAATCCGGTTTCCCGGGGTTTGCTTCTGGCTCATGTAAACGGGTGGTACTAGAAGTGTTAAATATTGACTTGGGAGTTCTGGCGCTGTGAGAAGGAACAGTCGTCCTATGTTGTGTTGACCTCGGCAGCCAAACTAAAAAGATGTGAGTGAATGAATGAGTCGCTTCGAGGAAGTGGTGTGCTTCTCGTCGATGCAAGCCATACGAGCTCCGTTGAAGATGCACCAATTTCTCTCCTTCCATGGATTCCACCACATCGTTTGTGATGCCTGCGAAAGCATGTCATTCTATGTTCCACCACTCCACAAGGAATCATGCATGCATGGTGACCTATGGAATGAGTTCTCCTGTCGCTGGCACTTGTACGACTCCATCAAGGAATGGTGGGCGAGTTTGAGCGCCGAGGGCACTGCCAACCGAAAAAGCAAAGGCTTCGATAACCATGTTGGTTTCATGGTGATCTGGAATGAGCGTAATGCAAGGGTGTTTAGACACAAGAGTGCCCCTCCGCATGTTTTGCTAAACAATGTGATCGAAGAGTCTAACCTTTGGGTTAAAGCCGGGGCGAAAAAATTAGGGTCTTTCTTATTGCGAGAGTAATTGCCATGCCGTTTATTGGCACTATGTTGTAACAAACTCCTTCTCCTCCTCATTTAATATATGAGGCAAATCTTTTGCCTCCGTTTAAAAAAAGTTCTCCTGTCCATCTTTGGACCCAATTCCAAACGGCCGAAGTAGAGAAAGGGTTGTCCTTGCACAAGTGTGTTGTTGGTGTTTCTTCTATAGGGCTGACACATCACTACAAGAAATATGTCAACTTGTGACCACCACTATTGGTCACTGAAAGGTCACAAATTTCCATTTGCGACCTTTTTGTGACCAAAAACAGAAAGTCAAAAGCTGGCGGTCATAAACTGACTATAGCGACCTTTCTTCTGGAATGGTCGAAGATGTTTACGACCAAAATATGTCCACTATGGCGTTTTGGTCACTAGCAACCTCCCCAGGCCACGTAGGCATCCAGCGTGGCAAGCTGATGTGGCACAAGATTCAGCCCGGTCCAATTCAATTTTCTACATGGGCCTAGCCCATTAATTCAGCCTTTCTATATTTTTTCTATCAATTTTTGGTCGACTTCATGGGTCTGGCCCAACATTGCAGCCTTTTTTATTATTGGGCCTTGGCCTTTTCGTCTAAATAATTATAATTTCCTTTTTTTATTAAATGGGTCCACCAGTCAGATGGGTCCCAGTTGTCAGGTTTGGGTCTGGTAAGTGAGTCCCATCTATCAGGCTCATATTCTTCATATTTCAACTAGTATTTAACTTGGCAGACAAAAGCACACATGATACTTCAAATAAGAGCAACCAGGTCACGTTGCCAATACATATGACCATGTGTAATACAGTACTTTACAAGATCTACATGTGTAACGAGCTCTACAAGTGTGATACAATACTGCTTTACAAGAAAATGACGACATGCCGGACTCGCTGGACAACCATAGTCAAGGCTGGGAACAAACAAAATGGCAACATGGCTTCCTCTGTTAGGGCTGCCGGTGCTGCTCCTTCCCCGCCGCCGCCGCACAGGTGAATTTCCTGCACAAGTGAAATTGGACTGAATCTGTAAACTTGTTTATACTCCTGGACTGTGTTTGGAATGAATTTGGAGTACAAGGAAACCAAAACAATATATGGACTGTGTTTGGACTAAATTTGGACTGAATTTAACTGAAACAATGATCAGGACAATGAACAGTACACAAAACATTATAGTCCAGAACCATATGTGATGGACGGTACCCCAACATTACACAAAGGATGGTCAATGATCAAGACTAGTGTGCAATGATATATACCTTTGGTGACCGGGCTAGAATAATGGACCATAGCCTGAGGATCACGACGTTCGTCGTCTTGACGTACTCGTGCACCTTCTTCATGATGTGATGTGCCTCCACTATACTCTCCATCGTCATCTTGTCCGAGGACTTGTCGATGATCACCTCTGAGCATATCTCACCTATCTTTCTCTGCTTGGCCCGGACCATCGCGCCCACCGCTAGTAGCAAGGATGCTGCTAGTGCATAACCGACCCACTCGCTGCAATAGAAAAGATGAAACTTGCATATTATTCCAAGTCCCATTTTCAACTTGAGTACACACAAATATGTAACCAGGATTCAATGAAAATGATGCTTATAATCTTAATGATGCACTAAGCAGACTAAGGAAATATATATGGGAGGTATTCAGAAACATGTTTAATGGAAACATCCAGCTTGGAGATATTCAGAAGCATGATACTCCTAATCATGTACTTATGCTGAGAATATTTATGCTTGCATGTTCAGAATATATACTCTACTCAGCTTTACTAAGAAATATTGTTAAATCTTGTTCGGTCTTGTTAAATACTCCAAGCAACTAATCCTACTGCGACTGCATCTTGAGTATAGTTACTCCAAGCAACTCTCTCGGACGAGTACTAACTAGAAAGAGCACCATGGGGACGGGGAGGGTTGGATGGAAATCTCACCAGGATGAGGTCGAAGATGAACCAGGAGGTGCCGAAGAGGAACACGAACAGGGACAGCAGGAACGACATGAACTCCAGCCCTCTTCGACCAACCTCTGCACAAGCACAACCACACGCATGTCTCATGATTCAGTAGTCAGCGCGTACACCAAACTGTTGACTGTGGATTTCAGAAATGTGTGCGTGCGTACCGTGAAGACGGCGATCCGTGAAGCTGATCGTGACGTTGATGCAGGGCACGGCGATGGCGCCAAGCCGCGATGCCGCCGCCGAGGACGACGAGGGAGAGGACCAAGACCCCCGCTCGCAGTCGGTGGTGGCGACCAGGAACATACAAAGAGTACAAGAACAAACAAAGCTCATGGTTACACTTAATTCACATTTTCTAACTCTCTTTTTACATGTATAAGATGCTAGAAATAAGATGTAGAGTTTTCAAAAAATAACCAGCATACTTGCATTTTGCAGTGCTACTGTGTGCACTGGACAACAATCATTTATGGACTTAATTCAAAACACTTGTAACATAACAGAAGCAGGGTGAACAGGGTACCGCATTTGATACCAACTGAGAACACTTATTACATAACAAGACAAGAGCAAAGTGAACTTAGTGTCGTAGTGTTGTTTAAGAGAGCGGCTCGTTCAATTTAAATTCACACCGAATGAGGCCAGAACCAACTTACATGATCTGGTATAAATCTACCAAATACCCTATTTCAGCAACATCACAGAACACACGAACTAAACCTAACATACAAGTGAGGTCACGACCAATATACATGACCTAGTAAGGAACCAAGGACCTTCAGTAGAAACCACCAAAACCTCGGCACGATCCACAGAAACAATATTATTCTACCGTTTGGTTAAAGCTAGAACACTGCGACGCTGCATACATCTCCCTATGCAGCAACTAAAATCAAGTGTCTTCGCCATACACAAGACCAACACGGTACCAAAAATGATCTATTACACAACCACGGTAGTTAGTACCAGCCAGCACAGTTAAAGTTGCATCCACGGATCATGGCAACTGGAGAGAAGTGATATACCTCGTTGATGGCGAGCATCTGGCCGTTGGCCTTCTTCACCTTCTTGAGCTTCCTCAGGAAGTACCTGCGCGCAAACAACCAAACAATCAAACACATAAGCGCCGACGAAACCAGCGCGCGAGGAAGATCGAGGTCGGGGGAGGAGACTGACCAGAACTTGGACTTGGCGCGGACCTCGTTGGTGGCCCAGAGCTTCATGCGGTAGATCTTGGGCTGCTCATCGCCGGGGGTTGGCAGCGCGCGACCCACCACCTGGTACTGGTGGAACTGCACGCAAACATAGAGAGGTCAGCCACGATGGGGGTAAGATCGACGGTGCGGCGGATCTAGAGGACTAGGGGAGGACGGCGGGGCGGGGAAGAGAGAGAGAGAGGGAGGAAGAGCTTACCCTGTGGGCGACCATTCTGGCGAGCTCTTGAGACCAGAGTGCGGGGCGGCGAGCGCGGGGCGGCGAAGCGAGAGGCGAGGTTGGATACGTAGTGCTAGGGGGGGGGGGGGGGGGGGGGGGGGGGGGGGGGGGGGGGGGGGGGGGAGGGGCACCGCTGAACTATATCGACGCCGCGGACGACGACGAGCACTCCCCTCCACCTCCGCCCCTGAAGCTCATCTCCATGCCTCCTCCCTGGTCACCGACGCCTTGCGCGCCGGAGATGGCTGCCGGCCTAGATGGCGGCGACGGAGAGGGAGTTCGGTGAGTGGGTGGGGAGAGGGAGTGGGTGGATCTGGCCGCCGGTTGAGGGGAGAGGAGGGGGAGCGGCAGCGGAGAAGGGGGATCCGACGGGTTGTGGCGCAGGTTGAGGTACGGGTGTAGGGTTAGGGAAGGGAGGTGGCTTGGGGATGGCGATGCGGTGGGGAAGGGAGGGGTCGGGGTGGCGATGCGGCGAGGATGGGCGCGGGGAGGCCATGGATGCGGGGAGGTCGCCGCCGGCTGGTGGGATCGGGGGAGGGGGATCTGAGGGGGACGAGGGGAGAGGAAGAAAGAAAGAAAGAAAGAAAGAAAGAAAGGAGGCGGGGGGTGGATGGAAGATGCCAGCTAGGGTTTCGCCTCAGGTGGGGTTGGTGGGGGAGGCGAGGAGCGACGGCTACCGTTGGATCCGGGAAGATCCAATGGTGTTTTGTGCATGATCCGTGTGCCTTGTCCACGGACCAATCAGAACGCAATACAATATTATGACCAATTGAATTGGTCGTGATAAATTTAAAAATAAGATGTTAGATCATCTTAGCTATTTACTTGACCTGATACATTGGAAAAAAATGAAACAAATGAAAAACCTTCTCATCATGTCATCAAATGTGACCTAGTTTTTAGAAGAAAAAAAATAACAAAATAGTAATAAGGCTTTTCATTTTCTTTGCACAAAAATTCATTTTTCATTTTTCGAGTGCTCAAAATGAGTTTTTTTGTGAAGAACATACCAAATATTTGTTGCAAAATTGTATCAAATCATTTTTCTAAAATACTAGACCATATTTAATGTACAAATAACCAAATGGTTGGGTGTCAAAACTTTTAATCCACCTCTCGTGAAAAAGACAAATTTCCGCCGATTCAGCTGGAAGCGGGTCAAATTTGAACTACAGCTGCCTCATAGTTTGCTATTTATTTTTTCCAAAAATCATTTCTAGGTACATAAGTACCTATTTAATCAGAGAAACACCAAAAAAATTCCAAGATTCAACCACTAGCTAGGAACGGTCAAGCCCGCCGTTTTGACCGCATTTTGAAACGGGCATAAAAAATTCAAAAAAAAATCAAAAAATTGGAAAACCTTCGCATTGTGTCATTATATGTGACCAAGTTTCCAGGAAAAATAATAAACTTGTAATACGGTAATTATTTTAGAAAAGTGTTCTCATAAATGAGCTATCATGTGTGAAGATTCATGGATTTCAACCCAAACGCTCAATCTCATGGTCACATTCATGGCATAGTTTGTTCAAATGATCTCATATTGTGCACAAGGGTGCATCTTGGAATTCCAAACAATGTTGCCAAAGGGAGTTTTCATTTTCTTTGCACGGAAAATTCATTTTCCATTTTTCGAGTGCCCGAAATGAGGTTTTTTTGTGAAGGACCTACCATATATTTGTTGCAAAATTGTACCAAATCATTTTTATAAAATATTAGGACATATTTAATGCACAATTGACAAAATGATTGGGTGTCAAAAGTTTTGATCCACCTCTGGTGAAAAAGACAAATTCCCGCCGATTCAGTTGGAAGCGGGTCAAATTTGAACTGCAGCTGCCTCATAGTTTGCTATTTATTTTTTCCAAAAATCATTTCTAGGTACATAAGTACCTATTTAATCAGAGAAACACCAAAAAAATTCCAAGATTCAACCACTAGCTAGGAACGGTCAAGCCCGCCGTTTTGACCGCATTTTGAAACGGGCATAGAAAATTCAAAAAAATCAAAAAATTGGAAAACCTTCGCATTGTGTCATTATATGTGACCAAGTTTCCAGGAAAAATAATAAACTTGTAATACGGAATTATTTTAGAAAAGTGTTCTCATAAATGAGCTATCATGTGTGAAGATTCATGGATTTCAACCCAAACGCTCAATCTCATGGTCACATTCATGGCATAGTTTGTTCAAATGATCTCATATTGTGCACAAGGGTGCATCTTGGAATTCCAAACAATGTTGCCAAAGGGAGTTTTCATTTTCTTTGCACGGAAAATTCATTTTCCATTTTTCGAGTGCCCGAAATGATGAGGTTTTTTTGTGAAGGACCTACCATATATTTGCTACAAAATTGTACCAAATCATTTTTATAAAATATTAGGACATATTTAATGCACAATTGACAAAATTATTGGGTGTCAAAAATTTTGATCCACCTCTGGTGAAAAAGACAAATTCCCGCCGATTCAGTTGGAAGCGGGTCAAATTTGAACTGCAGCTGCCTCATAGTTTGCTATTTATTTTTGCAAAAATCATTTGTAGGTACATAAGTACCTATTTAATCAGAGAAACACCAAAAAAATTCCAAGATTCAACCACTAGCTAGGAACGGTCAAGCCCGCCGTTTTGACCGCATTTTGAAACGGGATTAAAAAATTCAAAAAAAATCAAAAAATTTGAAAACCTTCGCATTGTGTCATTATATGTGACCAAGTTTCCAGGAAAAATAATAAACTTGTAATACGGAAATTATTTTAGAAAAGTGTTCTCATAAATGAGCTATCATGTGTGATGATTCATGGATTTCAACCCAAACGCTCAATCTCATGGTCACATTCATGGCATAGTTTGTTCAAATGATCTCATATTGTGCACAAGGGTGCATCTTGGAATTCCAAACAATGTTGCCAAAGGGAGTTTTCATTTTCTTTGCACGGAAAATTCATTTTCCATTTTACGAGTGCCCGAAATGAGGTTTTTTTGTGAAGGACCTACCATATATTTGCTGCAAAGTTGTACCAAATCATTTTTATAAAATATTAGGACATATTTAATGCACAATTGACAAAATTATTGGGTGTCAAAAGTTTTGATCCACCTCTGGTGAAAAAGACAAATTCCCGCCGATTTAGTTGGAAGCGGGTCAAATTTGAACTGCAGCTGCCTCATAGTTTGCTATTTATTTTTTCCAAAAATCATTTCTAGGTACATAAGTACCTATTTAATCGAGAAACACCAAAAAAATTTCAAGATTCAACCACTAGCTAGGAATGGTCAAGCCCGCCTTTTGACCGTATTTTGAAACGGGCATAAAAAATTCAAAAAAAAATCAAAAAATTGGAAAACCTTCTCATTGTGTCATTATATGTGACCAAGTTTCCAGGAAAACTAATAAACTTGTAATACGGAAATTATTTTAGAAAAGTGTTCTCATAAATGAGCTATCATGTGTGAAGATTCATGGATTTCAACCCAAACGCTCAATCTCATGGTCACATTCATGGCATAGTTTGTTCAAATGATCTCATATTGTGCACAAGGGTGCATCTTGGAATTACAAACAATGTTGCCAAAGGGAGTTTTCATTTTCTTTGCACGGAAAATTCATTTTCCATTTTTCGAGTGCCCGAAATGAGGTTTTTTGTGAAGGACCTACCATATATTTGTTGCAAAATTGTACCAAATCATTTTTATAAAATATTAGGACATATTTAATGCACAATTGACAAAATGGTTGGGTGTCAAAAGTTTTGATCCACCTCTGGTGAAAAAGACAAATTCCCGCCAATTTAGTTGGAAGCGGGTCAAATTTGAACTGCAGCTGCCTCATAGTTTGCTCTTTATTTTTTCCAAAAATCATTTCTAGGTAAATAAGTATCTATTTAATCAGAAATACATGGTTTGATGGCGAGACATCGAGGTTTGGACGGTGGCCGAGGGCCCCAACTCTAGAGCGCGTAAGCTCGCATGCCCGCCGCGTGGTCACCGCGTGACCGTGGCGTTGCCTTGTGTTCTGGGTGGCCTAGGCATGTCTAGTGGGTTGGGCACTCCCCAGGTAGGTGCTAGGAAGAAAATCACAACATAAGATTCTCACGAGGAGACCGATCGATGCTCAAACATGAATAAGCAGCCAAGTGTTTGATTTGCGGTACGGGAAATGCACATGGCTAATGGGCGTGAGTTTTGGCTGAGGATGATCAGTTACTAAGAAGACCGTCTTCACAAATTTTCACCTCAAAAGGAGGAGCCTAGGTGGTACTTGCTTTACAAAGTACCACACTGGACATAAATACGAATGTTGAAGCTGGGCTCAAAATAATGAATGGATTGAGTTGGCATTTGGTGGAGGATGGTTATTTGGGCATAGGAAAGCACTGTAGAAAATGGATACCATTTGGACATGCCAAAGTGGTACTTCCTTCACAAACTGTTGTTCTGAACAGAATAGGAAAATGAATATTTTTGAATTATTTTTGAACTAGGAATGGAAGGTTTTTACATATTCGACGAAGATATGACCCAAAGAATTTATGAGATTTTTTTGGGAATTTTGGGAATGACAGAAATATAGGTTGCTTCACAACCTAGGGCAAAAACTGCCACATGGACATGACACATAGGCAAAACTGATGAGATGGCGCCTAGTCATCGCAACCCACCACAATTTACAAGGCTATGACCATCTATATTGGTCGTTAACAACTAGAAATAAGGTAGCGGACTAGCGCTGTTTGCTTTATGACCATTTTGTGTAAGGAAATTATGACCTTTCTGACCAAAATGGTCGCAATGGTTTAGGGTTTGGAGCCCCCCAGACAGCTTTTGACCAATTGGTCTAAAATGGTCATAAATTTATGACCAATTCTTCGACGGTCACTGACAGAAGGTCATAAGTTGACATATTTCTTGTAGTGCATGGGGTCGTGCGGCCATCCCTAGACCACAAACATGCCTATCGGCACTAGCCAGGGGACCAGCTTACATTTGGGCCCAACGTTGCCTTCCCGTCAAACTTAGATGGGAACCCTTGAATTGCACAAGATATGATGAGGCTGATAAAAAAATTCCATTTGCTGCCTAAATTCTTCAGTTCTTCTTGGAGATGTCAAAGTCTCATCTCGCCGTTGTCTTTGGATCTTCGTTTCAGCGAAGCAAATTTGTTGATACATAGAAATTTGTATTAGCAACATCTGAAAAGTTAATGAAATAAACCAGAATAAGCCGACGTGTTGGCGTTTTTCATGTGTGTTTCAGGCGTGTTGGGTTTCTGTTGCGCTCTCTACAGGTTGCTTGCTTGCGGACACGCTCTACGATGCTTGGGAAGAAATAGGTTCGGATGATGTAGCGGGATCCTCAACAAAAGGCTGATGCTTGGGAAGAAAAAGTATGGTTCGGTGCAAAAAGCTGAAAAAGTTGAAGTAAAGAGTAGAGATGCATGGCATGCATGTGCATTGCTTGATGATGCCCACTAGTGGTAGCTTGTGTTGGCCTCAATCTGATTTTTTTGATGGGGCATCTATATCCATATGTCACGATAGTTCTTGCCCTTATTCATCTTATCTATCAGCAACATGTCATGAGCAAAATCATGTTATTGTCTTTAGACCTTCGTCTCAGCGAAGCAAATTTGTTGATACGATACACATAAATTTGTATAGGCAGCGTAAGCGCAAATTCAACGGAAATCAACCGATCTATTCAACTTTCTCGCAATCCTCAACAATTCTCATAGTTTGGGATACAATTTGTAACAGATCGGAGGTTAGAGACCCCCTCTTAGCAGTACAAGTAGCTAGGGTTCTAAGCTAAGATAATAAAATGGGGAAAGTTGACTTGTCCTGAGATATCTCGATCAACAGAATATAAAGGGGAAGCCAGCGATGCGTCTGTCACTGTCGTAACAGCCACGTAACAGTGGTTCTGCGTTTAATTTGAGTGGAGACGCGAGGACGCATCCGAGCCGTCGATCTTGAGTGAGAGTTATCCGTCGATCTGGACCGTTGCTTGTCTGAAACTCTTGCAAACTGTCGTTTCTTCAGTAGTGTCTTGGTTCAGGTCCTGACAATGCCACCGCCATGACGATCGCCTTGTCCTCAAGGCGAAAGAGCTTGTGACCTGGAAAAGTTTTGTTAAGAAATGATGCGTCTTCCCATGTTGCATCATTCGGAGCTAGGCTTTCCCATTGCACCAAACACTGTCCCACTGTTGTCTTGTTCCTCTGAATTACTCTCCTGTCCAGAACTGCGATAGGAATAGTTTTGATGTAACCTTATGGAGTAACCAGTGGTACATGGGGAAGTGGTACAACTTGATGACCAACATGTTTCTTCAGTTGGCTGATGTGGAACACTGGATGTATGTTTGTTCCTTCAGGAAGGAGAAGCTTGTATGATACCTCCCCAATTCTTTCAATTAATCTTGTATGGCCCATAGAACTTGGACTGAGTTTCAAAGAACCTCTCAGTCCAAAAGCATTTTGCCGGTAAGGTTGGATCTTTAAATAAACATTGTCTCCCACTTGAAAGGATCTCCCAGTTCTATTTTGATCAGCGAAATGCTTGATTCTGCTTTGAGCATGTTCCAAATTTGCTTTCAACCTCTGGATCATGTGTTCTCTTTCAGATATAGTTAGAGCTACTTCAGGAGAAATTGATGCATCCACTGCAAACTCACCAATTTGTGGTGGTTTATATCCATACAAGGCCTGGAAAGGAGTGCATTTCAGTGAGGAGTGGTAACTTGTGTTGTACCAAAGTTCAGCTAGGGAGCCACTTGATCCGCTTTTTAGGTTCCTGAAACACCATTCCTCTCAATTAAGCTTCTAAACACTGATTTACCCTCTCTGTTTGCCCATCAGTTTGTGGATGGGAAGCTATACTGAATCTAATCTTCACTCCAAAAGCTGCAAAAAGTTCTTGGTATAGCTTGCTAGTGAAAATTGAGTCCCTGTCAGATACTATGCAGATAGGGAGTCCATGTAACTTCACCACATTATCCATAAGGGCCTCAAACACAATCTAGACTGTGAATGGATGGGCTAAAGGTATAAAGTGAGAATACTTGGTGAATCTATCCACCACCACTAGTATCACTTCTTTCCCTTGTGACTTGGGTAGGGCAGTGATAAAATCCATGGTTATGTGGGCCCAAGCCATATCTGGTACAGGAAGTGGTTGCAGTAGTCCAGGTGGATGAATGTGCTCTACTTTGTTCAGCTGACACACATGACAGTGGGATACATACTGTTAAATGTCTTTTATCATGTTAGGCCATTAAAAGACTCTTTTAATTCTGTAGTAGGTGGCTTTAATGCTAGAATGGCCTCCTAATGCAGAAGTATGGAATGTCTGTAGCAACTGTTGTCTGAAGTTGTTGCCAGCTCCCACATAGATTCTATTGTTATATTTAATCAGACCATTCTGAGCAGCAAATTTAGGAGTTGGTCCTGTATCAGTAGCTACTTTCTTTAACAGATTTGAACTGTCCTGATCTCCTTGATAGCTCTTTTTAACATCCTCAGTCCATGTTGGAACTATTACAGTCATGCTGCTGCAACACAGGCTGTTAGAGTTGCTGTTTCTTGACAGAGCATCAACTACTACATTTTCTTTTCCCTTCTTATACTCTATGGTATAATCATACTCTAGCAGCTTGAGCAACAGCTTGTGTTGAACTCCTTCTGTTAGTCTCTATGTTGTCATGTACTTGAGAGAGTGTTGATCTGTTTTGATGATAAGAGAATTTCCCCAGACATAGTGTCTCCACTTTTTTAGAGCTTCCAGAATGGCCATTGCTTCTTTTTCATATATAGATTGAGCAGCTGATTTGGGTCCTAAACTTTTACTAAGAAAAGCAAGTGGCCTCCCTCTCTGCATGAGCACTGGTCTAATCCCTGTGGCACATGCATCAGCTTCAATAGTGAAGGGTAAGGAGAAATCCGGCATTGCTAACACTCGACAACCTGTCATTGTTTGTTTCAATAGTTGAAATGCTTGACTTTGTGCAGGGCCCCAGTTGAAAGCATCTTTTTTCAGCATGTCATGCAGTGGTCTACAGATTTGACCATAGTTTTTTTACAAACCTTCTGTAGTAACCAGTTAAACCTAGAAATCCTCTTAATTGGGACACATTTTCAGGTTCCTCCCAATACAGTACTGCTTGAATTTTTCCAGGATCTGTTGAAACTCCTTCTGCTGAAATAATGTGCCCTAAATATGCCACTTGATCAGTAGCAAAAGTGCATTTAGATAATTTGGCATATAACTGATGTTTCCTTAAAGCTGTGAGGGTCTTTTCCACATGTCTGATGTGATCTTCCAATGATTTGCTAAAGACCAACATATCATCAAAGAAAACTAACAGAAATTTGGGTTTTTCTGTTTCATTCACTTCTTCAGCTACTTTGTTCATCAGACTTTGAAATGTCCCAGGGCCACATGAAAGACCAAATGGAACAACCGTATATTCATAGTGTCCCATGTGAGTTCTAAATGTTGTCTTATGTATATCTTCAAGTGCCATTCTAATTTGATGGTACCCTGACCTCAAATCCAACTTGGAAAAGATCTTTGCTCCATGCATCTCATCTAACAGATCTTCAATGATGGGCATTGGAAACTTGTTCTTTATAGTCACAACATTTAATTCTCTGTAGTCTACACAAAGTCTCCAGCCTCCATCTTTCTTCCTGATCATGATAGCTGGAGAAGAGAAAAGATTGAAACTTTCTTGTATTTCTCCCTTCTTAATGAGCTGTTTAATAATCTCTTCCATAGCAGCCTTTTGGTAATGTGGTACTCTATAGGGTCTTAAGTTGGGAGGTTTTGCTCCTTGTAAAATGATCTTGTGATCACAATCCCTCTTTGGGGGCAGTTGTTGTGATTCTTCAAACACATCCACAAATTTTTGCAACAGTGGTAGTAGTGCTCTAGGAGGAGGAACGACCTGTTTGTTGTATTCAGTTTCCACTTCATGTACTTTGAGAATATAGCCCATTACTCCTTTTTGTAGCAATTTCTCCATTCTTGTTGCTGATATCACACACTTTTTCTTGGGAATGGTGTAATCAAACAAGGTTACAGGCTGTCCTTGCTTGGTCACAATCAAAATCCTCTCAACCAAATCCAAGCAGATTGGACTATATTGATAAATCCAATCAGCTCCTATGATGATATCATAAGAAGCAAGGTCCAAAACTTTGAAACTGCTGGTGAAAGTGTGTCCTTGTATTTTAAAATTTAACTCTGGGATTTTTTATACTGACAACAGTTGTCCTCCCCCAGCTACAGTCACCTTTCTTGGCTGCATTGGTTGCTGATGACAATTACTGTTGATAGCAAATTTTGTGCTCATAAATGTGTCTGAAGATCCACTGTCAAATAGTGCTGTAGCTTTCTTTTCAGCAATTTCTATAATCAAGGAGAAAGTATTAGGTCATGTAGTTCCTTCTGCAGCATTGCCTGAGATGTGCATAGCTTGAGATGTTTTTGCTGTGCTCATGTCCGGAATCTTCTCTTTATCTGGAGTGTTGGGAGCTGTGTGGTAAGCTTGCTCAGGAGTAGTAACATCTTCAGTCCCCTCACTGTCATCCTCATCCTCTATTTCTTGTAAGATGTGCAAGGTTTTTCCAATTTTACATTTGTGTTGTCTGGACCATGGCTCTCTATAGCACCAACATGCTCTTGCATCTTTAGGAAAGGGTACTGAATATTTTTCCTCGTTAGGTACTTGCACTTGTAGTGGAGGATTGGGTTGTCTGGCATTGTCTGTATAAGCTCTTGCTTTATATCCTGTGGAAGGAAAAACTTTTCTTGCTGTTGCAGCTTTCTCATACACCTTAGCATACCAATAAGCTTCAATAATGCGTATTGGTTTCTGACCACACACCTCATGTTTGATCTCAGCTTTAAGGCCTCCAATAAAATAGCTGAGCAAAAAGTTTTCCTGTAAACAGAGATGATCCCTCTTGACCAATGCTACACAGTGTTCAAAATCATCTATGTACTAAGCAACTGATGTATGTTGCTGTATGTTTTTAAGGAGTTCCACTGCTTCATGCACACTAGCTTCAGAAAATCTGTCAGCTATCATCTGATAGAATTGCTGCCATGTGATCATCTGCCAAGGCACACAAATATTCTTTAACCAGTTAGATGCTCTTCCTTGCAAGTGTCCCGTAGCTAAATTTACCCACTGATCATAAGGAGTACCAGACATGTAAAAGAATTTCTCACAGGCAATCAACCATCCTATAGGATCCTCCCCACTAAACAGAGGAATTCCCAATCTGGGACCTTTAAGTACAACTTCAGCAAAGTAAGATGGACCTCCTAATTGAGTGGCATGCTGATTTCTCTGAGCATTATTAAGATTTCCCACTGCCTGATATACTGGTGGTTGAGAGCATCCAAGATTTGACAGATTGATGTATTGTCCTGTGGTAGGATTATATGTAGGAGCTGGATTGTACTGGAGCAGTAATTGGAGCAAAATATCCACTATTTCCTGAAAATCCCAAGGTATGTGCCTGAACTGCTACACTGGTACTTTCTGGAGTGAGCCTGAATTGTTGTTGTCCTTGTGTTTCTTGTTGTTTGTCAGTGTGCACTCTTGTGCTTTCTGTGAACAAACTGGTAGTTGGAACAACAGATGTTAAACCTGAAACATTGTGTGTGGGAACACCTACCTTGTTGTTAAATTCCAGTTGTAGGTTTCTGTTGACCTGCTGGTGTCCTTCTCCTGTTGCATCTATTATCGGAATGACAAAAGGGACGCTGGTCATATCTATTCCAGTGCACACCGGAGGTGGAGCGCTTGGAGTAACCACCTCTGTTTTCTGATGCCCCAAGTTCATGCTCTGCAAGATCAGTTGCAAAGTTTTCTTAATTTCAGCATTCATGTCTGTCAGCTTGGCTTCTACCTTTGGCATCGTCACCATCTCTGCTCGCAGCTGCTTTACCTCCTGACGAAGGCCTTGTAGTCCTTCGATATCCGCCTACAGATTGGCCACTTCCTTCTCCACCTTGTCGACTGTGATCTGTACCTTGGCCCTTGTGCCGCCATGATCTGCCCTGACCGAACACACTCGTCCTTCCTGTGACCTTGGCGCACGGATCTCTACAGAGACCGGAATTTTACTACCAGGAGATTATCTCCCAGCAACCGTCTCGGACTCAGATATCTACGCTCGAATTTCACCGCCGCCGCGTCGCCGCCACCGGATCACACCGCCGCCGTGAACAGGGAGGGACGGGAGGGATTTTACGAGAGAACCCAACCTCCTGCTCTCCGCTGCCCGAATCGCCGACATCCGATGTCGCCGAGGAACAACCTGGCGCTTTGATACCTTTGTAAGCGCAAATTCAGCGAAAATCAACTGATCTATTCAATTTTCTTGCAATCTTCAACAATTCTCACAGTTTGGGATACAATTTATAACAGATCAGAGGTTAGAGACCCCGTCTTAGCAGTACAAGTAGCTAGGGTTCTAAGCTAAGATAATAAAATGGGGAAAGTTGACATGTCCTGAGATATCTCGATCTACAGAATATAAAGGGGAAGCCAGCGATGCGGCTTTCACTTTCGTAATGTCCACGTAATAGTGGTTCTGCGTTTAATTTGAGTGGAGACGCGAGGACGCATCTGAGCCGTCGATCTCGAGTGAGAGTTATCCGTCGATCAGGACCGTTGCTTGTGTCAAACTCTTGCAAACTATCGTTCCTTCAGTAGTGTCTTGGTTCAGGTCCTGACAGGCAGTGTCTGAAAAGTCGGTGAAATCAACCAGAAGATGCTGACGTGTTGGCATTCTTCATGTGTGCTTCGGGCATGTTGGATTTTTGTTGCGCTCTCTGCAGGTTGCTTTCTTGCACACACGCTCTATGATGCGTACGACGTCCCTGTCTCTTTCAGCTTGATTGGAATGTACTAGGTGTAGTACGTGCTTATCTTGTGATCTCTTTGATCTACGGCCTCAAATAGGTAGGCGGGTAGTCATGGAGGATATTGCTTAATCAATTTTGCTCGTGAAACATCTGTACGTGTCGATTACTCAGGCCCGTCTTACCTGATAATGCTACACTTACTACGGCTAGCGTAAATTTTACCTAACCTTCCCACAATAGTTCTATCCCCTGATTTTAACTGCTGTGGGTCCCACCTTCCTCCTGACCCCAATCACAAGGAAAATGCTTTCTTTCCACCGACTGATTAAACGCATGGTTAAACCGCCTCCACCATCTAATACGTGTCCCTTGTGGCCCTATGCTTGGTCAGTCTTACCTGCTCAAGAACCGTCACAAGCCATTCATGATTCATCTCTATCGCCTTGCTCCTCTATCTCCTAATCTATCTCTCTCACCTCGCTCCTCACGCAGGGCCAAGGTGATGATGCGCCTGCTACCGCACACATGGAGACCATGATGCAGCACGCCACTGCTGCTGTAGGCAACCATCAGCTATGGCAAGCAGCCCCATCGCTGTCGCCAGTGCTGTGGAGTGCCCAGTGCTACGCTGTCGGCGCCGCAGGAGCGAACGACTTAGCACACGGCCAATGATGCATAGCGCGACGGATACAACGTCGCTTGTCTTGCGGGAGCACCCGCTACATCATCATCGGTGGCACGGGGAGAAAGTCACATGGGGCTGCAGTAGTGCAGTTGCAGGAAGCGAAGCACGAGGATATTACTGCCAAGCCGGCGGCGGAGCTGTGTTGCAGCAGGCTAGGCTGCCATGGCCGGCTTTGAAGCTGCATTGAAGCAAGTGGTCCGTTGCAAGTGTCGCCGCCACAATCGGCAAAGGTTGCATTGCAGCGGGTGGCTGTAGACACCACTGCCATAACCGGCGGCGATGCTGGGTTGCAGCAAGTCATCAGCTGCAAATGAATTGCCACAGTCCGGCGGCAAGGCTGTGTTGCAGCAGGTGTTCTGCCATGGACGCGGCTGCCACGAGCGGCAGCAGCATTGCTGGGAGGAGGCACCAGGGGTGCTGCAAGGGGGCCGGCAGGCCGCAGCGGTGGCGCTGCTTCAAGCGCGAGTAATATTGCTACAAGGGGGAGCACGACACTGCCAGCCATCAGGGCATCTCGCTGGAGCTCGTCCCTATAGCTAGGGCTTCCTGTGGAAAAGGAGGAAGAATGGGGAATTTTTGATGCGGAGGAGAACGAAGCAGGCAGGAAGTTTCTTTGCGTGAGAACAACGCGGCCAATCCAGCAGCTGTGGGGGCCTGGATCGGACGGCTGACGAGCCGAATGATTTCCCCCTGAAATCAGTCGGCTTACGCCTAGCAGCGGCCCAATCACAAACTTTCATTTGGCCTATTACATTGTTAATTACGTAGATGTAGCATTGTCCCGTCTTGCCAGCATGATAATGTAGTGTCCACCCGGGAGTTGATCGACCAGCGGAAAAGCCGGATTGGTCCATCAGTCAGTCATGCATGTTCTCACGTAGGTGTCCGGCCGGGCCGGGCCGGGCCGAGTTAAGACTCCATCATCTCAGTGTGATCGATCAGGCGTAGTACATTCACCTAAAAAACAGGCTTAGGACATCGATAGGGTGCGTCGCTGTGGCATCTACAGCGAGCAATGGTTTGCACGTTCTACCCGTGTTGCTCTGCCGGCGAGCAACGGTCTGCGCGACACTACTGTCCGGCAGAGCAGCACGGGTAGAACGTGCAAACCGTTACGGCGATAAGTGAAACCGTTTGGGCTTTCACTTATCCGTACAGATAAGTGAAAGCCCAAACACATCCAAAACATTGACAAGTCCTGCCTATAAGTGCATCTAGTGCCCCCTAGTGATTTTGGTGTATTGAAGACTTATAGGTTAAGGATCTAATGTGTTTATGAGTGTACACAGGTCTATACGTCTATGAGGAGTTTGATATTTACAGAGAAAGTCGACCGCTAAAAATGAAGTTCTTTGACTGAAGACTTTGGTATTCTGAAGACTTTCTGAAGACTTTGAAAGTGAAGAAATTGGTGTGACCTTGAAGACTTGGTATTCATTCGAGGAACATGAAGCGTGAAGACTTTTGTTTTCTAGTTTCGTTTTCTCTTTCTTGAGTCATAGGAAACACCGTACTATTAAAGGGGGTCTAGGAAATACTAAGGAAAAATTTCCATGTGATGCTCAACTCAAAATCCTACACCTACCAATCCCTTTGAGTGAAGCCATTGGAAATCTCATACAGTTCAGTCATATTCTTCAGTGACAGAGACGAAGTTCTTTTGGTCTCTGAGGAATTTGTTCTACTGAGGAGTTAGGAATTCGCCAGTGCGGATTGCCTACAAAGTGAGGAACATAATAGCCCTGAGGAATTTGTACCTCAAATTTCTGACCGTTGCTGTGCTACGTGCCAGCTGTCCCAAAATATCTACCCACCTAACAGTCATATCATTGAAGGGCATTTATGTCTTATCATGTCGGGCTGCTCCCTAGGCTATAAATAGCCACCCCTACAACCACTATCTGGTTGGCTACTCCACGAGAAACTGACACTTGTCATTTGAGAGGATCCCATCCTCTGAGGACTTTGAGCGAAAATCATCAAGTGAGGAAAATCCAAAACCCAAACCCAAACACCTACAAACCCAAAGTGATTGAGCATCACTGAAGAGATTGATCCTGCGTGGATCCGACGCTTGTTACCTTTGAAGACTGTGCTTCTTCCAGACGGTTAGGCGTCATGGTCTAGAGCATCCAAGAGGAATTGTGGATCGCCGAGTGACCGAGTTTGTGAAGGTTCGGAAGTCACTTGAAGACTTACCACGAGTGATTGGGCAAGGACTGTGTGTCCTCAGCTCAAGGAGAATACGGTGAGGACTGTGTGTCCGGGACTGTGTGTCCTTAGGTTTAAATACCTAGCCGCTCCAACCAGATGTACAATTGAGACAGCAGTTGGAACTGGTCTACCAAATCATTGTCTTCACCAAGCCAACTGGTTCTATTTCCTCAACTCTTTCATTTCCTCAGTATTGTGTTGTTTGTTTGTCATATCTGTGTTTGAAGACTTTGACTGAAGACTTTCTCAATTTCCTCAGTTCAATTTCTTCAGTCTGTTTGTCTTCATCCTGTGCTATCCTGTGTTTACGCTTTCTGTACTCTGTGCTTGTCTTCATTTCATCATGATGACTATGCTTGTCTTCTGTTATGTTTACTTCTGAGTACTTATTCCGCTGCAAGTAGTTCTTCGCTAAGGAATTTCCTCACTAGCAAATTCCTCAGTGAAGAATTCATAAAAATCGCCTATTCACCCCCCTCTAGTCGATATAACGCACTTTCAATTGGTATCAGAGCAAGGTACTCCCTTGTTCTGTGTGATTTTGGTTTAACCGCCTGGAGTTTTAATTATGTCGACCACAGGTATGATCAAGGTCTCTGCTGGGTGTCCTACCTTCGATGGGACAAACTA